>NC_082707.1:9558595-9917345 GCF_030144855.1 Hypanus sabinus | reverse complement strand
ACACACACGTGTGTATACAGCCAAACACTGTCAAGGCAGGTTATTGATATAGAAACACACACACGTGTGTATACAGCCAAACACTGTCAAGGCAGGTTATTGATATAGAAACACACACACGTGTGTATACAGCCAAACACTGTCAAGGCAGGTTATTGATATAGAAACACACACACGTGTGTATACAGCCAAACACTGTCAAGGCAGGTTATTGATATAGAAACACACACACGTGTGTATACAGCCAAACACTGTCAAGGCAGGTTATTGATATAGAAACACACACACGTGTGTATACAGCCAAACACTGTCAAGGCAGGTTATTGATATTTGTTATTGAAACACACACCATGTACATGGACAAACAAGACAACGTCAAGACAGATTATTGCTATTGAACACAAACACAAGTATACGACCAAACGAAACAACATTAAAGCACATTAGTGTCATCCTCTTGGGCAACGGGATAATGGTAGCCACCTTGAGGCCTGCAGAGGTCTGTTCAAGAGAGACATTGAAGATATATGTTAGAATCTCTTCACTGGGCTGCACAGTATCCCTATATAGTTGAGGATTATCCCAGCTGGTGCAAGAACCAGAAGATTGAATGCAAGGAGCTGTTCTTCACCATAAACACAAGAGATCCTGCCGATGCTGGAAATTCAAAGCAACACACAAACTGCGGTATCTATGGAGAGGAACAAACAGTCGATGTTTCAGCACAGGACCCTTCACTGGGACCTGCCGCTGACTGATCTCTTGAGATTGTCCAGCAGTTTGTGTGTGAGCTGTTTTTGAACGTAAGGGTATGGTCCTTCAGGCTTCTGGACCTCCTCCCTGACGGGAGCTACGAGAAATGGTGGGGGTCTTTGATGACAGACGTTGTCCTCTTACATCAGCACCTCCTGTAGATACTAGCAATGGTGGGGAGTGATGTGCCCATGATATAGGGTTAAGATCATCTCTGTAGTGTCTCATGTTCCTGTGCATCTAAGCTGCCCTACCAGATCATGCTGCAACCAGTCAAAACACAGCTGAGATCATCGGGGTCTCTCTTCCCGCCATCACGGACATTTACACTACATGCTGCATCAGCAATAGAAACAGCATTTTGAAGGACCCCATGCACCCCTGATACAAACTCTTCTCTCTCCTGCCGCCTGGGAAAAGGCTCCGAAGCATTTGGGCTCTCTCGACCAGACTATGTAACAGTTTCTTCCCCCAAGCTATCAGACACCTCAATACCCGAAGCCTGGACTGACACCTTGCCCCACTGTCCTGTTTATTATTTATTGTAATGCCTGTACTGTTTTTGGCACTTTATGCAGTCCTGGGTAGGTCTGTAGTCTAGTGTAGCTTTCTCTGTGTTGTTTTTTACCTGGTTCAGTCTAGTTTTTGTACTGTGTCATGTAACACTGTGGACCTGAAAAACGTTGCCTCATTTTTATTATGTACTGTACCAGCAGTTATGGTCGAAATGACAGTAAATGTGACTTGACTTGACATTCTAAGAAAGAGAAGATGCTGGCACGCCTTCCTTATGATTTTGTCTATGTGTTGGGCTTAGGACAGGCTCAGGAATTTAGAGCTGCAGACCCTCTCCTCCGCCGATCCACCAGAGTAAACGGAATTATGTTCCAGTTATATCGCTGCCACTGGTCAGTAATTTCAGTTCACTGCACAGTCTGGGACATTACCAGCACCGGCAGAGAGCTCTTGCTGCAATCACAAACTGACCGTTCAGCTGAGTGTCAGAATCACGTTTTCACCAAACATTTTTTCTGAAGGTAGGTAAATATTACAAGTGTTGGGTGAGAAACAGAGTTCCAATACTACAGGGGATGTTTCTCCTTCGATCGCTCGATCTTCTCTGTGTAGGTTTGAATGCTTCCTGTAACCTTGGCCAGCAATTTCACTGGCTCTGCAGGAGCAGTCAAGGAGAAGGCAGCAGAGTGAATTAGAGAAGGGTAATGTGGTCAATCAAAGACCATCCAGCACAGGTTACGTTCCATAACATTACAGAAGTGTGCAGCCCTTCAGCCCATCCATGCTGGCCATGATGCCTGCTTACACTAATCACACTTATTCATATCAGGCATAGATTCCTCTACATCGTCCATATCCGAGTATCTGCCTAAACACCTCTTACATTGTAGTTGTGCCTGACTCCACCACCCACTCCGGCAGATCGTTCCAGATACCCACCACCCTCTGTGAGGAAAACTAAAACGGGACTTGAGGGGGGAATGTTTCTCACACAATTCTCCCCTGTCACCTTAAACCTGTGCCCTCTAATTCTAAACTAACTCAGTACATCACGAGATCAGCCTCCCCTCTGTTCACCAATCATCAATGGAACCAGGTTAGGAAACTCACTAGACGACTCGTAACTAATCGAAGCTCACACTTTATTGTCTCTGTGCAAACAACAGTACAAGTATGTTGACCCCAGGCCAACAGCTTAGAACATGAATTCTACTGTCCCCTCTGTACCGATACTCAGACCACTTTTCCAAATTAAAACACCAAAATTGGGAATCTCCGATGGCTAGAAAATCAATCCTTTCTTCTCTCAACCCCTGGCATGGGGGGTTCTTCCTCGTGATGGGGGGGGGGGTTCTCCTGAGAGAGTTGTCACCGATAGCACACTCAAAGTGTCCACTTTTATACTCCTTACCAATTCAAATATTGTATTCCAGTGTCATTGACTGTAGGTCATGTGTCTGACATTTAACATTTTTGAATTGGCTCTGCTCCAGGCCAGCATCCAGTCATTGCCCCCTTCCCAGCAAGTGACAATTGGTAGTTTATGGCTCTTTGCTCTCCTCAGTAGCCAGCTCGAATCTCTCCAGGCAGGCACAGACCCCAACATTCACAAACCTGCATGTCATATCAAAGAACACCTTACAAACAACTTCTTCTTTCGAAGTGATCCCTACTCCAGCAGGTTACCTGAAACAACATCGTGTTTAAGCAAACTTCATCTCACAAAATGGAGGATGTAAAACAGTTCTGCAAAATGGCAGCCTCCATCTCCAAGCACATGGCAAGAACAAAGACAGTTGATCCTTCAAATTCAATATTTTCTTCCAAATTTTAAATTTACCGTGGTCAATATAGACTCTGCCTACACTTCTCACAGCCTCAGTAAAGCAGCCAGCATAATCAAAGACACCACCCAACCCGAACAGTCTCTCTTCTCCCCCCCCCTCCCATCAGGCAGAAGATAAAAATGCCTGACAGCACCACCAGGCTCAAGGACAGCTTCTACCCCACTGTTGTCAGAGTCCTGAAAGCACCCCTTGTATGATAAGATGGCTCTTGGCCTGAAAATCTATTGCATTATGATTTTGTACTTTATTATTTACATACCCCACACTTTTTTGATAGAGTGATTGGAGAATTTCTCCCCACTCTGGGTCCCCTCTTACCCCTTCCCCTCTCCTTATCTGTCCCTTCTACTTCCATTTCTCCCATGGCCCGTCCTCCTCTCCTACCACATTTCTTCTTCTTTATCCCTTTAACTATTCCACCTATCCTCTCAGCTTCCCACTTCATCCCCACCTGACTTTACCTATCACCTGCTGGCTTGTACACTTCCCCTCCCCTCACCTTCTTATTCTGGTTTCACCCCCTACCTTTCCAGCTCTGAAGAAGGGTCTCGGCCTGAAACATCAACTGTTTATTAATTTCCATAGATGCAAACTGACCTGCTGAGTAACTCTAGCATTTTGTATGCGTGACTTTGATAGCTTTTACACTTTACTGTGCAATTGTATTCTAGTTCAATGCACCATGCAATAATTTGATCTTTAATTTATTTATTTATTGGCCATAAGACACAGGAGCAGAAGTAGGCCATTTAGCCCATCAAGTCTTCTCCACCATTCAATCATGGCTGATCCTTTTTTCCCTCTCCTCAGTCCCATTCCCTGGCCTTTTCCCCATAACCTTTGATGCTGTGTCCAATCAAGAACCTATCAATCTCTGTCTTGAATACACCCAATGACCTGGCCTCCACAGCTACCTGTAGTAATAAATTCCACAAATTCACCACCCTCTGGCTAAAAAACAATCTCCACATTTTGGTTTTAAATGGATGCCCCTCTATCCTAAGGCTGTGCCCTCTTGTCCTAGACTCCCCCATCCTGGGAAACATCCTTTCCACATCTGCTCTGTCCTGGCCTTTCAACATTCAAAAGGTTTCAATGAAATCCCCCCCTCATCCCTCTAAATTCCTGAGATTGTAGGCCCAAATATTACAAACATGACAACCCTTTCATTCCCAGAATCAGCCTTGTAGACCTCCTCTAAACCCTCTCCAATGCCAGCAAATCTCTTCTTAGATGGCGAGCCCAAAACTTTTCACAATACTCAAGGTGAGACCTCACCAATGCCTTATAAAGCCTCAGCATCACATCCTTGCTCTTGAATTCTAGACATCTTGAAATGAATGCTAAAATTGCATTTGCCTTCCTCACCACCAACTCAACCTACAAGTTAACCTTGAGCGTGTTCTGTACAAGAACTCCCAAGTCCCTTTGCATCTCAGATTTTTGGATTTTCCCTCCATTTAGAAGATAGTCTGCATATTTATTTCTTCTACTGAAGTGTATGACCCTGCATTTTCCAACATTGTATTTCATTTGACACTTTCTTGCCCATTCACATAATCTATGTCTTTCTGCAGCCTTCCTGCTTCTACGATACTGCCTACCCCTCCAACAGATTTTGTATCATTTGCAAACATTTCAACAAAGTCTTATATTCCATCATCTAAATCATTGATAAGCAGCATGAAAAGAAGCGGTCCCAACATTGACCGTTGCGGAACAGTCACTGGCAGCCAAGCAGAAAAGGATCCTTTTATTCTCATTCATTGCCTCCTACCAATCAGCCAATGCTCTAAACATGCCAGTAGCTTCCCTGTTATACTTTCTTGGTAAGCAGCCTCATGTGTGGCACCCTGTCAAAGGCCTTCTGAAAATCCAAGTACACAACATCCACTGCATTCCTTTATATATCCTACTTGTAATCTCCTCAAAGAATTCCTCAGGCAAGATTTTCTGTTAAGGAAACCATGCTGACTTTGTCTGATCTTATCCTGTGAAACCAAGTACTCCATCACCTCATCCTTGACAGTTGACTCCAACATCTTCACAACCACCGACTAACCAATTAGTCAGGCTTGACCAGCCAACTGGTCTATAATTTCCTTTCTGCTGCCTTCCTCCTTTTTTAAAGAGTGGACTGACATTTGCAATTTCCCAGTCCTCCAAAATCATGCCAGAGTCCAATGGTTTTTCAAATATCATTACTAATGCCTCCACAATCTCTACCACTTCTTCCTTCAGAACCCTAGGGTGTAGTTCATCCAGTCCAGGTGACTTGTGTACCTTTAGGTCTTTCAGCTTGTTGAGCACCTTCTCCATTGTGGTAATAACTGCACCCACTTCTCTTCCCTCACACCCTTCAACATCGGGCATACTGTATAACATCCAATCCAGTATAGTTGCTCCCCCGGTAAGTACGATGACAAACTGCTCTTATAGGCACTCAACAAACTCACTCTCGAGATCTGTTACCAACTTAATTTTCCCAATTGACCTGCATGTTGAAATCTCCCATGACTATCATAACATTGCCCTTTTGACGCACCTTTTCTATTTCCCATTGTAATCTGTGGTCCACCTCCCAGCCACTGTTGGAAGGCCTGTGTGTAACTGCCATCAGGGTCCTTTTACCCTTGCAATTTCTTAACTCGACCCACAAGGATTCAACATTCTCCAATTCTGTCTCACCTTTCTAGTAATTTGATGCCATTCTTTACCAGCAGAGCCACACCACCCCCTCTGCCTACTTTCCTATCCATCCAATACAATGTGTATGTAACCTTGCACCTTCAGCTCCCAACTACAACCATCCTTCAGTCACGATTCAGTGATGGCCACAACATCATACTTGATTATCTATAAAAGTGCCACGAGATCATCCACCTTATTTCTTATACTCCCTGCCTTGAGATACAACACCTTAAATACTGTATTTGCTACCATTTTTGATTCTCCATCCTTAATGCACTATCCCTCACCTTGCAGGCTGCAATTTTGTCCTATCATCTGCCTGCCCTTCCAGACAGTCAGACTGCACGCTATCTTTGCTTTTTCACCATCCATCCTATCCTAAGTCCCTTCTCTCTGGTTCCTATCCTCCTGCCAAATTAGTTTAAACCCTCCCCAACTGCTCTAACAGGGCTGCACATGAGAATATTGGTCCCCTTCAGGTTCAAGTGCAACCCGCCTCTTTTTTTACCAAGAGCTTGAAGACCTGCTCCCTGCACCAGTTTCTCAGCCACACTTTATCTGCCAAACCATCCTGTGTTTACCCTCACTGGTGCGTGGGACAGGCAGCGATCCAGAGACCACTTTGCTGGAGGTCCTGCTTCTCAGGTTTCTACCCAGCCCTATAAATTCTCTCTTCAGGACCTCTTTGCTTTTCCTTCCTATGTCATTGGTATCAATATGTACCAAGACATCAGGCTGCTCGTCCTCGTCCTCCTCCAGGTGCTGTGGACGTGGCACCTGGGAGGATACATACCATCCAGGTGTCCCATTCACATCACAGAATCTCCTGTCCGAGTCCCCGATCACTACCATTCCCATCTCCTCTCTCTTTCCCCCAGTAACCTGGTCTCCGTGGCATTTCCCTGGGAGCCCATCCCTCACAGCAGCACCCAAGTGGTATTAATGAGGGGAATGGTTAGAGGACTGCTCCGTCGAACCGTCCCATTCCTTCCCCTGACAATCAGCCAACTACCCGCCTCCTGCAACTTCCGGGTGACTACTTCCCCGCAACTCCGACCGATGACCCGTCACTCTCCCGCAGAAGCCGAAGGTCATCCAGAGGGGACATCCACTTTACATTCATTGTATTGAGATACAGTGTGGAATAGGCCCTTCCGGCCAGCAACCCCGATTTAACCCTAGCCTAGTCACGGGACAGTTTACAACGACCAACAACCTCCCATCCAGTGGGATGGTCCAGAGCACCCGGAGAAAACCCACACAGTCATGAGGAGAACACACAAACTCCTTACGGACAACATTTAAACCTGCATTACTGGCTTATGCAGGTCAAACTTTTCACTGCAGCTTGGTACCTGTGATGATAATAATAATCTAAACTAACTAAACTAGACTCCGGTTAGTGCAATGGCAATACATTACAGTTCAGGTCGGAGTCCATTCAATTCTGCTGTTCTCTGTAATAAAGTTCGTACATTCTTCCTGTAATTGCCTGGGTTTCCTCCGGCTGGTCGGGGCTCCTCCCACAAAGGCAAGAAAGGTCAGAAGGTAGAATGGTCATTGGAAGTTGTCCTGAGATTAGGTCAGAGTTAAGTCAGTGGGTTGCTGGGTACCGAGGCTTGTTGGGCCGGACGCGCCTGTTCTGCGCTGTATCTTAATAAATAAATTAAATGGAAAGATCACCCTGTGCCAGGCATCTTGTGACCACGAGAGACTACAGAGAGTTGTGGTCACAGTTCAGTACATCATGGAAACCCCCCTCCCCTCTATGGACTCTGTGTCTCCTTCCAGCAGCCAGACCCATCATCCACAGTTTCTCCTCTCCTTCCTTCCAGTGGCGAGGAGGTTCAGGAGCCTGAAAGCACATACCAGCAGAATCGAGAACACTTTACCAGACTATTGAATGGTTCTCTAGTACAACAAGGACAGACTCTCGACCTCACAATCCACCTCATTATGATCTTGCACCTTGTTGTCTACCTGCACTGCCCTGCCTCCATATGTGTAACGCTGCTCTGACCCTGTTATTGTTTTTCCTTGTGCCATTTCAATGCACGGTGTAATGAATTGATCAGATTTAGAGGTACAGAACGGTAACAGGCCCTTCCAGCCCGATAAGCCCCACTGCCCACTCATAGCCTACGTGACCGATTAACCTACTAACCTGTATGTCTGTGGAGCGTGGGAGGAAACTGACGTGGTCCCTGGGAGAATGCACAAATCGAACCAGGGTTGCTAGTGCTAACTGCTACACTACCCTGCAGCCACTAATGTATCTGTATGAAAAAAGTTGCAAAGTTTATTATCGAAGAACGTATACATCACCATATACAACCCTGAGATTGTGGGTATTCATAGTAGAACAAAGAAATACAATAGAATTTATGAAACACTAACAAACATGACGATACTGCGCAAGACACACGTTCCGTGGTACTTCAGTATGCAAGACCATAAGACATAGGAGCAGAATTTGGCCAACCAACCCATCAGGTCTGGAGCTTACAAAAACAGAGGGCTATGGGTAACTCTAGGTCATTTCTAAGTAATACATGTTTGGCACTGCATTGTGGGCTGAAGGGCCTGTATTGGCCCGTAGGTTTTCTACGTTTCTATGTCTGCTCCACCGTTGCATCTTGACTGACTTATCTCTCTCAACCCCATTCTCCTGCCTTCTCTCCAGAACCTTTGACAGCCTGACTGATCACAAACCTATCAACCTCCGCTTTAAATGACCTGGCTTCCACAGCTGGCCATGGCAATGAATTCACTTCCTTCAGGCTAAAGTAATTCCCCATCTCCGTACCAAAGGGACATCCTTCTATTCTGAGTCTGTGCCCTCTGGTCCCAGACTCACTCACTGTAGGAAACAGCCTATCCACATCCATTGTACCTAGGCCTTTCAAAATTCAATAGGTTTCAATGAGATTCCCCCCCCCCCCCCACCAACTTTCATTCTTCTAAACTCCAGCAAGTACAGGCCAAGACATCGAATGCTTCTCACCCGTTAACCCTTTCATTCCTGGGATCATTCTTGTCAAACTCTGTAGCTTCTCAAATGCCAACACGTTTCTTAGATAAGGGGCCCAAAACTGCTTCAAACTAAAGGTTGTGGTACATTATTTAGAAAACGTATGGATTATATTCATTAACACATGATTAATTGCAGGGTATTTCACAATTGTATTAGAGGCTTTTGTGAATTAAACATGCAAGGGTTGTTTACGTGCTTATCAAAAAGCTGCAGCCATTTACTCCATCATTCCAGTTCCCACTCAACCCCATACACCTGCCTTCTTGCCGTATCCAATCAGAAACAATCAACTTCCACCTTAAATTTACTCATGGACTTGGCCCCCACTGCAGTCTATCTACAGCAGAGCATTCCACAGACTTACAACTTTCTGGCTAAAAGAATTCCTCCTTCTGGTCTAAAAGGTCGCCACTCAATTTTGCGGATTCTAGTTCTGGATATCCCCACCACAGGAAACATCCTCTCCACATCCACCCTATCTAGTCCTTTCAACATTCGGAAAGTTTCAATGAAATCCCCATGCATTCTTCTAAATTCCAGTGAGTACAGGCCTAAAGCTCCTCATATGTTAACCCCTTCATTCCTGGAATCGTCCTTGTGAACCTCCTCTGGACTCTCTCCAATGACAACACATCCTTTCTGAGATATAGGACCCAAAACTGTTGACAAAACTCCAAGTGCAGTCTGACTAGTGTCTTATAAATTACATTACAAGCAGTACTCCCCCTCCCCCAGATTCACCAAAGCTGGCATTGAGAGTCTGTCTGGAGCTTGTACAAGTCACCCGGCTCAGGTCCTACGTGTCTTGGTTGGAGTACCAGCAGGTGCCCCTGGGTCATCCAGGTGTGTGCTGACACACACAACGCGGTCACGTTGTGATGCAGGGAGCATGGCAGTGAAACCGTTCGGGTCCTGGTGGGCCGGTTTAAGGTGATCGACAGAAATATGTTCAAGTTTACGCTTCCTATCTACTATAATAGCCTTTTCCACCCATTCCAAAATGCAGAACGGGCCATCGTAAGGGGGCTTAGGGTGGTGTTGATGCGCATCATAACATACAAAAACAAATGAGGTAGAACGTAGGTCGACTGGAACCCATGGTGGGAGGTAGGAATAGGTGTAAATGAATTGAATTTACTGAGGAGAGTGGAATGCTGCCTGAGACACTGACCAAGTGTGTCCGTGGTATCAGGAATAAAATCACCCGGCACGGGTAGCGGTCTCCTGTAAACCAGCTCAGCTGCAGAGGACTGGAAATCCTCTTTCGAAGCCATTCTGACCCCTGGCAGGACCCATGGGAGACGATCATACCAACACTCGTCTGTCGGGGAGCCTCTCACAGCAGCCTTTTGAGAACGGTGAAACCGCTTGCACGGACCACTAGACTGCAGATGATACGCCGCGGCGTGATACAATTTAACACCAAGGGTCTGGGCTATTGCGGCCCAGGGGTCTGAAGCAAATTTGGGACTGTAGTCAGAAGAACTAGTAGATGGGCTGCCATGGTAAGGGGGTGCGTGAAACCTTGGGGGCGGGGAGGGGGAGAAGAGGACCAAGCATGTCCACATTGACATGGCCAAAACATCGTCAGGAACCTCGCAAGGTGCCAATGGTGGACCAAACATGACGATTAATGCTGTCACATAACGCAGTCTCACACGTCCATTCTGAGGACATGCCACACAACCTTTAAAGCAACCCTTTTCTGTGAGGCCTTCCTGCCCGCTTGGGAGGCACCATGGGGTGAGTGAACCGGTTCAGACATCACAATGGGGAGAAACTCCTGCATCCTGAGGTTGACGTCAGCCAACCACAGGCCCTTGACCGTTGTCCTGTCAACCAGGACTTCTGGGTCGGCAGCTTGGTCGGCTGCCATAGTTAACCCCAATGTTTGTGTCATCAATGGTGGGCCGAGAGGGGCAATCAGCCACTGCATTATTCTCTTCCTCAGTACGTCAGTGGTGAATACAGAAATGTAGGCCAGTGGCACGGCTGCTGGGCAGCACAATGGTCTGGTGTTTTGTCCATCGTGAGCAGGAGGGGGTTTCTAGTCAGATAACGCCGTGAAATGCTGACTCTCCAGTAGAGAACGAACGTGGCAGAGGGCCAGACAAAGACCGAGAAGCTCGCAGTCAATCATGTTATACTTCCTCTCGGGGGCAGAGCAGCCGGCTGAAAATGGCGAATAGCTGTTGCACGTCTCCAACCAACTGTTCATTAACATCATCGTCTGGGGCTGTGGTACTGCAGGCTATAGGTGCATTGGGGAGCAGCTGTGCCCATAGGCTGTGCCGCATTCGAAAGAGCTTCGTCAAATACTTCTTCCATCGTACACTGACCACTCAAGCATGTGATTGGGGCACTGTACAAATTCAGCAGCTCACGGAATGAAGCGATGATAGAAATTCACCATGCCTAAAAACTCTTGCAGTGCTTTGGTAGTGCAAGATGCTGGTAAGTCCATAATAGTGGTGACTTTAAATGGCAGGGTATCGCACCTTCTGCAGTGATGTGGTGGCTGAGAAAGTCAATAATAGACAACCCAAACTGGCATTTAGCAAGGCTAATGATCAGCCTATGTTGGTTTAAACCCTTGAAAAGTGTGCAGAGTTGTGATAAGTGTTTGGTTTTGGATGCACTGGTGACAAATATGTCATCCAGGTAAACAAAAAGAAAATCTATAAAAACGCAAAATGCTGGCAGAACTCAGCAGGCCAGACAGCATCTAGGGGAGGAGGTAATGAAATGTTGACACTACCTCTTCCCATAGATGCTGTCTGGCCTGCTGAGTTCTGCCAGCATTTTGTGTTTTTATTTATTTCCAGCATCTGCAGATTCACTCGTGTGCAAAAAGAAAATCTAAGTCTTTTAACACCGTCTGTTAGTTGCTGGAAAGTCTGTGTTGCACTTGTCCGCCCAAATGGCAAATGCAGAAACTCCAATAGGCCAATAGGATTTTAACAGCAGTTTCGGGAATATTATTAACATGCTCAGGCACCTGATGGAGCCCCGACCAAGACCACTTTAGAAAAATGATCTTTCTGGCTAAATGTGCCAAAGGCCTTGAATACGTGGGACTGGGTAACAATTGGGGATGGTGGACTCGTTAAGGCAGCGGTAATCGCCACATGAATGACAACCACCATCACAGATAAGGGCCACGTGGAGGGGTGAAGCCCAAGGGCTGCTCCACCTGCGTACTATAGCCAGCATTTCCACATTAGCAAACTCAGCCTTCACGCTGGCCAGCTTTTCTGAGTCCCATCTACTTAGCAACGCAGTAACATTTGGTACTGTCCACAGTGACTTCTCACAGTGCGAACTGGGCTTCTGCTTGTGTAAACCATGTGGCAGCGTGCTGCTCCCAAAGCACGAGGTGGCTGAGTTGGTCGACATGTCGTTGAGTAACTCTGGAATTGTCCAAGATCGTCAGGTGTGGTGAACTACATATACCTGTCTGGACACGCCCCTCTGCTGACTGCTCCTGTGGCTCCTCCCACAGACCCCGGTATAGAGGCGATTGGAGGCACTGCTCCCCCCTCAGTCTCCAGGATGTTGTGTGGTGGTCTCTTGCTACTAATCTTGGTCTCTTGCAGCTAATAAAAGCCTATTGTTCGCCTCCCATCTCCGAGAGTTATTGATGGTGCATCATCAGGGTAACCAATGTAGGATTTGGTGAATAAAACATGCGAGAATCAAACAAAACTGCAGCCATTTACTTCCATTACGAACAAAGCAAAAGCATTTGTCTTACACTGACGTTATTACGCCAGACCCTGTCTCCTAAAGTGAACATGACAATTCCTTGATGGTGCTTGTGAATTCTGTAGGACAGTTTCTATATGTGCCATCTGTCACCCATTACATTACCCTTCAATATTAACATTTAAGTTTAAAGTTATATTAGCAGAATTACAAAATTAGTTCAACATTATATAAAAGAGAATTCCAGCTGTGCGACAACGGCGATGTGCACGGGAGTATTTCAGTTACCGTGCAGCTTAGACTGAAGAGTGCCGTGTTTACTCGGCCAGGAGCCTCTGTCTGCATCCCCAAACCTGAGACTCTAGCAGTGAAGAGAACAGGGTCATCGGGCACAACACAACAGTCACACACTCACCGGCTGTCAGTCTTCAATCATCACTGGAAACTACCAAATATTGAAAGGCCTGGACGTGGAGAGGATGTTTCTGGGGGTGGGGGCAATGTACAGGGTACAAATATTCTGTGGGGAGCATCCTTGCTGGCTACATCACAGCCTGGATGAGCTCCAGTGCACAGGATTGCAAGAGCCTGCAGAGGGCTGTAAGCCCAGCACAATCCTCCCCACCGTCAAGGAGAGGCAAACCCCAGGAAGGTGATGTCCATCACTAAGGACTCTCTCCACCCAGGGCAATAACGCTTCTCATTGCTACCATAGGAAGGAGGTTCAGGAGCCTGAAGACACACACTCAATGATACAGGAACAGCTTCTTCCCCTCCGCCATCAGATTTCTGACCAACCCATGAACACCACCTCATTATTCCTCTTTTGCACTATTTGTAAATTTATAGTAATTTTTGTGTCTTGGCAAAGTATTGCTGCTGCTAAACTTTTCTCATATAAGTCAGAGATAAAAACAACTTGATTCAGATTCCACCTTTCCATCGTAGCCCTTCCACAATGCCAGAACTAACGTAGAAGGCCTGGTTGCAAGGAGTGTTAGAGAACATATAACAGAACTGACCATTCTGCCTACGATGTTGTGCTGACCTCTGAACCTACCAAAAAGACCCTAGTTTTCCCAACCTATCCTCAACATTAGGACTTAATGTCATGCCAACCTTTTAAACTACTTGATAGATCCATCTAAACCTTCCCTGCCTCATAGCTCTCTACTTTCCTTTCAACCATGTGCCAAAGAGTTTCTAAAACTCCCCTAAAGAATCTGTCTCTCCTAATGGGGAGTTCCACATACCCACCACTCTCTCTGTAAAAAAAAACCTACTTCTGACATCTCTCCCACTCTTTTCTCCAGTCACATTCAAACTATGCTCCCTCGCATTAGCCACTTCCACCCTGAGAAAAAGTCTCTGGCTGGCCACACTATCGATGTCTCTTATCATCTTGTGCACCTCTTTCATCCTTGTTTGCTCCAAAGAGAAAAGCCTTAGCTTTCTCAACCTGCATTCATAAGGCATGCTGTCTACTCCCAGCAGCAGTCTGGTAAATCTCCTCTCTAACATCCTTCCTGTAACGAGGTAATCAGAACTAAAGGCCAAGTGTGATCTAACCAGGGTTTTCGAGAGCTGCAATATTACCTCGTGGTTCATCAACTCAACTCCCCAACAAAAGGCCAACACACCATAAACATCCTTAAGCACCCTATCAACTTGCGCAGCAACTTTGAGGGATCTGTGGACATGGATGCCAACTCAGCTCCGTGCTTCCACTTTGCTCAGATTCCTGCCCCCTGCTTTCGAGTTCGGTCTTGCAAAGTAAATGACTTCACACATCTCAGGAGCGTTACGGAGAGGAACGATCAAACATCCCAAACAGCAAAACAATCCGATAGGTAGACAAACTTTCAATTCAATCAATGATCACCGGACAGACAGAAAGCACGCAAGTGGTCAAAGGCGAGGCTGTCTGTCGAGGGGTGACTGGGTGGTTCCTGACTGCCTGGCAATGTTCAGGAGGTATGTCTATGCCAGGGTAGTTGTGGTGTCCACAGACAATATGAATGCATTTTGGGACCACTGGGCACTGCTAAGGGTAAATGCCATCCTCAGTGTTAATTTAGTTGGTATTAGTCGAGATTTGCTGTCTACAATGTGATTGTACAATATTGCAGTGGTTACATTTATAATAAATGTACTTTTGCTAAAAATAAGAAAGTTGGGGAGAGCAAGAGGAGGCTTTTGGCCTGCAAGGCATCCCTCCTGATTTACCAACTCGTGAATGGCATTGTGACAGAGGTGTTAGTCCCCTGCAGAGAAAGCTTTCTCAACTTTAATCCCTGAGAACGCAGGTCTTCAACACAGCTGTCCCTTCACCAGGCAGGTGAAGGTCAACTAAAACCACAATTAAGCAAAAACAAAAATGTTGGATAAACAGCATGTGAGCTGGGAAATGGACATTGGACATTTCGGGTGGAGATCTTTCATCTAAACTAAAGGAATACAGACAGACAGACATACTTTATTGATCCCGAGGGAAATTGGGTTTCGTTACAGCCGCAGCAACTAAGAATAGTGTAGAAATATAGCAATATAAAGCCATAAATAATTAAATAATAATAGGTTAATCATGCCAAGTGGAAATAAGTCCAGGACCAGCTTATTGGCTCAGGGTGTCTGACACTCCGAGGGAGGAGTTGTAAAGTTTGATGGCCACAGGCAGGAATGACTTCCTATGACGCTCAGTGTTACATCTCGGTGGAATGAGTCTCTGGCTGAATGTACTCCTGTGCCTAACCAGTACATTATGGAGTGGATGGGAGACATTGTCCAAGATGGCATGCAACTTGGACAGCATCCTCTTTTCAGACACCACCGTGAGAGAGTCCAGTTCCACCCCCACAACATCACTGGCCTTACGAATGAGTTTGTTGATTCTGTTGGTGTCTGCTACCCTCCGCCTGCTGCCCCAGCACACAACAGCAAACATGATAGCACTGGCCACCACAGACTCGTAGAATAGAGGGGCGATAACTGCTACTTCCTTAGAAGATTGCAAAAATTCAGCATGACATCTGAAATTCTGACTAACTTCAGAAGAGGTGTGGTGGAGATTATACAGACTGGTTGCACCACGGCCTGGTGTGGACACACCAATACCCTTGAATGGAAAAGCCAACATAAAGTAGTGGAAACTGCCCAGTCTATCATGGACAAAGCCCTTCCCCCCACTGAGCACACCTACATGGAGCACCATTGCAGGAAAGCAGCCTCCATCATCAGGGACCCCAACGTCATGTTCTCTTACCGCTGCTGCTATCAGGAAGGTACAGGAGCCTCAGGACCCACACCACCAGGTTCACACACACCCCTCAACCATCAGGCTCTCAAATCAGCGTGGGCAACTTCACTCACCTCAACACTGAACCGATTCAACAACCAATGGTCTTACATTCAAGGACTCTACAACTCACATTCTCGATATTTATTGGCTATTCATTTACTATTATTATTCTGGGTTTTTTTTTGCTTTTGGTATTTGTACGACTTGTCTTTTGCACACTGGTTGTCTGTCTGTCTTTGTTGTATGTGGTTTTACATTGATCTATTGTTACTGAGAATACCCACAGAAAAATGAATCGTGGGGTCGATACAGTGACATGGATGCTCAGCTAATAAATTCACTTTGAGCTTTGAAGGAGGTGGTAGGAAAGAGTGACAGGTCATGGGTGGATCAGGCTGAGCAGGATGGAGGAGTGGAGAGTGGGGATAGTGACAGAGGCTGGGAGGTGATGGGCAGATCCACAAGAGGAAGGATGATAGGCAGATGGAGGAGGGGAGAGTGAGAATAGAGGCTGGGAGGTGATAAGGAGCTGCAAGTGATGGGATCTGGTAGGAGAGGAAGGTGGAACATGAAACTAAGATGGGGAGGGCAGATGGGAACAGTGGGGAGAGAGGACCCAGCAGGAGGGGTGCATGGGTGATAGGTAAATGAAGGGGCAGGAAACTAGGTGATTGGGGGGTGCGAATTGAAGGTACATTATGTAGGAGGAACCAGGTAGATCAGGAGATAAAAGAGAGGGCTCAAAATCGAAAACTGTATGGGATATTTTGGGAAGCTTCTAAAAGGACAGCACAGGCTGAAGGGACTTGCTCTGAGCCATATCACTTTACAATTCTGTGACATTAATTATTTATTTGCTTCCCAATCTCTTTTCGCTTCTTCACTAATTACATTCCTGTTCAATGCTGTAGAGGCCCTGCAAAGCCCTGAGCCAATTCTCACTACCCATAAAAAGAAAATCGATTTTTAAAGTGCAGGAGGCTGTGGATTTCATAACAATTACAGCCTTCAAACACACCTCTTGCAATAAAATCCCCGATTGTACATAGTTTCCAAAGCTCTCGATAGGCTGCACCTCCATTTCCTCCCGGGATAGAAGTGTGCCAACTCCATCCTAATTATTTACGGGACCCAAGATCATGATCTGAATTGGAATTAAGATCGGCTCTTTCCCATTTTCTGGCCATCAACACTGTCTGTGCATTGTGTTGTTCTACACTCAGTGGTACATCTGTACAAATATCTAATCAGCCAATCATGTGGCAGCAACTTAATGCATAAAAGCATGCAGACGTGGTCAAAAGGTTCAGTTGCTGTTCGGACCAAACATCAGAATGGGGAAGAAATGTGATCTAAGTGACTTTGACTGTGGAATGATTGTTGGTGTCAAACGGGGTGGTTTGAGTCTGTCAGAAACTGCTGATCTTCTGGGATTTTTACACACAACAGTCTCTAGAGTTTACAGAGAATGGTGTGGAAAACAAAAAACTAACATCAGTGAGAAGCAGTTCTGTACCTTGTTAATGAGAGAGGTCAGAGGAGAATGGCCAGACTGGCTTAAGCTGACAGGAAGGTGACAGTAACTCAAATAACCACACGTTACAACAGTGGTGCGCAGAGGAGCATCTCTGAATGGACAACACATCGAATCTCAAAATGAGTGCGTCACAGCAGCAGAGGGCCACAAGCATACACTCAGTGGCATTTTATCAGGAAGACTCCTATACCTAATAAAGTGTACATCACTCTTTTGAATTGGTATTACAAGCCAAGGCAGTTAACTTAATAATTTTAAATTGTTTTGGATTTGGAAGACCATAGGTTATGCATATATGGCTGAAACTGCCCATAGCTCAGTTTTGCTCTCTCGGTTACAGGAATAAGTCACAAAGCTGGAAAGAACGCAAAGACGTTTGATGAGACTGTGGCCAGAATTCGAGGGCCTGTGTTACAGGGAGGGGTTGGGCAGGCCAGGACTTTGGGCAGCTTGGTAGCATAGAGGTTAGTGCAGTGCTTTACAGCGCCAGCAATGGGGGTTCAATTGCTTCCGCTGTCTGTAAGGAGCTTGTCCCTCCTCCCCATCATAGGCATCCTCCAGGTGCTCCGACGTCCCCCCACGTTCCAAGGAGTCAGTGAGTTGTGGGCATACTACGTTGGTGCTGGAACCATGGCAACACTTGTGGGTTGTTCCAGCACATCTCATGCTGTTAGTCATCGGGGCAAAACAACACATGTCACCGTATGCTTCAGTGTACATGTGACCAGCAAAGCAAATCTTTTCTATTGCTCATCATCACTTTATTCCTTGGTGTGTAGGAGAAAAAGGAGGTTTGTAATTGAGGTATATAAAACCATAAGGGGTACAGGCAAGATGAATACACTCAGCCTTTCTTTCCCAGGGAACTAAAAGCAAGAGGGCAGAGGTTTGAGGTGAGAGGGAAAGATTTTAAAAGGACTTGAGGGGCAGAGAGTGCTGGGTATATGGGTGTATGAGCTGGTACAATAACAACATTTCAAAAACAATTGGACAGGGACACGAACAGCTAAGTTTTACAGCCGGGGTTCCCACACTGGGACCTTTTTGCTTAGTGGCAGGGATCCATGGCATTAAAAAAGTAGGGAACCCCTGGTTGAGAGGGATCTGGGCTAAATGTGGGCAAAGGTCCTGATGCAGAGTTTCAAATTAAAACATCGGCAGTTCCTTTCCTCCCACAGGTGCCACTTCACCAGCTAAATTCCTCTAGCAGATTGTACAGTGGATTTTCTTTTTGGCTTGGATATGAATAACATAGGAGCCAGGTGATTAAAATACCACCATTCCATCTTTTATATAATCTTATGCCTTAACACTGACCTGCTGCTGCAAAACAACAAATTACACATCATTTCTGGCAGTGATAATGAATATGATTCTTATTCTGAGAACATCAGTAAACCAACGTAGGTGTGGACTGCAAAAGGGAAGGTTCTGAAAACATGTACCAGTCCTCAAAGGTCAAAGTAAATTCATTATCAAAGTACAGACTGTGTGTCACCACACACCACTCTGAGATTCGTTATGTTTTCAGGCATTCACAGTAAGTACAAAGAAGCACAATAGAATCAATGTAAAAACCACGCATAAGTAAGGACAAAAACCAGTTCGCAAAAGACAACAAACTGTGCAAATACAAAAATGAGAAAAAATAATGATAATAATTAATAAATAAGCAAAAAAGGCTCTCAAGAGGCTCAGCTGTTGTTCAAACCAAACATCAGATTTGGGAAGAAATGGGATCTCAGTGACTTTGACCTTGGAATGATTGTTGGTGCCAGATGGGGTGACTTGAGTACCTCAGAAACCGCTGATCCACTGGGATTTTCATGCAGAGTAGTCTCTAGAATTTATGGAGAATGGTGGGGGGAGAAAAACAAACAAAAGGAGTGAGCCCCAGCTCTGTGGATGAAAATGTCTTATTAATGAGAGAGGTCAGAGGACAATGGCCAAACCGGTTCAAGTGGACAGGAAGGCGACAGTAACTCAAATAACCAGTTACAGCAATGGTGTGCAGAACAGCATCTCCAAACATCGAACCTTGAAGTGGATGGGCTACAGCAGCAGAAGATCACAAACATACACTCAGTGGCCACTTTATTAGGTACAGAAGGTAGCTGATATAGTGGGTACGGAGTGTATATCCGGTTCCTTTGTTCTTATAATCCATGCACAAGGCAGCTGAGGTCCTTTCTATTGCACTCATTTACTCTCCATTTACATAACAATCTGCCTTTAGGTTCTTGGTACCGAAGTGTGGGATTTCATGCTCCATCTGATGGAGCTCCATCATCAAGGACCCACCACCCAGGCCGTGCTCTGTTCTCACTGCCACCATCAGCAAGGGGTTCGGGAACAAGAAAAAATCTGCAGATGCTGGAAATCCAGGCAGCACACACAAAATGCTGGAGGAACTCAGCAGGCCAGGCAGCATCGATGGAACAGAGTGAACAGTTGATGTTTTGGGGCCAAGACCATTCAGCAGGCAGCATCTATGGAACACTGTACAGGACTGATGAAGGGTATCAGCTGGAAAGTCGATTGTACCCTTTTCCATAGATGCTACATGACCTGCTGAGTTCCTCCTGTGTGTTGGCCGGAGCCTCAGGTCCCACACTAATAGGTTCAGGAACCAATAGCCACCAATAGCAACTAATAGCCTTCAACAACATTACCTCTAACATTCCCCCCAAACTTTCCTCCAATCACCGTAATATTATACCCTCTTGTATTTGCACCCTGGGAAAAAGTCTCTGATGTCCACTCAATTATGCCTCATCATCTTATACACCTCTGAAAAGTGACCTGTCGTCATCCTTCACTCTGAAGGGAAAAGCCCGATATTGCTCAACCTTTCCTCATGAGCCATGCTCTCTAATCCAGGCAGCATCCTGGTGAATCTCCTCTGCACCCTCTCTAATCCAGGCAGCATCCTGGTGAATCTCCTCTGCACCCTCTCTAATCCAGACAGCATCCTGGTGAATCTCCTCTGCACCCTCTCTAATCCAGGCAGCATCCTGGTAAATCTCCTCTACACCCTCTCTAATCCAGGCAGCATCCTGGTGAATCTCCTCTGCACCCTCTCTAATCCAGGCAGCATCCCAATAAATCTCCTCTGCACCCTCTCTAATCCAGGCAGCATCCTGGTAAATCTCCTCTGCACCCTCTCTAATCCAGGCAGCATCCTGGTGAATCTCCTCTGCACCCTCTCTAATCTGGGCAGCATCCTGGTGAATCTCCTCTGCACCCTCTCTAGTTCAGACAGCATCCTGGTCAATCTCCTCTGCACCCTCTCTAATCCAGGCAGCATCCTGGTGAATCTCCTCTGCACCCTCTCTAATCTAGGCAGCATCCTGGTGAATCTCCTCTGCACCCTCTCTAATCCAGGCAGCATCCCGATAAATCTCCTCTGCACCCTCTCTAATCCAGGCAGCATCCTGGTACATCTCCTCTGCACCCTCTCTAATCCAGGCAGCATCCTGTTGAATCTCCTCTGCACCCTCTCTAATCCAGGCAGCATCCCGATAAATCTCCTCTGCACCCTCTCTAATCCAGGCAGCATCCTGGTACATCTCCTCTGCACCCTCTCTAATCCAGGCAGCATCCTGTTGAATCTCCTCTGCACCCTCTCTAATCCAGGCAGCATTCTGGTAAATCTCCTCTGCACCCTCTATAATCTAGGCAGCATCTTGGTGAATCTCCTCTGAACCCTCTCTAATCCAGGCAGCATCATGGTGAATCTCCTCTGCACCCTCTCTAATCCAGGCAGCATTCCGGTGAATCTCCTCTGCACCCTCTCTAACCCAGGCAGCATCCCGGTGAATCTCCTCTGCACCCTCTCTACTCCAGGCAGCATCCTGGTGAATCTCCTCTGCACCCTCTCTAATCCAGGCAGCATCCTGGTGAATCTGCTCTGCACCCTCTCTAATCCAGGCAGCATCCTGGTGAATCTCCTCTGCACCCTCTCTAATCCAGGCAGCATCCTGGTGAATCTCCTCTGCACTCTCTCTAATCCAGGCAGCATCCTGGTGAATCTCCTCTGCACCCTCTCTAATCCAGGCAGCATCATGGTGGATCTCCTCTGCATCCTCTCTAATCCAGGCAGCATCCTGGTGAATCTCCTCTGCACCCTCTCTAATCCAGGCAGCATCCTGGTAAATCTCCTCTGCACCCTCTCTAATCCAGGCAGCATCCTGGTGAATCTGCTCTGCACCCTCTCTAATCCAGGCAGCATCCTGGTGAATCTGCTCTGCACCCTCTCTAATCCAGGCAGCATCCTGGTGAATCTCCTCTGCACCCTCTCTAATCCAGGCAGCATCCTGGTGAATCTCCTCTGCACCCTCTCTAATCCAGGCAGCATCCTGGTGAATCTCCTCTGCACCCTCTCTAAAGCTTCCCCATCCTTCCTATAATGAGGCAAACAGAACTGAACACAAGAGTCCAAGTAATCTGATTGCTATTAATGTCCTGCTTGTAGGACTATGCTGTGCATGATCACACAACCGTGCTGATCGTTGCAGTCGCAACATCATTCCACTATCAACCAGGAAGTGAAAAGATTTTGGAACATTTCAAGATCTCTGAGATCAAATATTGGGGTAGGCTCAATGGGCTGCATGGCCTAACTCTGCTCGTCTGTCTTATTGTCTCCATAAATGTTAGCTAGACTGTAAAGGTAGCTTGTGTTGACCGTGGCACCATTTCTTTTGATTAGTCAGGGTGTCAAAGGAAAAGGCAGGAGAATGGAGTTTAGAGGGAAAATAAATCCGCCGTGATGGAATGGCGGAGCGGACTCGCCTGATGGTCTTCCATCTCAATTCTTTGCTCCTTGTGGGATCTTGCTATGCACAAGTTGGCTGATGGCTGCATTGGAGCCTGCTTTGCAGGAACTCTTCAGCACTGCAGATGCACTGACAATATGAACAGCACCGCAATATCACAAGCCAAAGTTCAAACACAATTTATTAATAAAGTATGTCTATGTCACTGTACACCACCCCGGGAGACCTTTCCTTGTGGGCATTCACAGTAGGACAAAGAAATATAATAGAAACAATTAAAAACTTTACACAAACCAATGTATGAAAGAAAACAAACTGTGCAGATATAATAAAAAAGACAAGAATAATAAATATGTAAATAAATAATACTGAGAATATGAGTTGTTGTGAGTCAGGCGATAGATTGTGGGATCACTTCAGTGTTGTGTGTGATGTTATCCACACCAGTTCCAAACACAGAATCCAGGACAGAGTTTTGCTTTTCATTGTCCCTGTGCCCCCGTGCATCCGTGCCCCCCACCGTCCTCCCTGCACCCCCACCATCCTCACAACACTCACCATGCTCACTGTACCCCTGCGTGTTCGTGCCCCCCACTCTCCTCTGACCCGTCACCACCATTATTCCTGAGCAAACTCAGCACCAGGCATTAAATACAAAATCACCTGCCAGGAGCAAATATAGAGGTTAATGATGTCATCTCAACCAGGGCTCAATGCAGAATTAGCCCTCTCTTCATTTCTTCTCTCTCATTCACAGATTTAATTTTTCTCGTCCCTTCTATTGCTTCTGCCTCTCTCTCACTAGCTACCCCTTTTTCTGTCTGGATGTGTTTCTCTGTGTGTGTGTTAATGTCTTTCTCTCACACACACTCTTTCACTGTCTCTGCCTATCTCTCTCTCTCTCTCTCTGTATCCCCACCTCCCTCTCTGCCTCCTGCACGCTCTGCATACCTCCCTCTCTCTCTAATCACTCGCTCTCTCTGCACCACACTTCTCTCTGCATTTCTATCTCTCTCAGCATCTCTCTCTGTGCATTCCCCTCTCTGAGCATCCAACACTCTCTCTGCATCCCCCACCCTTCCCCAGCTTTCTCCCCAACCTCTCTCCTTCTCTCTGTATCCCTGTTTCTCTCATCATCTCTATCTGTGCATCTTCCTCTCTGAGCATCCAACCTTCTCCCTCTGTGACCCTCCCTCTCTCTCTGCATTCCACCCCACCCACTCTGTGCCCCATACGCTCTGCCCTCCTCCCTCTCCCCTCTGCATCCCTTTCCCTACTCCCTCTCCATCTCTCTCTCCCACTCACTCTCTGCATATCTCTGCATCTCATCTCTCTCTCTGCATCTTTCTCTCTTTCTGCATCTCTCTCTCTCTCTCTACATCCCCATCTCCCTGCATCTCTCTGTGCCTGCATTTCTTTCTCACTGCATCTCTCCCTCACTCTCTGCATCTCTCACTCTCTGATTCTCCTGCCACTCGGTTGCACGTGGCCTCGATGAAGTTACTGTGGGACAGAGCCCTCCCTTGCTGATGCCAAAATTAGCCAGCTGTTTATTCATTTTGTCTTTTCGACTGGTGTCTCAATCCCTGCAAGGGCTCGTGCTGTGACATCGCGGGGCTGGCTGACAGAAAACATCTCTTCAGTCTGCTTGCTAAAATCACACATCAGCAGAATCCCTGGCAAACACCTGCTCGGGGAGGGGCAGGCGCAGCAAGGTCTGCAAAGTACCCAGTTTAATTTTTTTTAAACTGGAACCAGTTTCTGGCACCTGTCTGATGTGTAAAGTGACCAGTTCTTCCATTATGAAAAGGACTCTCATTGCACCATCCTGACCAGGCTCTCGCTTTGTTAAATTCAGAGATTCAACACAGTAACAGACCCTTCCAACCAAGACACCCAATTACACCCGTCATCAACTAAACCACTAACCCGTACAGCTTTGGGATGCGGCAGCAAAGTCACGCAGTCACAGAGAGAACGTAGAAACTCTGAAAACAACCCTCACTACCCACAGCAGGAAAGAGGTACGTATATACAGAAAGGTGCCAGAAAAGGGCCAGTAACATCATGAAGGACCGCACACCCTGCTCGTAGACTGTTTGTCCCATAACCACCAGACTCAAAAACAGTTCCTTTCCTAGCGGGGAGGCTCCCAGTTAGCAGAGCGGTGTCGCAGCAACAACAGCAAGAGCAAAGGGCTGATTGTGGGCTTCAGGAAGGGTAAGATGAGGGAACACAAACCGATCCTCATAGAGGGATGAGAAGTGGAGTGCTCCTGGGTATCGATATCTCCGAGGACCCTACCGAGATGCAACATACTGGTGCAGCTATAAAGAAGGCAAGGCAGGAGCTATATTTCCTTAGGAGTTCGAGGACATTTGGTTTGTCACCTAAAATACTTGAAAACGTCTACAAATATCCCATGGAGAGCATTCTGACTGGCTGCATTACCGTTTGGAATATGGGGGGGGGGGGTCATTCTGCACAAGATCGAAATAAGTTACAGAAACTTGTAAAGTTCAATAGCTCTGTCATGGGTCCCAGCCTTGGTAGTATCCGGGACATCTTCAAGGAGCAGTGCCTTAGGAAGGCAGCGTCCATCAGTAAGGATCCCCACCACCCAGGACATTCCCTCTTCACACTGTTACCATTGGGAAGGGGGTACAGAAACGTGAAAGCACACGCTCAGTGATTCAGAAACAGCTTCTTCTCCTCTGCTATCCAATTTCTAAATTGACATTGAACCCATGAACACTACCTCACTATTTTTTTATTTTTGTAATTATGCACTACTTATTTTAACTTAACTAATCAATAGACATACATATACTTAATATAACTCAGGTTTTGCCTCTCTATATTTATTTATCATGTATTGCATTGTACTCCTGTCATGAAGTTAACAAATTTCACAACATATGCTGGTGATATTAAAACTGATTCTGATCAACACTTCCACCCACTAACCCACCTCCCCACACCCCTCACAACCGCGACTTCAGCATTGTCTTCCAGTGACACCCTATATACTAACACTTTATGGACATATAATCAATGTATATATACAAGCTGCTGGAGGAACTCAGCAGGTCAGGCAAAATCTACGGGAAAGAGTAAACATCAACTGTTTTTACTCTTTTCCACAGATGCTGCCTGACCTGCCGAGTTCCTGCAGCATTGTGTGTGTGTTGCTCTGGATTTCCAGCATCCGCAGATTTTCTCGAGCTTATGGATACAAGTTATCTTGTGTATTTACATTGTGTTTTACTATTATTATTCTGTTCTTTATGCTATTGTGTTTGTTGTGCTGTTTTGGATCCGGAGTAACAATTATTTTGTGTCCTTTACACTTGTGTCCTGGAAATGACGTTAAACAATCTCGAAATGTTTCTTGAAGAGAACCACTGAGATTGATGGTATTCAGCCCAATGAGCCCAGAGCTGGCTCTCTATGCAATCAACCCCCTGCCCTGCACGTTCCCTGGAACCTTGCATTATTCCCTACACAGGGTGCGGGACTATAATCAGAACTCAGACGTCCCGAGCTGTAATAGCATCGCCTAACCACTACATTATTGCAGAGGTTGTTAGCTTCTTGATTAGTCAGGGTGTCAAAGGTTATGGGGAGAAGGCAGGAGAATGGGGTTGAAAGGGATAATATATCAGCCGTGATGGCAGAGCAGGTTGATGGGCTGAATGGTCTAATTCTGCTCTTATGTTTTATGGTCTTGCCCTCTTTATCCTCCCTAAACGCGTCATACCTCCTCTCAACCTTCTTCCAGCATCTCCCCATTAATCCTCACCAGATTTTAGAGACAACATTACAGATCAGATGTCGGACAGACTCAATGGGCCTAATGGCTAATCCTGCTCCCGTTTCTTATGGTCTTATCCATGTACTCGTCTGAGTGCCTTTTAAATGTTATCTGCTTCAACCAGTTCCTCTGGTAGCTTCTTCTTACCTACCATTCTCTGAGTGAAAAAAATTGCCCCTCAAGTTCTCATTAACTCTCTCCCCTCGCACCTTAGACCTACGATATATCCTCTAGTTTTTGATGCCACAACCCTGGGGGGAAAGCTGTTTTCAATGAGTTCACAGAGCTCTCCACAGATTACCCCTCATTTCCCTATGCTCCAATTAACCCACTCAGCCTCCCTCCATATCTCTGTCCCTGGATTCCCAACAAGGTCCTCAGAAAGCTTCTCAGCTCAAAGGCTTTGTTCCCACTGTAAGGCGGCCAAAACGGCCGAACAGTAGGGTGGTGGTTAGTGGCACAAAGTACATTGATTATCGAAGTACGTACACAGTATACACCCAGAGATTCGTCTTCCCACAGACAGCCGTGAAACAAAGAAACACAGTGGAAACCATTCAAAGAAAATCATCAAAACCCACTCCCCCAACACACAATAAAAAAAGAACAAGTTGTACAAGTGGGGAAAAAAGAGCAAAAAACACAGAATATAAAATATCACACTATAACATGGCCAGCAACCCAAGGTCAGTTCCCATCTCTGTCTGTAAGGAGTTTGTACATTCACCCATGACTATGTGGGTTTCCTCTCTCAGTCTAAAGATGTATGGGATAATAGGCTAATTGGTCACATGGGTGTAATTGGGCTCAGTGGACCAGAAGGGTCTGTTAACATGCTGTATCTGTAAATTAAATTAAATAAAACCAAGCTCAATATTCCAAACTTATATTCAGCATCTTGTTCTTATAAAACATTGTGGAAGGAATTTGAAGATATCATTGTACCAGCCACTATTGAATTGAATTGACTTTACTTCTTTCGTTCTTCACGTACATGAGGAGTAAAAATCTTTTTGTCACGCTTCCATCTGAATGTGCAATGTGAAATTTATAGTAATTTATAATAAATAGTATGTTCAACATTACATAGAAATGCAATTGTATCAGTGTGAGTTAATCAGTCTGATGGCCTGGTGGAAGAAGCTGTCCCGGATTTTATGCTACGGTACCATTTCCCAGATGGTAGAAGCCAAAACAGTTTGTGGTTGGGGTGACTTGGGGCTCCAATAATCCTTCAGGCCCTTTTTACACACCTGTCTCTGTAAATGTCCTGAATCATGGGAAGTTCACAACTACAGATACGCTGGGCTGTCCACACCACTCTCCGCAGAGTCCTGTGATTGAGGGAGGTACAGTTCCCATACCAGGCAGTGATGCAGCCGGTCAGGATGCTCTCAATTATGCCCCTATAGAAAGTTTTTTAGGACTTTGGAGCTTATACCAAACTTCTTCAACCATCTCAGGTGAAAGAGTCTTCAACCTGAAACACAAACTGTTTCGCTTCCCACAGGTGCTGCCTAACCTGCTGGGCACTTCTTGCATTTTTGTTTTTATTTCAGGTTTCCTGCATCTGCAGTAATTTATCGATTTTGATGCAACGTATCTGAGTGAGGCTCCAGAGTGGGACGGCATGGCAGCGTAGCAGTAGGTAAACGCAATTACAATGCCAATCAATTCCCACCGCGTTCACATGTTCACCTATGACTGTGTGGGTTTCCTCTGGGTGTTCCAGTTTCCCCCACATTCCAAAGATGTACCGGTTGGTAGCTTAATTAGGCAAATGGGCATAATTGGGCAGCGTGAGCTCATTCAGCAAGAAGGGCCAGTTACCACACCGTATCTCTGAAGAGCAAACTAAAAGATTAACACACACAAAATGCTGGAGGAACCCAGTCTGTCTGGCAGCATCTTTGGAGAGGAATAAAGTGTCAACATTTTGAGCCAAGACCCTTCAACAGACATCACGGTGGTGTAGCAGTTAGTGTGAAACTATGACACCTTGGGGAGTTCAATTCTGGTGTCATCTGGAAGGAGCTTGTCCACTCTGTGAATCGTGTGGGGTTTCTCCAGGTCCACAGTCCAAAGACATACAGGCTAGTAGGTTAACTCATCATCATTGTCATCAAATCAGTTCACTGGTCAATGTAAGTTGTCCTATGATTCGTCCAGGGTTAAATCAGTGGGCTGCTGGGCAGTGCAACTTGTTGGGCCAGAAGGGTCTGGTCTGCCTGTATCTCAATTAATAAGATCAGGATGCTGCCGAATCTCTTGCGATTTCAGACTAAAAGACTGCTGTAGCTTTCAGTGGGAAGAAGCAAGTTACTATGGACAGCAGCTGTTAACACCACACTGATCAGGTTTTTAAGGGTTCCCATATTTTCACCAATACCTAAACCTAAATCTAAATAAGTCTCTGGGATCAGACAAGTCGAATCCAAAGACTCTTGAGGAACTGACCACAATTCTACCCGTTCCCTCCTCCAGCCCTTTCTCCCATGGTCCACTCTCATCTCCTATCACATTCCTTCTTCTTTAGCACTTTACCTTTAAAACCTATCATGTTTCAGCTTCTTACTTCACCCACCTACCCCCTTATCCGCTTCACCTATCATTTGCCAGCTTGTACTCCTCCCTCTGAACCCCCTTCCTACTCTGGCTTCTTCCTCCCTTCCAGTCCTGATGAAATATCGAGTTTATTCCCTTCCATTGATGCTGCCTGACCTGCTGAGTTCAAGATAGTTTAATATCATTTCCAGTACACAAGTGTAAAGGAGAACGAAATAATTGTTCTCTGGATCCAATGCAACACAAAAAAAGCACAATAAGATAAAGAACACAATAATTAGAAAACACAATAAATACAAAAACACAAGATAGCTGATGTGAGAAGGACAAACAGCCCATGAGCAGGATGGGCGGGATCCTTCTGGATGTTATTGGCCCTTTTCTGGCATCTTTCTGTATACATGCCCCTGATGGTGGGTAGGCTGGTGCCAGTGATGCGTCGGACAGTTTTGACTACCCATCATAGAGCCTTCCTGTCTGCCACAATACAGTTTCCGTACCATGCAGTGATGCAGCATGTTAGGATGCTCTCTCTACCGCATATCTGTAGAAAGTTGGGAGTTTAGCTCTGTATAGTCCAGCTCTCTTCAGCCTCCTCAGAAAGTTGAGGTGTTAGTGAACTTTCCCGATTGCGTTCTGGGACCATGAGCAGCCGTGTGTGATGTGCAGTCCAGGGGTTTGTAACTGCTCGCAATTTCCACCACTGTGTCACCGATGTAAAGGAGGTTGCGAGACCTCCTCCAACACTTTGTGTGCGGCTGAAGATTTCCATCATCTGCAGAATTTATTTTATTTTTAATTTCTATCTTAGAGATTCAGTGTTGAATAGGCCCTCCCAGCCCTGTATGCCACAGTGCCTAGCAACTCCCAACAACCCCGATTTAACCCTAGCCTAATCAGGGCGACTTACAATGTTCCATTAGCCTGCTAACTGGTATGTCTCTGGACTGTGGGAGGAAACCAGAGCACCTGGAGGAAACACACTTCCCACAGGGAGGATGTACAAACTCCTCAGAGGACGCTG
This sequence comes from Hypanus sabinus, assembly GCF_030144855.1. Classification (NCBI taxonomy): domain Eukaryota; kingdom Metazoa; phylum Chordata; class Chondrichthyes; order Myliobatiformes; family Dasyatidae; genus Hypanus; species Hypanus sabinus. The sequence continues at coordinate 9,887,783 of NC_082707.1, read as the reverse complement.
GGATTCAACTCCAAATGCCGACGCCCCGAGCTGTAATAACAATTCGCTAACTGCTACACTACCGTGGTGTTCATGGATTTATAAACTCAAAACTCACTAACCGCTACACTACCGTGGTCTTCATGGATTTATAAACTCAAAACTCACTAACCGCTACACTACCGTGGTCTTCATGGATTTATAAACTCAAAACTCACTAACCGCTACACTACCGTGGTCTTCATGGATTTATAAACTCAAAACTCACTAACCGCTACACTACCGTGGTCTTCATGGATTTATAAACTCAAAACTCACTAACCGCTACACTACCGTGGTCTTCATGGATTTATAAACTCAAAACTCAAAAAAAACTCATTGTACATTACCATGTACCACCTGAAATTCAGATTCTTGCAGAAAAAAATACCATAGAATTTATGAAAATTTATACATTAGCAAAGACTGAGAAGCAACCAATGTGCATCAGATGACTAATTGTACAAAGAAATAAATAATACTGAGAACGTGAGTTGCAGAGTACTTGGAAGTGAGTCCACAGATTGTGGAACCGGTTCAGAGTTGAGATGAGTGAAGTTAGCCACACTGGTTCAAGAACTGCTCCTGAACCTGGTAGAGCAGGACCTGAGGCTCCTGTACCTCCCCCATTCCCCTGTACACCCCCTTCCCCAGTGAAACGAGAGCCTGGCGTGGACAGTGGGAGCCCTCAGCGTGAGTTTACAATTTTGCTAACACCTGCAGAGGGCAACTGTTCAGGAGTGAAGTGAACTCAACAGGTGCAATTGGAAGTGTTGTGTCCAGACTGAAGGCGTCACCTCTGTTCAATTCCCCGCAGCTGCCTGAGGTGATGGGGACAGTCACATCACTATTTTCCTTTTGGAAAGGCTGCAGCAATGCCACACACATTGTTGGTCGCCCATTATAGGAAGCTGAGGGCTTGAAGAGGGTGCAAAAGAGATTTGCCAGGATTAGAGGGCTCGTACTTCAACAAGAGGGTGGACAAACTTAGATCGTTTTTCCTGGAGTGGCGGAGAATGAGGAGATCTGATGGAGGTTCACAAAATTATGAGAAAAGAGATACAGACAATATTTTCCCCCCAAAGGGTAGAAATGTCAAATACCAATATAAGGTAAGGGGGAAATTACGAAGGAGATCTGAGGGGCAAGATTGTTTTTTTAACTTTTATTTTATTATACACATGGAGCGGTGGGTGTCTGGAACATGCTGCCGGGGGTGGGGGTAGAGGCAGAAACATCAGAGACTTCTAAGAGGTATTTAGATAGGCTCATGAATGAGAGGGAAATGGAAGGATATGGACATTGTGGAGGCAGAAGAGATTAGTTGGCCATTTGATTACTAATTCGATTGGCTCAGCACAACATTGTGGGCCAGCTCTCTTCAGCCTTAGATGGTGGAGGTGTTGATAAGCTTTCCTGACTGTGTGGGATGTGTTTTGGGACTGTGCGACATGTGCACTCCCAGGAGTTTCCAGCTGGGCTCACCTCTACAATGCCGGAGCTGCTCATCAGGCCCAGGCCCCCCAATCTTATCAACTCTCATCGACACCCACGATCCCATTCAGGGACGCAAGTAGGAGGTACCTGTACGGGCTGCTGCTCCACACCCTCCACCTCCCAGCCCTTGTCCACCGTCCCGAAACGCAGAGGCAGAATGTCTTTCCACCTGGAGGTGAGGGGGGCCCCAGTGGAAGCCCCTTTACGAGGGAGATCTTCTCATACACCTTGGGGATCTAGGGTGGAGGCTGCTGCATAGAGCAGTGCCCTGTAACAAGCTCCTTAGTTAGTACACGGACCTCCCAGCCACATGTCACTTCTGCAGGCTGGAGGAGACCGTGTACCACATGTGTGAGCCTGCAGCTCCTTTTTGCGTATCTGTGTGGGCTGCTTCTCGCCTTCTGCTTACACTTTAGACCCACCCTATTTATATAGGGTCATCCAGTAAGGAGGTGAGCATGGAGAGAAAAAGTTGTCCTTGTCAGCTTGCTCCTGGGGCTGGCGAAAACAGGTATCCATGGATCCTGGAAGTGGGTGGCGGAGGAACCTGGCCTGGCAATATTTTGGGGGTATGCCCGTGCCCAGGTAAATACGAAAGGGAACATGCCCTGTCTACGGTGACCATAGAGGCATTCCAGGACCACTGGTTCGCGGGAGATTAGCACTGTCATTGATGGAGATAGAAACATTTTAGTTCAATGTTGTTTAGCTAGTAGTTGTGTAGTAATTGTATTCGTCACTGGTTTGTATGTATATTGTAGCACTGAATTTGTAATAAAGATATTTTGTTAAAAAAAAAGTTTGAAACTGCTCACAGTTTCTACTGCTGTGCCGCTGATATAAAGAGGGGTGTGGTGGAACGAGTTCTCCTGAAGTCAATAACCATCTTCTTTATCTTGCTGACATTAAGGAAGTGGATATTGGCCTGACACCAGGCCTCGAGCTTTTCCACCTCCTCTCTACAGGCCGTCTCATCATTGTTGATGACGAGGGCACACAGGAGTGGGATATGCCAACTAGTGGAGTGGTGTCACAGCAACAACCTGGCACTCAATGTCAGTAAGACAAAAGAGCTGATTGTGGACCTGGAAGGGTAGGATGAAGGGACAGATACCAATCCTCATAGAGGGATCAGAAGTGGAGAAGGTGAGCAGTTTCAAGTTCCTGGGTGTCAAGATCTCTGAGGATCTAACCTGGTCCCAACTTATTGACATAATCATAAAGAAGGCAAGACAGCAGCTATACTTTATTAGGAGTTTGAAGAGATTTGGCATGTCAACAAATACACTCAAAAGCTTCTATTATTGGACCGTGGAGAGCATTCTGACAGGCTGCATCACTGTCTGGTACGGAGGGGCTACTGCACAGGACCAAAAGAAGCTGCAGAAGGTTGTAAATCTAGTCAGCTCCATCTTGGGCACTAGCCTTCAAAGTACCCAGGACATCTTTAGGGAGCAGTGTCTCAGAAAGGCAGTGTCCATTATAAAAGACCTCCAGCACCCAGGAAATGCCCTTTTCTCACTGTTACCATCAGGTAGGAGATACAGAAGCCTGAAGGCACACACTCAGTGATCCAGGAACAGCTTCTTCCCTTCTGCCATACAATTCGTAAATGGACATTGAAGCTTTGGACACTACCTCACTTTTTAAAAAAATATACAGTATTTCTGCTTTTGCACATTTTTTAATAATCTACTCAATACATGTAATTGATTTACTTGTTTATTTATTATTATGTTTTATTTTATTTATTATTTTTCTGTCTCTGCTAGATTATGTATTGCATTGAACTGCTGCTGCTAAGTTAACAAATTTCACCTCTCATGCCAGTGATAATAAACCAGATTCTGATTACTCGGGTGTTTGGACGTGCAGCCATGTGAGAGCAGGTGCACACTGCCCTGGGGGACACCCGTGTTGAGGGTGATGGGGAGGGAGGAGTGGTTGTGCATCCTGACTCTCTGAGGTCTGTTGGTTAGGGTGTTCCACACCCGGGTGTACAGTGGTGTGTAGGAGTCTGTCCACCGAGGTCTCTGGACAGTAGTGTTGAATATCGAACTGAGACCCAGGAACCTTATTCTGACACACGTCCTTGTTTTCCTTGTGTGAGAGAGCCAGGTGTATGGCAGATGCTGTGGCATCTGCCGGAGAGTGGTTCTGACAGCAAGCATATTGGTGAGAGTCCAATGTGGCAGGAACGGAGCGTTTGATAATGAGCCATTATCAGCCATTCAAAGCACTTTATGATGATTGGTGTCAGTGCCAAAAGAGCAGGGTTCTGTGCTACAGCGATGAAGGTGGCTGATCAGAAGCATATGAGTGAAGTGGTGAAAATATCTGTAACATTAATGAGGTGGTGCGCACACTCCAAGTACCCGGTCTGGGCCATTGCCTGGCCCGACAGCCCTAGGGGGGTTGGCTCTCTGCAGAGTCATTCCCACGTCTGTTGCTGTTACAGACAGTGACTCCTCACCGAGGAGGGTTGTAGTTTTTGGGGGCTGGCTTTGCGTCGTGTGCCTCGAGCATCACTCCCTGTCGCTCTGAACACTGGTAAAGCGATTGCACTTAACCTGTGCTGAAGCCCGACTCCTGGAGTTACTAACATCCTCAAACAATTCTCCAGGTAGATACTTCCCTGCTCATCGGAGGTAAAGCCCTCCCCACCACTCACTGCCACAGGAAAGCAGCATCGAACACCGAGGACCCCCACCATTCAGTCATGCTCTCTTCTCGGGCTGCGATCAGGAGCCTCAGGACTTGGACCACCAACAACAGTTACTACCCTGCAACCATCAGGCTCTCGAATCAGTGGGATAACTTAACTCGCCCCATCACTGAAATGAGTCTGCAACCTACACACTCCCCTTTCCAAGACTTTTCATCTCATGTTCTCAACATTTATTGCTTATTTGTTATTACTTTTCTCTTTTTTGTAGTTGCACAGTTTGTTGTCTTTTGCAGGTGGTTTGTTTGGCGATCCTGGCTGGTGTGGTCTTTCAGTGGTTCTATCGTGTTTCTTTGTTCCAGAGTGAATGCACGCAAGAAAATCGGCCCGCTTGAACTTTGTTAATAACTTTACTTCAAACTTTGAAAAGACACAAACCAAAGGGAAATGAGTTGGAACTTATGGAAAAACAAGATCACAACGCATAGAAATGAGGCTATTCGGCCCATTGAGCCTGCTACACCAGTTAATCACTGATTAAGTTGGAGTATATTGAAATGTCCCAAAACACTTGACAGCCACTGATTGACAGTGTTATGTTAAAACTGCAGCAGATTGCAAACATGATCCCTCAAGTAGAATGCACAGCTTGGCCCCACAAGCAGGACATTAACAGCAAGCAGATTACTTGTAGGGTATTGTGTTCAGTTCTGGTTGCCTCATTACAGGAAAGACATGGAAGCTTTAGAGAGGGTGCAGAGGAGATTCACCAGGATACTGTCTGGATTAGAGAGGGTGCAGAGGAGATTCACCAGGATGCTGCCTGGATTAGAGAGGGTGCAGAGGAGATTCACCAGGATGCAGCCTGGATTAGAGAGGGTGCAGAGGAGATTCACCAGGATGCTGTCTGGATTAGAGAGGGTGCACAGGAGATTCACCAGGATGCTGCCTGAATTAGAGAGGGTGCAGAGGAGATTTACCTGGATGCTGTCTGGATTAGAGAAGGTGCAGAGGAGATTCACCGGGATGCTGTCTGGATTAGAGAGGGTGCACAGGAGATTCACCAGGATGCTGTCTGGATTAGAGAGGGTGCACAGGAGATTCACCAGGATGCTGCCTGAATTAGAGAGGGTGCAGAGGAGATTTACCTGGATGCTGTCTGGATTAGAGAAGGTGCAGAGGAGATTCACCGGGATGCTGTCTGGATTAGAGAGGGTGCACAGGAGATTCACCAGGATGCTGTCTGGATTAGAGAGGGTGCACAGGAGATTCACCAGGATGCTGTCTGGATTAGAGAGCATGTTCTACGAGGTGAGGTTGAGTAAGCTAGGGTTTTCTCTTTGGAGTGAAGGAGGATGAGAGGTGACTTGATAGAGACGTACAAGAATGATAAGAGGCATAGACTGAGTAGCCAGCCACAGACCTTTTCTCCAGGGTGGAAATGGCTAATACAAGGGGGCATAATTTTAAGATGATAGGTGAAAAGTATGTGGGGGGAATGTTAGAGGCTGGTTCCCCTTCCTGACAGAGGATGGTGGGTGCAAGATGCCCGGGGTGGTGATAGGGGCAGATACACCAGGGACACTTAAAGGAGATCGGAGGTAAGTGGTGGGTGTGTGATACGTCCTGCCCGGGGTGGTGATTGTGGTGAACTACATATACCTGTCTGGACACGCCCCTCCCACTGACCCCGGTATAGAGGCGATTGAGGCCTGAGCCCGGCCTCTCAGTCTCCAGAATGTAGTATGGTGGTCAACCACTGCTTGTTCCTTCTTCCAGTCAATAAAAGCCAATATCTTGCCTTTACGTCTCAGAGTGAGTTATTGATTGTGCATCAGTGATAGAGGCAGATACATCAGGAACATTTAAGACTCATCAATAGACACATAGATGACAGAAAAATGCAGGGTTACGTGGGAGGGAAGGGTTGGAATGACCTCGGTTAAAAGCTTGCCACATCATGGGCCAGAATGTCCACTGACCTGTACTGAATTTCTTCCCATTTGCAAAGCAGTCTACACCTTTATTCTGTCTACCAAACTGCATAACCATACACCTCCCTATATTCCGTCTGCCACTTCTTTGCCCATTCCACAATCTGCCCAAGTCCTTCTGCAAACTCCCCGTTTGCTCAACACTATCTGCCCCTCCATCTATCCTTGATCAAATCCAGACTTCGATCTCAACTTTGCAGAAAACCTTGGGTTGAATCGGCAGGTGGCAGTCTCACTGCATAGAACACTACAGCACAGGAACAGGCCCTTCAGCTCATAAACCAAATAAATAAGTAATCAACTAACTAATCTCCTCTGCCTACACAATGTCCATATCCTTCCCTTTTCCTCACATTCATCTGCCTTTCTTAAAAGTCTCTAATGTTTCCGCCTCTACCACCACCCCAGGCAGCGCATTCTGTGCCTCTCACACCTCCTCTGAAATTAACGCCTCCCACCTTAAATGCAAGCCCTCTGGTATTAGACATTTCAATCCCAGAAAAAAAACACTGTCTCTATCAAGCCCTCCCTCAATCTTATGTAGAGTCTCAGAAAGATTACGAGGCCCCTGTATCTCCTTTCTGATGGTAGCAGTGAGAAAAGAACCTGGGCCTGGGTGGTGGGGGTCCTTGATAATGGATGCTGCTTTCCTTTTAGACGTGTTCAATGGTGAGACGGCTTTGCCTGTGATGGACTGGGCCACATCCACTACTTCCTGTAGGCTTTTACATTCTAGGGCAAAGGTGGTTCTATACCAGGCCACGATGCCACCATCAGTGTACTCACCCTACGCATCTGATGTGTCGAAGTTTTGGATGATATGCCAAGTCTAAGGATCTAAGAAGTGCCATGCTTTCTTTGCAGTGGCACTTAGATGTTGCATCCAGGGCAGATCCTCTCAAATGAAATTGCAGTGGAATTTAAATTTGCTGGCCTCTCCACCTCTGAACCCCAATGAGAACTGGCTCAAGTACCTCCAGTTTCCTGCTCACGCAGTCAATAATCAGTTCGCTGAGTCAGATGTTGTACCAGATATGAAGCAGCCGCAGAGAGTTGTAAATTTAGTCAGCTCCATCATGGGCACCAGCCTCTGTAGCATTCAGGACATCTTCGTGCAGCACAAAAAGGTGGCATCCATCACAAAGCCACAAAATCATAAGATGTAGGAGCAGAATCAGTCCATTTGGCCCATCGAGTCTGCTCTGCCATTTCATCATGGCTGATCGAATTTTCCTCTCAGTCCCAGTCTCCTGCCTTCTCCCCCTATCCCTTCACGACCTGCCCACCCACGAATCTATGAACCCCTGCCTTAAAGATACCTAAAGACTTGGTCTCCACAACTGCCTGTGGCAGAGAATTCCGCAGATTCACCTGTCTCTGACTACAGAAATCCCTCCCTCATCTCTGTTCTAAAAGGATGCCCTTCAACTCTGAGGCTGCGTCCTGTGGTCGCAGATTCTCCAGCCAGAAGACTGTCCACTGTATCAAGGTGTTTCACTATTCGATAGGTTTCAATTAGATCGCCCCTTACTCTTCTGAATTTCAGTGAATACAGGCCCTGAGCCATCAGGTGCTTGTCACGTACACACAACCCTGTAAAACTATCAGCCTCAATACAACTCACCTGGAGTCTGGTTTCGCTGTTAACAAAACACTGTCTTATTAGTAACTACGGCATATAGTAACTTAAACCAGGTAAATCACAAGTTAACGGTGTTATGCATATACAGGTGTAAATGAAGTTCCCAAACTCATTCAGGCTCAGGTGGCAAGAGTTACGACGGTCTGTAAGAAACGTTCAGTTCACACGCAAGGGATTGAAGTGAGAGAGACAGATACTTGTAATCTGAATAAAGAGGGGGTTGTCGATCCCTCTCGATGTCCTCCAAATCTTCCATGTCAGCCAAATGTGACCAACTTAACAGCGCCGTCTTCAAGTGATAATCTACCAACCCAGGCAAGGGTTAGACACCCCGGCAGATACCACAGGGTCACCCTTTACACGCACTGATACTCACAGATCGATTGCTCTTAATCGATCCTCAGCCCCACCCTTTTGGGCACTTAGTGGCAATTTCCACCACCAGTCTTCGTGTGTCTGTGTTCTGTGAAACAAGCAGTAACACTCGTTTAAATAGCATTGAGCTGAGCACCAGACGCCCATCATGTAGCGCTCTCTCTCTGCTTGCAGTCTCTCTTTTACAGACATGGTTCTTAAAGGCACAGTCCATAATGAATAAAACTGAAGATTACATCACAGTGCTCTTCACGTGATAAGCCATTCAATCTGAGATGATTTCAGTGAACCCTCTCCAGTTTCAGCACTTCCTTTCTAAGGAGCCCAACGCTGCTCACAATACTCCAAGCCTCTCTCTCTCTCTCTCTCTCTCTCTCACTCTTTGTGGGAACGGGGCCCGCTCTCGGGGTTTCACGACTGGCCGTTATTCGACATGCCAAGGACGTGGCCAAATAGATTAGCTCTCCTTCGGAGTTCTGGGATCTCGCGGCTCTGGAGACGGGCGGACCGGAGGTGGGTGTCCCGGTCCGAAATCTGTGTGTCACCAAAGTGGATAGCCTCACATTTATCCACATTAAACTGCATCTGCCATTACAGGAGTTGCCAGTCAACATTGAAGTCAGTGTAGCGGACTCCAGCTCCAGAATTTTCCCTCTGGGTTTACACCCAAAGCCTTCCCCACGAGTGGGTATAGCCACAAGACAGCGGAGGTTTGAGATCAAAGATTTCTTTCTCCGCCAGAAGCTGCCAGCCCTGGCTGGCGAGCCCCCCCTGCCCAAAGTGACTGGTTTTAAGGGTATATCAGATACAAGGGAAATATACAAGAGTTTATATAAAAGTATACATGGACAGACAAACACTGACAAACAACCAACGTGCAAAAGAAACCAGAGAAATAAATAAAATGGTACTAAGAATGTGTCGTAAAGTGTTTTAAAGTGAGTATGGAGCTTGAGGAATCAGCACTGCTACCCGGTTCTCTGGCAGCTCATTCCACACACCCAGCACCCTCGGTATAAGAAACCTCCCTTCAGATCTCCTTTAATACCTCCTCCTCGCCTGAACCTTAGTTCTCGATTCTCCAGCCCTGGATTATTTATTCTTTAGGGATACAGCGTGGAACAGGCCCTGCTGGCCCTACAAAGGTTCGCAACACCGTGCAACCCAGCTGTTTAACCCCAGCCCAATCACGGGACAATTTACAACAAATAAACATACTAATTGGTACATCAGGGAGGAAACCGGAGCACCTGGAGAAAACCCACGTAGTTGACAAAGAGGTTGCATAAGCTTACAGATAGCATCAGAATTGAACAGCAGACTGATACCCTGAGCTGTTACAGTGTCCTGCTAACCACTGTGCAACTGTGGTATCCCAGACACACAGGTGACTATATCTGCACTACCTTTCCCCTCTCAAGACTTATAAGCCTTTAAAAGGTCTCCACTCAGCTGCCTATGTTGTGGTGAGAATTAACCCAGCCCACACAATCTCTCCATATAACTACAACAAGCATCTTGCTGAATCCCTTCTGAGCTCTCTCTGTTGTTATCACATCCTTCCTGTGGTGCAGTGACCCAAACTGTGCACAATGCCTCGGATGGCTACAACATAATAACTCTAAACTCTTCATTCACTGTGTTTCAGTCCACAGGGTAAATGGGGAGGAAGCACAGAGGGTAGAATGGGGCAACTGCTCAGGATCAGAAAAAGCTGAGTTGTGAACTCAGCCAGCTCCATCACAGGCACTAGACTGCCCAGCATAGAGGCCCCCATCACCAGGACATGCCCTCTTCTCATTGCTACCATCAGAAGGAGGCACGGGAGCCTGAAGACACACACCTAATGATTCAGGAACAGCCTCTTCCCTTCCAGCATCTGATTTCTGAATGGGCAGTGTATCCATGAGCACAACATCATTTTCTTTTGCTCTCTTTTTGCACTAAGGCCCTCAATTGGTCGGGGTCAACCATGGATATTGTGTCCTAACACACACTTTGAAATTACCCCCTCTCACCTTAAATGCATGCTTTCTGGTTTAACCCTGGGAAAAAGATGCTGTCTATCTACTCCTTCTTTGCCTCTCATGATCTTATAAACCTCTATCAGATCTCCCCCAGCTTCTAACATCCTGGGAAAACAATGCAAGTTTGTCCAAACTCTCATTAGAGCACATGCCCTCCAGCCAAAGCAGCATCCTGATAAATCTCATCTGCACCCTCTCCAAAGTCCTGTCATCCTTCCTATAATGGGACAAAATTCCAGATGCGGCCCAAGTGGAGTTTTATAGCAACACACACAGAATGCTGGAGGAGCTCGGCAGGCCAGGCAGCATCCATGGAAAAGAGTGGACAGCCTATGCTTTAGGCCAAGACCTCCATCAGGAGGAGTAGCAGATTATCACAAATTCACTCAGTGTCAGATCAGATTAAGTAATTGAAAAATCTATTAAAGGAGTTAAGTAGCAGAATAGAAAGAAACTGAATGTAACCTGCTTTGACTTTCAGAACATTATCTAAGCAGTTATTAAATCAAATAAGTACTCATGGGATTGGGGATAATGGCAAGTTGGCCTTTATTTCATAAATGTTTTCATGTGATTAAAGACAACCTACACAAGTTCTACACCCAGTGGCCACTTTATTAGGTACACCTGCTCCTTAATGCAAATATCTAATTAGCCAATCATGTGGCAGCAACTCAATGCATTAAAGCATGCAGACATGGTCAAGCGGTTCAGTTATTGTTCAGACCAAACATCAGAATGGAGAAGAAATGTGATCTGAGTGACTTTGACCGTGGAATGATTGTTGGTGCCAGATGGGGTGGTTTGAGTATCTCAGAAACTGCTGATCTCCTGGGATTTTCTCTAGAGTTTACAGAGAATGGTACAAAAAAAAACACATCCAGTGAGTGGCAGTTCTGTGGGTGAAAACACTGTGTTAATTTGCGAGGTCACTGAAAAATAGCCAGACTGACTAAAGATGACTGGAAGACAACAATAACTCAAATACCCATGTGTTACAACAGTGGTGTGCAGAAGAGCATCTCTGAATGCACAACACATTGAACCTCAAAGTGGATGGGCTACAACAACAGAAGGCACTCAGTGGTTGTTAGTTACAGGAGGTAAAAATTACCATTGAAACATCCAGTGACATGCAACATTTGCAGCAACAACCACAGTCTGAGGACGTGCTGGGGGCAGCCCACAAGTGTGACACCTCCATGCCAAAATAGCATATACACAACATACTAACCCAAAAACGCACACGGTTGTGGAGAAAATCTACAAACCGCTCAGAGATTGTGGCTGGAATTGAACCATTATCTTACAGCTAATGCCAGATAGCATTACGTTATCTGGCTGCCCTTGTAGAACTGCAGTACCTTGGAGCATGGTGAGATTGCACCTGGAGAACTGTATATCAGTGGGTTTCCCCTACACAGGGAAGAATAAACTGTACTTACGAAGTTTAAGTTCTAAGTAAATTTATTATCAAAGTAAATATATGATAACGTACACAACCAGGGGGTTCATTTTCTTGCGGGGAATACTGTAAATACAAGAAGCACAATAGAATCAATGGAAGACCAAACAACAGGGTAAACAATAACGAATGTGCAAAAAAACTCTGCAAATACAAAAAGAAAAAAAATTCAACAAATATTGAGAACAGGAGATGAAGAGTACTTGAAAGTGAGCCCTGAACTGTACTGGGGCAAATGAAGTTGAGTGAAGTTATCCTCTCTGGCTCAAGATCCTGATGGCTGAGGGGTAATAACTGTTCCTGAAACTAATGGTGTGGGTCCTGAGCCTCCTGTACCTGCTTCCTGATGGCGGAAGTGGGATGACAACAAGGCCTTGCTGGCAGGAATCCCTGATGATGGATGCTGCTTTCCTGCGACCATGCTCCATATAGATGGGCTCAATAGTGGGGAGGGCCTTACCCATAATGGACTGGACCATGTCCACTACTTTTTGTAGGATTTTCTGTACTTTCTAGGCTGTGATGCAGTCAATATTGCCACCATACATCTACAGAGGTCTGTCGAAGTTTTAGATGACATGCCGAAACTTTGCAAACTTCTAAGTAAGTAGAGGCTCTGCTGTACTTTCTTTGAAATGGCAGTTACATGCTGAGCTCTGGACAGATCCTCTGAAATGATCAACACAGAGGAAAAAGAAACACAGCACAAGTTCAGATTGATTCCTTGTCACAGTTCACGTTCAAGGTTAATTGTCATTCAACCATACGTGAATACAGCCAACCGAAGCAGTGTTACTCTGGGGCCAAGGTGCAACACAATCATCCACGACACAAGACACACATAGCACAGACTAGAAAACAGTAAACATGCAGTCACACAAATATATATAAACCACGTTCCCGAGTCCCCCGCTCAGAGACTTGGGTGATATTATTTTAGTTTGTCCGGTTGATTGATGGTATACGGGATGCTGTTAGCAAGGACAAGCCCGCAGCAGTCCGATCATCACGTACTAGGGCAACTGCCGAGCACAATCCAGCTTGCCTTTCACTGAGCGAACACTGGAGGGCAGCACTGATGGGAAGGACCAGTAACCCAACACATCGTCCACTGCCAGTCTCGCCAATGAACCTGACTTACAGTACTTTTATATTACCAATTACCTCAGGCTCTTGCAATCACAAGAAAAATGTCCAAGACAATCATTTACCACAGTCATAGACCATGATACATGGGAGCAGAATTAGGCTATTCAGCCCATCAAGTCTGCTCTGCTATTCCACCATGTCTGATTTATTATCCCTCTCAAACCCGCTCTCCTGCTTTCTCCCTGTAACCTTTGAATCCCTGCTTTAAATATACCCAATAACTTGCCTTCCTCAAATTCCCCACCCTCTGACTAAAGAAATTCCTTCTCAAATGTTCTAAAGGCACATCCCTCTATTCCAAGACTGAGCCATCTGGTCCTAAACTCCCCGCACTATGGGAAACATCCTCTCCACACTCCACTCCACAGTCTAGAGCTTCTAATATTCAAAGGTTTTCATTGAAATCCCCCCCAACTCTTCTAAACTCCAACAAGAACAGCCCCAGAGCCATCAAACTCTTCAGCCATGTTAACCCTTTCATTCCCAGGAACCTCCTCTGGACCCTCTCCAATGCCACCACACATCCTTCCTTAGATAAGGGGCCCAAAATACTCCACATGAAGTCTGACCAAAGCCTCATGAAGCCCCTGAGCCACACAGCAAAAATAAAATCCACGAATACTGTGCTGATTCAGAAAGACAGCACAGGGATGCAGTTTTCACTTGGTAATTAATCTAAAACAGAACATTTAGCTGCTGTGTGCATTTTTTATGCTGAAATTTTTTTTTTTAAAAAAAAAGGCTTCACACAAATAGCTTTACAGTGCAGAGACCAGATGGAAAAGTTATAGGATAGGGAATATCTCACTCTTCCCATTGCCCATCCTAGCTCCCCTCTCACCCTTTAACTCCTCTCGTCACCTCCCTCTGATTCCCTTCTTCCTTCCCTTTTTCCCATGGTCCACTCAAAGTTCAAAGTAAATTTAATATCGAAGTACTTATAGGTCACCATACACTGTCCTGAGATTCAATTCCTTGTGGGTGTTCAGAAACCACACACACACACATCCCTCCCCCCTCCCCCCCCCCCGATGTGCATAGGGAGAATCACCTCTCCTATCAGGTCCCTCTTTGGCCTTTTAGTTCTTCTACTCATCAACTTCCCAGTTTCTTCATCGTCCCCTATCCTACCCAAACACCTTTCCTCTCACCTGTTTTCACCTCTCACCTGCCAGCTTGTACTCCTTCCCCTCCCATTCCAGTCATGATGAGGGATCACAACTCAAAATGTCAATTGTTTATTACTCGTCATAGATCCTCCTGACTTGCTGAGTTCCTCCAGCACTTTGTGTGTGTGTTGCCCTGGATTTCCAGCATCAGCAGGATCTCGTGTGTTGGTAACAGCGTCACCATGTACTCCGAACACCCTCTGCCCCGAACCAATCTCATTCAAACACGGAATTCTGTTGGTTGTCCTTGGCTGCAATTTCTCCAGTGGAGTCAGCCTAGGTGCGTTAACGTCCCACTGACACAGTCACTGAATTCCAGAGTAAGCCACAGCACTGATCGTCAACGTGCATCACGGACTGTCAAATGGAATCAGAATCTCCTCCGTTATAGTTCAGCACGGGCCACAGGTCTCAGCTTGAAACACAACTGCACAGGAAGAGCTAAAGGCAGCTCATCAACTTCCGATCCCACACTCAGTGGCCATCTTAGGTACGTCAGTACACCTGCTCGTTACTGCAAATATCTTATCAGCCAATCATAAAGCAGAAACTCAATGCATAAAAGCATGCCGACATGGTCAAGAGGTGCAGTTGTTGTTCAGAGCAAACGTCAAAATGGGGAAGAAATGTGATCCAAGTGACAGGGCCTGTTACCCTTCAGCCCAACTGTTCCATGCCAACCAAGTACCCCTCTATACTAGCCCTATTTTCCCACCTTTGGCCCATATCCCTGTAAATCAGGGCTTCCCAACCTTTTGGATTGCAATGGACCAACAGCATTAAGTAAGGGGTTCATGGAGCCTAGATTAGGCAGCCCTACCCAAAACCTTTCCCATCCATGTCCCGGTCCAAGTTTCTTTCAAATCTTGTTAGTATAGCTGCCTCATCCATTTCCTCTGGTAGCTCACATATGGAATGAAGTTGCCCCTCAGGTTCCTAGAGAGCCAAGGGGCAAAACAGTACCAATTGGCACTCACAACACACATAATTATGACAGCAGAAAAACAGTCACAAAATAACACAGTACTGTGCAAAAGTCACAGGCACGGATATATAGCTCAGCTGCCCAAGGCTTCTGCACAGTACTGTGATAATCTTATGCATTGCACTGTAATGCTGCCGCAAAAAACAAATTTCATGACATGTGAATGATAAAGCTAATTCTGATATGGGTCTGTACTGGGGACTGAAAGTGGGAGAGAGGAATCACATTGGGAAAAAGGGCGGAGAGGGAGCAGGAAGCACCGGAGAGACATTCTGTAATGATCAATAAACCAATTGTCAGTAATCAAATGACCTTGCCTGGTGTCTCATGGCTGGGTGTTTCGGCAGCCACACTACGCCCACCTCCAGCACTCCTTCTGTCATCTGTCCCACACCTCTCCTGCAGCACACCACCCTCACCATTCCCACTCTGGATTTACACACTCGCTCCCTGCTCAACATTGACAAATGCAGTACTGCATAAAAGTCTTGGGCATCCTGGTTACATAGATGTGCCTTAGACTTCTGCACCGTACTGCATATGAAAGAATAATATAGCTCAAGTCCTTATGTCATGGACTGCAGCTTGATGGTGCATGGAAGTTGCCCTGGAGTCAGGTATCTGCTAGTACAAGGTCACAGCGGTTCCTCATATCGCAATCCAGCTCGTCTCGCACCGAGTGAACACCAGAGGGCAGCACTGATGGGGGTGGCCAGTCCCCAACGCAGTAAGGAATCTAGCGGCACACTGCAGGCTCCAGTGTCTCACTGCCCGGGGGCTGCAACAGGCGACCCCCCAGGCAAAGGGGCCTTGTCAGTGCAACAACCGAGACAACACAGCTCCCTGAACCAGTGAATCGGATCTGCAGTACTCTACACGACCAACGTCCAAAAGGGTTTTGCAATCACAAAAAAAAATCCAAAACCATCGTCCACACCGTCCGGTAACGGCTTCTTCCCTGGGTGGTGTGCAGCTCCATCGCCATCCCACTGCAGTACTTGGTGCTCTTAATATCAATCAGTGCCTTGCAATTGTAAGAAAGACATAGAAGGCGAATCACTACACTGTTGGTTGGACCCAGAGGGGCCATTGCACCCGAGTACAACACCTTTTACCAGAAGATCCACGGTAGAGCAAAGTGCAATAGAATCAATGAAAAACCATAAACACTGACAAACAGCCAATATGCAAAATAGGCACACTGTGCAAATACAGAAAAAGCATACGTGCTTGGAACATTTGGTGTAGAGCCCTCGAGAGTGAGTCCATAGGTTGTGTTCAGGGTTAAGGTGAGAGGGGTTATCCACAACGATTCAGGAGCCTGATGGTTGATGGGTAATAACTGGCATGGGCCCCATGTCTCCTGTACCCCATTCCCGATGGCAGCAGCCAGAAGGGACATGGCCTGGATGGTGCAGGCACTTGATGATGAACTCTGCTTTCTTGTAGCAGCATTCCTTGTAGATGTGCACAGTAGCGGGGAGAGTTTTGCCTGTGAAGAATTGGGCTGTATCCACCATTTTCTGTAGACGTCTCCATTTCGGGGCACTGGTGTTTCCCTACCTGGAAGTGATGTAACCAGTCAAAATATTCTCCCCGGACACCTACAGAAGTTTGTCAAAGTTTTAGGTGCCATCCCAAATCTGTGCAAACGTCTAAGAAAGTAGAGGCAACGTCATGCCCACTTTGAGCGGTGAATGAGGTCACCCCTCATTTTCCTAAGTTCCAATGGGTATCGTCCCAGCCTGCTCAAACTCTTCCTATAACTCAGTTGACCCATTTTATTTACAGTTACTTGCCCCCACACCCCAACATTCACAGTACCAAATAATGATTACAAGCTAATAAAATTCTCATCTGTTTTCAAATTTCCCCTGGGACTCACCTCTCCCTTTCTCCTGTATTACCTAGCCCTCTCCAATCCACCATTTCCAATTCAGGCCTCTCAGAATCAGTATTATTATCACTGACAGGTCTCGAAATTTGTCAGTTTGTGGCACCAGTACATTGCAATACACAAGTTACTACGAATTATAATAACAAATATAAAAAGAAATAAGTATAGCAAAAAAAAGAGTTAAAGAGTGAGATAGTGTACATGGGTGCAATGTCCATTCAGAAATCTGATGGCAGTGGGGAAGAAGATGTTCCTGAAACGTTGTGTGTGTCTTCAGGCTTCCATACCTCCTTCCTGATAGTAGCAATGAGAAGAAGGTGTGTCCATGGTGGTGAGGGTCTTTAATGACAAATCAAACCAAGTTTAACTATCATTCAACCATATTTAAATACAGCTGAACAAGACAGTGTTCCTCTGGGGCCAAGGGGCAAAATGGCTAGCAAAGAAGCATATTCACTCAAAAAAAAAACCATGCAGTGTATATAGTCCAAGACACTGAGGAACAATACCTTGTTACAGAATCCAGGCAGTGCACTGACACACACAATCCTGCAGTCATTACTCCACTCAAACACATGAGGGCAGCACCAACAGGAGAGGCCAGCCGCCAGCCGACTGCGGACATGACGCTGAAACGCTGCCGCATCATCTCAACTGGTCTGCAGCAGCAGGCAAGCCCAAGGCTTGAGGCCTAGTCCTTGTTACAGCTGAGGCTGCGCTGCTCTCATGCCACCAGACAGGGGTAACAGGCCTGAGGCAACTTGCACTATCACCGTCCGCCAGAGTCTTGCGATCACAGGTGAAATGCCCAAGACAATCTTCCACAGTCATACTGCATGCCACCTTCACGCACCAACTTAGACACCTTCGAGTAGCAGGCAGTGCCATACCTGCAGGCAGGTCAGCTCCTCCTGAGGCACCACCCTTTGATGATGTCCTCAACGGTGGGGAAGCTAGTGCCTGTGATGAACCAATGAAGGGTCACACCGACCGCTCATTCCCCTCCACAGATGCTGCCTGACCTGTGTGTCGCTCTGGGTTTCCAGCACCTGCAGAATCTCTTGTGTTTATAACAGTTCTACCATGTAGTCCGAACACCCTCTGTCATGAACAGTTGTCAACAACACACTGAATTCCTCTGGTCGTCATTGGCAGCACTTTCCCCGGTGCAGTCAGCCAAGGGTCATGGACAAAATGCAATCTAAGTGACCTTGACGGTGGAATGATTGTTGGGAGCCAGACTGGGTGGTTTGGAACTGATGATCTGGGATATTCGTGCAGAACCTTCTCAAGAGACCGGTGTGAAAAACAAAAGCATCGAGTAAGCAGCAGCTGTGTGGACAAAAACACCTCGTTAATGAGAGGTTTGAGACTGGTCACACTGGTTCCAGGTGGCAGAAACCCGACAGGAATTCAGATAACCTCGCATTACAACAGTGGTGTGCAGAAGAGCATCTCTGAACACACAACACCTCGAACCTCGAAGTGGATGGAGTACAGCAGCAGACGATCACAAACATACACCCAGTGGTCACTTTATTAGGTAAAAGGAGGTATCTAACAAAGTGACTACTGAGTGAAGGCCATGTAATAAGGTAAACAGGCCCTTTGGCCCCACTGATTCATGCCAACCAAAATATCCAACTATACTAGTCTTATTTCCCACTTTTGGCCCATATCCTTCTGAACGTTTCCTATCCACGTACCAGTCCAAATACCTTTTAAATCTTGTTAAAATAGCTTTCATAACAGATGACCTATTATGTAGCAATAAAACTAATGAACCTAACCCAGCAATATAAGAAAATAAACCTAGGCATATTCATACAGACTTAAGTGTACTTAAAAGTACTTAAACGATAAACAAAGTGAAGAGGTCATTCCTGGCTGCTTCTAACTCTAACCAGACTAAAAACTGAACTAAAGACAAAGCATGAATACGTAATTATACCCTTCACTCTACCACACCCTAACCCATGTGACAAATTACCCGTAATAACATGCAAAATACAATGCAGACAGAAAATAGATCCTACACATCAGCAAAGTGCATATTTGCTACCATATACTACTCCGAGACTCATTTGCTTACCGGCATTCACAGGGAAAAATACAGCATTTTATGAAAAACTTCGTAAGTAGACAGACTTACAAAACAATCAACATGTGAAACGCAGATGAAAGCATGCTGAGGACACCAGTTGTAGAGACTCGAAGAGCGAGTCTGTAGATAGGGAAGTCAGTTCAGAGTTGAAGTGAGTGAAGTTATCCCATGCCAGCTCAAGAGCCTGATGGTTGAAGTCAAGTCACTTTTATTGTCATTTCGACCATAACTGCTGGTACAGTGCATAGTAAAATGAGACAACGTTTTTCAGGACCACGGTGTTACATGACACAGTACAAAAACTAGACTGAACCATGTTAAAAAAAAACAACAGAGACACTAGACTACAGACCTACCCAGGACTGCGTAAAGGGTAATAACTAATCCCGAATGTGGTTCATATCCCATGATATTTAGCAGGCCAAGCGGCATCTGTGGAAAAGAGTAAACAGTCAACGTTTCAGGCTGAGACCATTGATGAGGAGTGGTCTCATGCTGAAACGTCGACTGTTCACTCTTTTCCATAGATGCTGTCTGGTCCGCTGAGTTCCTCCAGCATTTTGTGTCTATGGCTTGTTTATCATGTAATTTGTTGTTTAATGGCAGCAGTACAACACAACACACAAAAAATAAATCACCAGAAGTTACAATAACTAATATAAAAATGGTGGTACAAAAAGAGCAAAATAGTGAGGTAATGTTCGTAGACCAATCAGATGGCAGAGAGGAAGAAACTGTTCCTGAAACATTGAATGTGTCTCTTCAAGTTCCTGTACCTCCTCGATGATGGTAGCAAAGACAAAAGAAGTCATGTCCTGGGTGATGAGGGTCCTTAATGATGGATGCCACCTTTTTGAGGCATCGCTGTGGAAGGTGTCCTGGACGGTGGGGAGGCTGGTGTCCATGATGGAGCTGCTGAGTTTGCAGATGTCTGCAGCTTTTTCCGATCCTGTGCAGTGGTCCCTCCACACCAGATGGGATGTAACCAACAGAATGCTCTCCATAGTGCATCCACAGAAATTTGCTAGAATTTTCGATGATAAAACAAATCTCAACTCCCAGGGAAATTCAGTGACTCTGCCTTCAGCTGTTGAGGCCTGAAGCCTCTCAACCTCTTTCCTTCTTTACCACATTGAAATAGAAAAGATTTAAAAAGTAGAACTGATTTATTAGTGACAGGGGTTTTACTTGAAGAGTGATCTAATACAGGTGTAACGTTCTCCTTCACGTGTACTGATAACGCCGAATTCAACGTCGAGATAAACCAGTTAATAAGAACCAGATCGCAGTAAGATTAACCATTTACTGTTCACTCTTCACATTAACATATGGTGAAAACTGTTGATAAAACAATACAAGATTGATACAGTATTTGTTCCTTCCTTAATATCACATTTCAAGTGTAAATACTTGCAAAGGTGACTATAACTACATTACACTAAGGTGCAGTATACAGGGAGAGTTTACCTGCTCCATTGACTACTTTAAATACACTTCCATGCAAACTATCCGCGACTCTTTAACTAACGAAAGCATAAACATTATCTACCGTCGTTACTTCTAACAGGATCGGCATTAACATCTTAGTTCAATATATCGATTATCTATTAACTTACAGCGTTGCTCTCACTGTGATTTCTCATGCCTGCAAAACAACTTCTGCTCAGGTGAGCCTCGTGGTAAGCCCCCACCCTTGCGCTAATTTCAAACCGGTATTTTCCCACAAGACGCGGCGAAACTGGATGTGACGTCATCGCATGCCGATATATTTTACATGCAATGAATATACTTTAAACACTTCTAATTCTAACTAGAAAATACTATTGAATGAATTACTAAGCGAAAATATTATAAACTAAATAACTGTCGTAAAGACAGCACAATAGGGTATTTTCTATTTCAATGTGGTAATCTCGACGTGTGGCGTTTTTTACACCCCCAAGAAAAGGAGTATTCATATTTCTCACAGGTTCATCATATGTACTCTCGGATTGACTACTTTTTTATAGATAGAAACTTGCTTCCACTGGTTCGATCCTGTGATTATAAGGAGATTGCTTTGTCTGATCATGCACCTGTGCTTCTGGCTTTAAGATTACCTGTTTACTCTGTACCAAATAGAAGTTGGTGTTTTAATTGTTATCATTGTTATCTGATAAAAATTTTCTAAAGTTTTTGGAAAACCATATTACTTTTTTCTTTAAAGAAAATTTTAAAGGAGATACTGCTGGTACTATAGTCTGGGATGCTTTTAAAGCACATATTCATGGAGAAATTATCTCTTACTCTACCTATATAAAGAAAAAAGCTGATAAAGAAAGGTCTGACCTAGCAGTGATATTAAAAGATCTTGATCAAAAGTATGCCCTATCTCCAGATCCATGTATATATAATAAGTGGATTGAAATCCAATCCAAGTATAATCTTCTGCTGACTTACCCAATTGAACGAAAGCTGTTGAGAGATAAAACTCAATTTTATATTCACGGGGATAGAACAGGTAGTTTATTAGCCAATCGCTTAAAATCTTTTACAGTTAATCGTCAAATCACAGAAATTTTTAAAGATAATGGTACCAAGATATCTGACCATTCTGAAATTAACAACGTATTTAAAGACTTTTACCTTAAGTTGTATCAGTCTGACTTTTCTTCAGATGATACCTATATGAATGCTTTTTTTTCAGTAATATCAACATTCCTACATTGTCTGCTGATAGCCTAACACAGTTAGATCAGCCTATTTCCAATGAAGAAATGGCTGGGGCTACACGTGCTTTACATTCTGGTAAGACCCCAAGACCTGATGGCTTTCCTGGGGAGTTTTATAAAACCTTACTTAGACCTTATTTATCCTCTGTTTTATCAGAGTCCTTTAAATCAGGTAAACTCTCTCAATCTTTTTATGAAGCTTTTATTTCTCTTATTCTTAAAAAAATTAAAAATCCAGCTGAATGTTCTTCATGCAGACCGATCTCTTTATTAAATGTTGATGCAAAAATCTTATCCAAAATCTTAGTTTGAAGACTTGAAAATATTTTACCATCTATTATATCACATGACCAGACAGGATTTATTAAAAATCGTTACTCACATTTTAATATGTGTCAGTTATTGAATGTGATATATTCACCATCCAAAAAAAAAATCAGAGTGTATCCTTAGATGCAGAAAAAGCCTTTGATAGGATTGAGTGGAATTATCTTTTTAAGACCTTAGAAAAGTTTAACTTTGGGCCTAATTTTATTCGTTGGGTTAAATTAATTTACTTGTCTCCTACTGCTCAGGTTATTACTAACTCTCAAATTTCTAAGCCCTTTAAATTGCAGCAGGGAACTAGACAAGGTTGCCCTCTTAGTCCTTTACTTTTTGCTTTAGCTATAGAACCCTTAGCAATAGCATTTCGAGAATCTAAGGACATTTCCGGTATACTAAGGGAAGGTATGACTCATAAAATTTCATTATACGCTGATGATATTTTACTTTTTAACTCTAACACTGCAACTTCTTTACCTTCGGTTCTTTCTTTAATTTCCCAGTTTAGGTCTTTTTCAGGATATAAGCTGAATTTACATAAAAGTGAGCTATTTTCTTTAAATGACCTAATGTCATCAAATGCCAAATTTCCGTTCCAAGTTGTTACAAGTCAATTTACATATCTAGGTGTAAAAATTACTAAAAACTTCAAGAATTTATTTAAAGAAATAAATTAAACCACTTATTGAATTATGTGAAAAAGATGCTTTCTGAATGGTCTCCTCTTTCTTTATCCCTAATTGGCCGAATTAATTCGATTAAAATGAAGATTCTCCCTAAATTTTTTATATCTTTTTCAGGCCTTACCTATTTTTATTACTAAGACCTACTTTGATTCTTTGGATTCAATTTTAACATCTTATATTTGGAATAATAAGCAAGCTCGTTTAAGTAAAGTTTACCTACAAAGAAATAAAGAGATGGGTGGATTAGCCCGACCCAATTTTAGGTTTTACTATTGGCTGCCAATATAAGGAATATTACTTTCTGGTCTTATTATATTTATCGTAAAGATTGCCAATTATGGGTCTCCTTAGAAGTTAATTCTGTAAAAAACTCCTCTATTGTCTCTTTTCTTGGATCATATTCTTCTTTTTCAGCAAATAAAATAACAGATAACATAATTAGAAATGGGGATTGTGCCGGAGGATTGGCGTATTGCTCATGTGGTTCCATTGTTTAAAAAGGGTTCTAGAAGGAAGCCTAGCAATTATAGACCTGTCAGTTTGACATCAGTGGTGGGTAAATTAATGGAAAGTATTCTTAGAGAAAGTATTTATAATTATCTGGATAGACAGGATCTGATTAGGAGTAGCCAGCATGGATTTGTGCGTGGAAGGTCATGTTTGTCAAACCTTATTGAATTTTTTGAAGAAGTTACGAGGAATGTTGACGAGGGTAAGGCAGTGGATGTAGTCTATATGGACTTCAGCAAAGCCTTGGACAAAGTTCCACATGGAAGGTTAGTTAAGAAGGTTCAGTCGTTAGGTATTAATGCTGGAGTAATAAAATGGATTCAACAGTGGCTAGATGGGAGATGCCAGAGAGTAGTGGTGGATAATTGTTTAGCGGGATGGAGGCTTGTGACTAGCGGGGTGCTCAGGGATCTGTTTTGGGCCCAGTGTTGTTTGTAATATACATAAATGATCTGGTTGATGGGGTGGTAAATTGGATTAGTAAGTATGCCGACGATACTAAGGTAGGAGGTGTTGTGGATAATGAGGTGGATTTTCAAAGCTTGCAGGGAGATTTATGCCGGTTAGAAGAATGGGCTGAATGTTGGCAGATAGAGTTTAATGCTGAGAAGTGTGAGGTTCTACATTTTGGCAGGAATAATCCAAATAGAACATACAGAGTAAATGGTAGGGCATTGAGGAATGCAGAGGAACAGAGAGATCTAGGAATAACTGTGCATAGTTCCCTGAAAGTGGAGTCTCATGTAGATAGGGTGGTGAAGAGGGCTTTTGGAACGATGGTCTTTATAAATCAAAGCATTGAGTACAGAAGTTGGGATGTAATGCTAAAGTTGTACAAGGCATTGGTAAGGCCAAATTTGGAATATTGTGTGCAGTTCTGGTCACTGAATTATAGGAAAGATATCAATAAATTAGAGAGAGTGCAGAGACGATTTACTAGGATGTTACCTGGGTTTCAGCAATTAAGTTACAGAGAAAGGTTGAACAAGTTAGGTCTCTATTCATTGGAGCGTAGAAGGTTGAGGGGGGATTTGATCGAGGTATTTAAAATTTTGAGAGGGATAGATAGAGTTGACGTGAACAGGCTGTTTCCATTGAGAGTAGGGGAGATTCAAACTAGAGGACATGATTTGAGAGTTAGGGGGCAGAAGTTTAAGGGAAACACGAGGGGGTATTTCTTTACTCAAAGAGTGATAGCTGTGTGGAATGAGCTTCCTGTAGAAGTAGTAGAGGCCAGTTCAGTTGTGTCATTTAAGGTAAAATCGGATAGGTATATGGACAGGAAAGGAGTGGAGAGTTATGGGCTGAGTGCGGGTAGGTGGGACTAGGTGAGATTAAGGGTTCGGCACGGACTAGGAGGGCCAAGATGGCCTGTTTCCGTGCTGTGATTGTTATAAGGTTATATGGTTATATAACATAATTGTTAAGCAAACTTTAAGGATTTGGTCTCAATTTAGGAAATTTTTTGGTTTAACGAATTTAACTTCCTTTACTATACACTTCTTGTAATTTATAGTATAGGTACTGCTGCCACAAAACAATGAATTTCACCACACACACTCAGTGATTATAAAACTGATTCTGCTTTTGAATCCCGTTCACTATCAGATTTATGAACAACTGCACAAGAACAAAATTGCAGTTTATAAAATATTTTGTGTACTGCTTCTAGACCACGCCACGTAAATCAATCTGATTCTCATTCACAGGTAGATGAAAGTTGTGGCAGTGGATGACCTGAATCGGGATGACCGGTGAGTTGGACAGAAATGGACACGTGGCCTCTGGACACAAGAGGTGGAGAAGAGCAGCTGGTTATTCATTACTGTCGATACCAATGCTGGGCACTGGGCCAGAAAATGACAAGCCCAGACAGGGATGATACTCAGAACAACGCAGATTCAGGTTCATTTACTTATCCGTTATTTTGGACTAAATTGACTTTTTTTTGTTCAGTGTTTTCTTTGTGTAAAATGGTGCACAATTAATGTTTAATTGATGTTTTCTGGGGGTGAATGCAGCTGGTCTGATGCTGTCAGAATCAGGTGTAAAATTGCTGTCATATGAAGTGAAATTTGTGTTTGGTGGCAGCAGTACAATGCGATACGTAACAAAAACTATAAATTACAATATTATACGTTTATAAATTAAGTAAAACAAGTAGCGCACAATGAGAGCAAAAGGAAAAAGTGTGGTACTGTTCACAGTGGCAGGGTGGAGATACGTCTCTACCAAAGGAGGTGTAAGGCACTCCTTCCCTCCGCTAGCCTGCAGGTCACCCTTGGAAAGGTGTAGCACCTGTTTAGCCCCTTGATCAGGGTCAAGTGAAGCCATGGGAGCAGGTGGTGGACGGTCGTATGAGCAGCTGGTGCATATCACAAGTCCTGGTTATGGGACCACTGACACCAGGCAGACAAACTCTGAAGAGTACTGGTAATGGCTGGGGTCACCCGTCTTGTAAAGACACTGCCCAGAAGGCAACAATAGCAGACCACTTCTGTAGAAAAATTTGCCAAGAACAATCGTGGTCATGGTCTGATTATGATCGTTCACGTCATATAACACAACACCTAATGATGAGTGGTCATTGCCCATTGAAAAATCTGATGGTGGGGGGGGGGGGGTGCGGGGAGAGAAGCTGTTCCTAAAATTGGTGAATGCCTTCAGGCTCCGGTCCCTCATCCTGATCACAGCAATGAATAGCAGGCATGTCCTGCATGACTGGGATCCTTAATGATGGATGCTGCCTTTTTGAGGCATCTCCTCTTGAAGATGCAACACGCACAAACTGCTGGAGGCCCAAAATGCCGACTGTACTTTTTTCCCCCCCATAGGTGCTGCCTAGCCTGCTGAGTTCCTCCAGCATTTTGTGTGTGTTGCTCGGATTTCCAGAAGCTGCAGATTTTCTCGTTTCCTGTTGAAGATGTCCTCGATGGGGGAAGACGAGTGCCCGTGATGGAGCTGGCTGGGTTTGCAACTCTCTGATCCTGTGCAGTGGCCCTCCATTCCAGACAATGAAGCAACGAGCCAGACTGCTCTCCACTGTACACCTGGAGAAATTTGAGTCTTTGGTGACATACTCAGACTCCTAATAATATATAGCTGCTGCCATGCCTTCTTTGTAATTGTATCAGTATGTTGGGCCCATGATAGATCCTCAGAAATGATGACACCTAAGAACATAAAGTTACTCATTCTTTCTACCGCTGACCCCTCGATGAGGACTGGTGTGCATTCCCTTGACGTCTATTTCTGAAGTCCACAATCAATTTCTTGGTCTCACTGACAAGGTCGGTTTTAGGAACAAGGTCGTTGTTGCAGCACCATTCAAAACCTGAGTTATCTCACTCCTGTCCACCTCCTCATCTCCATCTGGAATTCTGCCAATAACAGCTGTATCTTCAGCAAATTTATAGATGACGTTTGAGACACATCTAGCCACACAATCGTGGGTGTAACACAGTGGGCTAAGCACACATTACTGAGGCGCACCAATATTGACTGTCAGTGAGGAGGGGACGTTATTTCTGATCCACACAGACTATGGTCTTCTGGTAAGGAAGTTGCAGAGGGAGGTGCAGAGGTCCAGGTTTTTGGATTTTATTGATTATTAAAACCAATATTGATTAAGAACAATACAGCACAATACAGGCCCTTTGGCCCACAATGTTCTGCCGACCCTTAAACCCTGCCTCCCATATAACCCCCAACTTAAGTTCCTCCATATACCTGTCTAGTAGTCTCTTAAACTTCACTAGTGTGTCTGCCTCCACCACTGACTCAGGCAGTGCATTCCACGCACCAACCACTCTCTGAGTGAAAAACCTTCCTCTAATATCCCCCTTGAACTTCCCTCCCCTTACCTTAAAGCCATGTCCTCTTGTACTAAGCAGTGGTTCCCCAGGGAAGAGGCCCTGGCTGTCCACACTATTTATTCCTCTTAGTATCTTGTACACCTCTATCATGTCTCCTCTCATCCTCCTTCTCTACAGAGAGTAAAGCCCTAGCTCCCTTAATCTCCGATCATAATGCATACTCTCTAAACCAGGCAGCATCCTGGTAAATCTCCTCAGTACCCTTTCCAATGCTTCCACATCCTTCCTATAGTGTGGGGACCAGAACTGGACAGAGAACTGAACAGCTTTGTGGGCCGAAGGGCCTGTGTGGTGCTGGAGGTTTTCTATTTTAACATCCTAACTGAAATGAGGACCCATCTGTCAGTGACTTCAGGTATCAGAGCACGCACTGCAACCCGTATGCTGAGCTTCCCATCCATACTCCATCACATCTGAGGGCTGCATCACTCAGCGCTGACCACGGATGTTGTGTCACTGCTGTCTAGATACACAGGGCAGTACAATATGGAGAGCCTATGCAGCAGACGCCCGCTCGCCACTTATCTGATTAAGCCAAAGGAACAGCACAGACCCACACAGTTTGGCACCAATAGCATTGCAGGAGTGGCCAGACAAAATTTAACTCAATATAGGACTGCCCCAGGGACTCTCGCTCCAGGTTTCCCCCCCTCTGGTTTACTCCCGAAACCTTTCCCGAGTGGGTATAGCTGCAAGGCAGTGGAGATTTGAGACCAGACTTTTTCTTCTTCTAGATGAGCTGCCAACCGCGGTGACAAGTCCCATCTGTCCAAATTCATCGCATCAATACAGTATTCTGCATTCTATTGTACAGTTACAGAGAAAGTGTGGTCCAGGTCAACAATAAGGTAGAAGTGTTGACTGTGATACCAAGAGTCCATCTTATTGTACTAGCGGACTATTCAATATTTCTATAACAGTGGGATAGAAGCTGTCCGTGAGGCCGGTGGTATGTTTTCAGGCTTTTGTATCTTCTGCCCAATGGGAGAGGAGAGAGGGGCGCGATGGCCGGGATGGGCAGGGTCTCTTATGTTGGCTGCTTTACCGAGGCAGCAAGAAGCGTAGGAGTTTGTAGATTCTGCTCATGGCCACGCGTTTTCCCTCCAGGTTCTCCGGTTTACTCTCACATTCCAAAAGGTGTCCGATTTAGTAAGGATTAACAAGTTCTGGGCATGTGATGTTGGTGCCGGAAGCATGGAGACGTGTGGGCTGCCCCAAGCACATCCTCAGACTGTTGAAACATCACTGGATGTTTGAGTGTACATGAGCCAAGCTTTAGCAGAGTCTGGTTCCTGTGATGAGCTGAGCGGTGTCCACACTCTCTGTAGTTTCTCAGTCACAGACAGAGCAGTTGAATTGAATTGACATTATTACTTACAGCCTTCAAATACATGGAGTAAAAAATCTTTACGTTACATCTTCGTTCAAATGTGCAATTATCGTAATTTACAATACTATTCGGTACAACAGGATAGTCAATCTAACATAGAAAGACAGTAGCGTTAGCATGAATTAGGCAGTCTGAAGGCCTGGTGGATGAAGCTGCCCCGGAGCCTGTTGGCCCTGACTTTTATACTGCGGTGCTGTTTCCCAGATGGTAGCAGCTGGAATACAGTGTGGTTGGGGTGACCTGGGTCCCCAATGATTCTTCTGGTCCTTTTTACACACCTGTCATCCCAAGCTGTGACATATCCATTTAGGATACTTTCTGTGGTGTATCAATGAGGGCGTGCCAAGTTTCTTTAGCCTCCTGAGGAAGCTGAGGTGTTGGTGTGATCAGAAATGGTTCCCAGATCAATAACTCTTAAAGGTCTGTTCTGGTTGCCTCATTATAGAAAGGATGTGGAAGCTTTAGAGAGGGTGTAGAGGAGATTTACCAGGATGCTGCCTGGATTAGAGAGCATGTCTTATGAGGGCAGCTTGAGCAAGTTAGGGCTTTTCTCTTTGGAGAGAAGGAGGAAGAGAGCTGATTTGCAGAGAAGTGTAGGTCAAGTGTAGGCCAAAGAATGCACTGCCAGGGTTGATGATAGAGGCAGATAAGTTAGAGACATTTGAGAGACTCTGGGATGGGAAAGAAAATTGGAGGGTTGTGGGGGAGAAGAAAGAGAGCAGGTCAAAGGGTCAGCACAGTATTATGGGCTAAAGGGCCTATACTGTTTGATGGTCTATGTTCAATCTCTGGCCATCTCCAACTGAACTTCTGTTCACTATTGACCTTCATTATTCCATCATTCGACCTTGCCTCCAGCCCACCCTCCCCACCTCAGCACTTCTCCGGTCTCTTCGATCATTGGGCAGATACCTCAAGTGTCTGGCTCTCCTTGCTAATGTTCCTGCAAGACCTTTTAGGAAGGAGATACAGGAGACTTAGGTCCCATACCATGAGGTTCAGGAACAGTTTTAACCTTCAACAATCAGGTTCCTGAACCAGAAACAGGTAACTCCACTCACCTCAACACTGAATTAACTCTACAACCTACTGACTCACTTTCAAGGGCTCTACAACTCATGTTCTCAGGATTACTTATTTACTTCTTCTGTATTTGCACAGTTTGCCTTCTTCTGCACGTTGGCATTTCATCAGTCCTGGTGTGTAGTTTTTCCACCGATTCCATTGTATTTCTTGGTTCTAAGTGAATGCCCACAAGAAAATGAATCTCTGAGCAGTACATGGTGACATACATGGGCAGCCCCAAACCCAGCTGCAAACGGAGGAAGGCTGGGCATTGGGCCAGCCAGCCCACCCTGTAAAAACCCAGAAACGCCAGCAGAAGCTCCAATGGCCTCATCCCTGAGAGAGGACGGATTGTCAACACCCAAGGGACAAGTTGAAAGACTGGCCCAGGACAGAGGTTTCTGGTAAGCTGCTGTCAGCAGCCTATGCCCCAGGTACACACTTTGATAATAACTTTACTTTGAAATTTGAGGAATTATTGCCCAGGTTAAGCTGGCACACAAGTTCTAACTTCTGCAAAAGTCGAAAGAAATTACTGCCTCCGTCTTGCTCAGTTTTAACAGCCCTGTTCAGTTGCTTTAAATTGAGCAACCTATTGAATTCCAAAGTACTAATATCTCTTCACAATCTGTTTATATTCCAATTATCATGCAAACAAGAATATCATCTGGAAATCCTTCAATAATTATTTCTCACTCAGCGACAGATGTTGCTTCATATTTTCCATCCTTGCAATAGAATGTTAAGTCGCTACCACAAATATAGAACAGTGTACAGCACAGTGAAGGCCCTTCAGCCTGTGATGCTGGGGCAACCTATATAAACCTACTCCACATCAATTTAACCCCTCCTACACAATCCATAACCCTCCATGTGTCTTACAGGCAGCACCACTCCAATGTTGGGCATTCTTGTGTTATCCTGTCGACTGGTATCATTGAGGAAGGCCACTCAGCCCACTATTTCTGTACTAGTTCTTGGCTAAAGGGTCCAAAGCATTCCCCACTCCTTTTCTCCAAGAATCAATCTGCTTCCTTTTGAAAGATCAACTGTACTCTGTCTCAACCCACGTCCTGCAGGAGAACCTCACAAGTCATGGTACGAGTCCCAAGGAGATACCGGCTTATACAGGAGAGAGTTTAAAAGAAGTGAGTGGGGACAGTCGGAACACTTTGCTTGCCACAGTTCCGGAGACGTTGGATTTTTAGGCACTTGGCAAGGACCAACAAGAAGTTAGGCTTAAGCAGAGCAGCCATTGTGTGAGAGGACCAGTGTTAGAGTGGGGAGTTGAAGCTTTCGCTCTTTGACAGAAAGGAGAAGCATAGACAGTAGGTAGATATTTTTGTTATTTATTCTTTTATTAAATTGCATATTTAGAGCAGCGGGGATGCCAGGCAGGATAGTGGAATGTTCTTCCTACAGGATGTGGAAAGGCAGTGAGACCTTCAGTGTCCCCGACACTTCTCCTGCGAAAAGTGCACCAGCTGTAGTTTCTAACAATCCGTGCTGAGGAATTGGAGCTGGAGCTGGAACTGGGTGAACTCTGGATCATTCGGGAGACAGAGCGTTGAAGGGCAGGGAGGTAGTTACACCCAAGGTGCAGGGCACATGTAACTGAGAGACTGGCAAGAGGCAGAAAGAGGATCGAGAGCCACTCATGGCCACTCGCCTCAACAACAGGTGCACAGTAGGCTGGGGGGGTGGGGGACATGATCCAGCACAGGTCGGAACTCTGACACTGATTCTGGCTCTGTGGCTTGGCGGGGGGTTGGGAGGGAGTGGATAGAGGGACAGAAAAGAGGTTTTGTGGATGAGAATGAGATTCCCAGATGGTTTGTTGCCTCCCGGGGGTCAGGGTCAGCAATATCTCAGATCAAGTCCACAGCATTCTTCCTTCATTCGCCACCATAGTCCTTCAAGAGCAGAATTTCCTGCTCCAACAAACCTCACAGCTGCCATTTCCCCATCGGGAGGAGGCACAGGAGCCCGAAGACACACACTCAACAACTCAAAAAAATACTTCTTCCTCTCCACCATCAGATTTCAGAATGGTCCATGAACACTCCCTCATTATTCCTTTATTCCTCCACAACTTAATTTGTAACTTGTAGTATTTGTTGTGTCTGCTACCGAAAAAAGACAACTTTCACGTTACACAAGTCAGTTATAATAAACCTGTCTCTGATTCATTCTTGGCGTTAGAACGAGAATCAGATTAATCATCACTGACAATTATTTAAGAGTTATTTAAGACATTTTATTTTAGAGTTACATTTTGGAACAGGGCCTTCTGGCCCAACGAGCTGTACTGCCCAGCAACCCACATATTTAACCCTAGCCTAATCAAAGGAAAATTTGCACTGCTCAGTCACCCTCCTAACTGGTACATTTGGGAGGAAACCGGGCACCTGGTGAATACACGTTCGGTTCACAGGGAGAACATACAAACTCTGTACAGACAGTACCGGAATTGAGCTCTGAACTCCAGAACATTCCAATCTGTAAAGGGTCGTGCTAAGGGCTACACTACCAAGGTGCTCATATGCCATGGGATGTGTTGCATATTTCATAATGGAGTGTGTCATGAAATTCAGGGCTGCGGTACGGTGCAAGATATAAAAATTACTACGTTACAAAAAATAAATTAAGTGCAAAAAGAGATGAAAAAGTGAAGTAGTGTTCACGGGTGCACGATCTGTTCGGAAACCTGATGGCGAAGGGAAGAAACGGCTGTGAATTTGTTGAGTGTGTGTACCTTCTCCCTGATGGTAGCAGCGAGGAGGGGGCATGCCCTGGGGAGCGAGGGCCTTTAATGATGGAAGGTGCCTCCGCCTGAAGCTGCTGCCACCAAAAGTGAAGGATGCGGGTTCGATTGAAAAACTTAAGAGGAACTTAGATAGGTACATGGGATGCAAGGGGTATGGAGGGCCATTGTTCGGGTGTACATAGAATCATAGTTTGACATGGACTAGATTGGCCAAAGTGCCTGTTTCTATGCCAGAGTGCTCTATGACTAAGTCTTCACAATGGTGGAAAGGGCTAGTTATTTATTTTAGTTAGAGATACAGCATGGAACCGGCCCTTCTGACCCACCGAACTGCATCACCCAGCAACCCACTGATTAACCCTAACCTAACCATAGGACAACTTACAAAGACCAATCAGCCTACTAACCAGTACGCCCTTGGACTGTGGGAGGAAACTGGAGAACCCACATGCACACAGGAGAAACGTACAGGGGACGCCGGAACTGAACTCCGGAATGCCCCGAGCTGTAATAGCAAGTGTTATCCGCTACACTGCCGTGGTTGTGCCTCCAAATGGAGCTGTGGTGTCTACAACCCTCTTTCGATCCTGCACACTGGAAACTCCATAACAGGCAGTGACAAAGATAGTCAGAACTCTGCGCAACTATCAGCTTCTTCCGGGATTCATGTGCTGTGTTGGCATACACAACACAGCAGCTTACATGAAATGAGTTTGCATAGATTCAGCATGACATCTAAAACTTTGGCAAACTTCTATAGATGCGTGGTGGAGAGTACACTGACAGGTTGCATCACGGCCTGGTATGGAAACACCAATACCCTTGAACGGAAAATCCTACAAAAAGTAATGGATACAGCCCATCACAGGTACAGCCCTCCCCACCACTCAGCCCATCTACAAGGAATGCTGTCACAGAAAAGTTGCGTCCATCATTGAGGTCTTTCATCATCCAGGACATGCTCTCTTCTCACTACCGCCTCAGGTCCCACACCACCAAGCTCAGGAACAGCTATTACCCCTCAACCATCACGTTATTGAACCAGTGGAGATAACTTCACGCTACTCAACACTGAACTGTTCCCACAACCAACAGACTCACTTTCAAGGACTCCATCTCAGGTTCTAAAATTTTTTGTTTATTGTTATTCAGAATTTTTCTTTCCCATTGTACAGCACAGCAATCAAATAGCTGTGCTCTCCTCTCACTGCTACCATCAGGAAGGAGGTACAGGAGCCTCAGGTCCCACACCACCAGGCTCAGGAACAGTTATTACCCCTCAACCATCAGGTCTCACACAGCCAGGTTCAGGAATAGTTATTACCCCTCAACCATCAGGTCCCACACCACCAGGTTCAGGAACAGTTATTACCCCTCAACCATCAGCCCCTTGAACCAGATGAAATAACTTTTCTTGACCCAACACTGAACTATTCCCTCAACCAATGGACTCATTGTTAAGGACTTGTCAAATACCAGCAGGTGCCCCCTTTGCATTTACTTTCCCCACAAATAAATTTCAATTCAACCAGCAGCACCTCATGCTTATTGTTCATTGTTGTCTGTCACACCCTCCCTGTACGTAACAGTGAACAGATGCACCAGTCACGATACCATTCCTTGATTTGTTCTTTTCGTGTGAAGTGAAGAACTTCAGATCTGTAGCAGTTTTTAGATACATCACACAAGGCCATCCGTTAGTCGGATATTGCATCCTATCTGTCTACGCTGAAGTCGATACGCAAGCCAGGGCAGTACAATATACAGAGCAAGTTGTTACCCATGTAACAGGCTCTCCATCTCCACGCAGCTGATGAATACAAAGGAACGGCAGTGACCCATACAGTTCCACACCAGCGGCATTGCAGGAGTTGCTAGTCAGTGTTGAACTCAACGCAGGACTGTCTTAGAGACTCCATCTCTGGACTTTTCCTCGCGGTTTACCCCCAAAGCCTTCCTCTTGAGTGCACGTAGCCAAAGGGCAGCAGAGATTTGAGATCAGAGTTTGCCTTCTGGTAGATGAGCTCTGTATCTGACATGTCCCATCTGTCTGATCAGATACCTTAAGCACAAGAGATTCTGTAGATGCTGGAAATCCAGAGTAACACACAAAAGTGCTGGAAGAACTCAGCAGGTCAGGCAGCATCTATGGAGAGGAATAAAGATTTGACATCGTGGGCTAAGACCCTTCATCAGGACTGAAAGGAATAAGATAACCTTATGAGCTGTCACAGCACCTATTCAGGTGCATCATGGCTTAGGAGAGGAATTACTCTGCCCAAGACTGCAGGAAAATGCAGAGAGCTGGGGACAGAGTCTAGTTCATCATGCAAACCAGCCTCCCCTCCATGGACATTTCCTTCACTTCTCACTGCCCCAGTAAAATCAAGGAACTCTCCCACTCTCCCAAAGACATTCTTTTCCTGCTCCTTCCATTGGGCAGAAGATACAAGAGCCTGAAATGTGTACCACTCAGTTACTGCTGCCGTCCATCCCACTGTTGTAAGATTGACATTTACCATACATACATTGAAACATACAGAGAAATGCACTAACAACCAATACCCCGGAGAATGTGCTGGAGACAGCCTGCAAGCATCTCCATACATTCTGGCAACAACATAAAATATATACATTCACAGTCTCTGTCTCTGTGTCTCCAGTCCTCAGCCCCAGAGTCTCATTCAGAGATTGGGTCTCCATCCTCAGACTTCACCCAGAACGCTAACCATGGGTCTGACTCGTGACCAGACCCCTCATATAACATAGATCAACTCTCGATCACCATATCACATTGTGAACCTTATACCTTATTTCAAGATTGGGTACTGGAAATTACATTAAATAAGTGTAAAGGAGAACAAAATAATTGTTCCTCCACATCCAAAGCAGCCCAAAAAAAGGTAAAGAACACGAATAACTATATACACACTATACACACACACATAACTATACACACACATAAATATACAAGATAGCTTATGCAGATAGATTGACTACATGTCCATAGAGTGACACTAGGCTGTACATAAGGTGACTGACAGGAAGTAATAAAGTCATGGTGGAGTTAGTGGGTGGGTGAGGTATCTATCTGCCCTGCAATCTCTCTGTAACTGTCACACTATACATTTTCATGGGGCAGAAGATTAAAAAGCCTGAAATCACGCACCACCAGGCTGAACAAAAGCTTGTATCCGAGTGTTACAAGACTGTTAAATGGTCCCCTGGAACGATAAGACGGACTCTTGACTTCACAGTCTATCTCCCTACAACCTTGCACCTTATTGACTGCCTGTAAAGATGTCGACATCCATCACCCAGGACAGACCCTCCTCGCGTTGCTGAAGGCAAGCTGGGGGTACAGGAGCCCGATAAAACACACTCCACGTTTGAAGGACAGCTTTTCCCCCTCTGCCATCAGATTTCTGAATGGGCAATGCTGCAAAGCAACTAGTTTCATGGCATACTCTGGTGATATGACACCTGATTCTTATTTCCTGTATTCTGATGTTGCTTTTCTTTCTACTAGAGATAAACTTTAATTTTAATACATACACCGAAACACAGTGTCATAGCAAATCAGTAAGGATGTGCTGGGGGGGAGCCTGCAAGTCTTGTCACACGTCCAGTGCCAACATACTGTGCCCACAGCTTACTAACCCTAACCCACAGCTCTCTGGGCTGTGGGAGGAAACCAGAGCAACCATACAAAACCCCCTCAGTCATGGGGAGATTATACAAACTCTTTACAGGCAGCTGCCGGAATCGAACTGCAATCACTGGCACTATAAAGCGATTGCTCTAACTGCTGAGCTACCGTGACACCCTTCACTACCTCAACACCCTGTCATAACGAAGTGAGCAGAGTGGATGGGAAACAAAACAAGAATTGTCCCTGTACCCCAGTGCAGAACCTTCGGCACACAGGAAAGCTCTCAAACAGGCAGTCAAAACTGCACCAGACTTCCCACCATCAAGGCCATTCATATAGGAAGGTGTCAGAAAAGGGCCAATAACAACATGAAAGATCCCACCTGCCCTGCTCAGGGACTGTTCGTCCCACTCCCATCGGGGAGGAGGCTATGCAGCATCCACACCAGGACCACCAAACCCAAAAACAGTTCCTCTCCCCAAGCAGTGAGGCTGATCAACACCTCCACACACTAACCCACCCCTCCACACCCCAAACTATCACTACTTTATAATTTCCTGTCAGTCACCTATATACAGACACTCCAGTGTCTAGTGTCACTTTATGGACATATAATCAATGTATACAAGCTATCTGATGTACTTATAATTTACTATTTTTTTTATTATTGTGTTCTTTATCTTATTGTGCTTTTTCTGGGCTGCATCAGATCCGGAGTAGCAATTATTTTGTTCTCCTTTATACTTGTGTACTGGAAATAGCATTTAACTGTCTTGAACGTTGAATACATGTGGCAATAATAACTCAACCTGCTATTTGTATTCAGCACTTGGCCAGTGTTTTTCCTGCTGGTCTACCTCAATGTACTAGTGTATGGAATGATCTGTCTGCAGGGCACGCAGACAAAAGCTTTGCACTGGGTCTCAGAGCGTGCGACGGGCACCGCAGTACCGAAGCTGTTAGTGCCACATTAGTACAGCTCACGGAGTTCTAGTGATAAGAGTTCAACTCCAGTGCTGTTCCGTTAGGGGTCTTGGTATGTGCTCCCCCTGGACTGTGTGGGCGATCCAGCTTCCTCCTGCAGTCCAAAGACTTATCGGGTAAACTGTCTCATGATTAGACAAGGGTTAATCAGGGTTGCAGGGACTCAAAGGACCTGCCCTGTATCACCGAAATAAAACAAAACTAAATATTGAAAATAATAAGCCAAAACCAATTACACTTGCTAAGAGGCAAGTTGCTGGAGAAGCTCAGCACCTGTGAGGTAGAGGAATTATCAATATTCTCAGCTGAGATATCGTACCTGAAACAGTGACAATTCCTCTCCCCCTCTATGCTGTTCGAACCATATCATTCAGATTTATCACCTGTCCATCGTAACAGACACTCAGGAACTTGTGCTAATATTATTTTTGGTGACTGTATATGCTATCGTAACTGTGTTGTGTGACTATTTACTGTGTCTTGAGCCTTGGCCCTGCAGGAACATTGTTTCACTTAGCTGTATACATGTTATATGGTTGAATGGCAATAAACTTAAACTCATCCCAATTCAGCTGTTTGTGAGAAGGCACACATTTCCTGCCACCTTTCCACACATTTGACTAGATCCAAATCACTTCACAGCAAGTCAAGGGATTCGTTGCTGACAGATTCCTCCTGCTGCTGCCCTTTGCTACAAAGTCTCACACTCAGCCCATCACCATCGAGGATATCTTCAAGAAGGCAGGAACCATTACTGAGGAACCTCACCATCCGGAACATGCCCTCTTCTTGTTCCTATCACCAGGGAGGAGGTACAGCAACCTGAAGACCCACACTCAATAATTCATGAACAGCTCCTTCCTCTCTATCATCAAACTTTTGAATGGTCCATGAACACTGCCTTGTTATTTCATTCTTGGCACTACATTCAAAGTTGTAAATTCATAGTCATTTTATGTATTTGCACTGTGCCGTTTGCCACAAAAACAACAAATTTCATGTCATACAAGTTAATGATAATTAACCTAATTTGGAGAGTCCATCTGGGTAAGTGTTCCAGATGTGGCCACACATCTGCACAATTGGGAAATTACTTTATTTCTAAGTACCAGTTCTTTTGCAGTAAAGGCCACTGTACATTGAGTGACCACTTTATTAGGTACACCTGTACATCTCATCAATGCAAATATCTAATCAGCCAATCATGAGGCAGAAACTCAATGCATCAAAGCATGCAGACATGGTCAAGAGGTTCAGTTGTCATTTAGGCCAAACATCAGAATGGGGAATAAATGGAATCTAAGTGACTTTGACTGTGGAATGGAAGATGGTGCCAAATGGGGTGGCTTGAGTATCTCAGTAACTGCTGATCTCCCGGGATTTTCACACACAACAGTCTCTTGAGTTTACAGAGAATGGTGCAAAAAACAAAAAAAGCATCCAGTGAGCGGTGGTTCTGTGGGTGAAAATGCCTTGTTAATGAGAGAGGTCAGAGGAGAATGGCCAGACTGGTTCAGACTGACAGGAAGCAGACAGCAACATAAACAACCACACGTTGCAACAGCGGTGCGCAGAAGAACATCTCTGAATGTACAACATGTCGAACCTAGAAGTGTATGGGCCAGAGCAGCAGAAGACCACGAACATACACTCAGTGGACACTTTATTAGGTACAGGAGGAAGCTAACATATTGACCTCTAAGTGCCTATCCAATTCCTTTTATTTTGCTGTCCATGTACAATTCACCCAAGGTCCTCTGTATTCCAATCGCTTACTCTCCATCTCAATAACCATCTACTTTTATATTCTTCTTACCAAAGTTCAGGATCTCAAACATACCCAATGTTTCATCACTGTAAAAGCCCTCCCCTTTGAGCACATCTACAAGAAGCTCTGCCAGAAAAACTCATTATCCAGCCATCATCTCACCACTACCATCAGGAAGGAGGTTCAGGAACCTCGGGTCCCACACCACCAGCTTCAGGAAATTATTATCCTCCAACCATCAAACTCCTGGACCAGTGTCACTCTCCTCACACTGAGCTGATTCCACGACCTATGGACTCGTGTTCAACAACTTGTGCTCTCAATATTATTTATTTGCCTATTTATTTATTATTTATAGGATTATGTTTTTGTATTTGCACAGTTTGTCTTTTGCACATTGTCTGCCAGACTGTGTGTAGTTTCTCGCCGATTCTTTCTATTACACTGTTCTACAGTGATTGCTGCATCAGAAAAAAATGGGAGATTGTTGAGTTCTATGTCTGAGCAAGACATGGCTTCCTCCCAGCATGCCAGGTACACTGATCAGACCAGAAGGCTTCTCAATTTACTGAATTGCTGATTCAGAAAAGGCAAAAAGTGGAGGTGTGTATTTCATTATAAACTCTCATGTGGTGTTCCAATGTGGCAGTTTCAACACCCAGGACATGATCTCTTCTCACTGCTGTCGTCAGGAAGGAGGTGCAGGAGCCTCAGAACCCACACCACCAGGTTCAGGAATAGTTATTACTGCTCAGCCATCAGGCTATTGAACCAATAACTTCACTCAACTTCACTTGCTCCATCAACAGACTTCCCACAATGTATGGACTCACTTTCAAGGACTCTTCATTTACTGTTCTCAACATTTATTGCTTATTTATTATCATTACTTCTTTCTCTTTGTACTTGCACAGTTTCTTGTCTTTTGCACACTGGTTGAACACCCAAGTTGGTGTGGTCATTCACTGAATCTATTATGGTTATTATTCTAATATGAATTTATTGAGTGTACCTAGAAGAAAATGAATGTTCAGGATTGTAAATGGTGACATATACATTTATACTTCGATCTTTTGAACGTTAAATCCACACATGGCTTTATCCAGCTGCACGTGTGTTAACCTCCTCATTGCAACACTACCTCCTACCAAATGCATACACCCAGTGTGACCCATCTGTAAAATACAGCCACTTACTACATCCTCTCCCAAGTCCAGCTGCTCCACCACCAAGACAGATGACTAACAGGGACAGGGGAGCTCCACCTAGACACACAAGAGATTCTGCCGATGCTGGAAATCCAGAGCAACACATAAAATGCTGGAGGAGCTCAACAAGTCAGGCAGCATCTACGGAGGGAATAAACAGTCGACATTTCAGGCCAAGACCCATCACCATGACTGGAAAGGAAAGGACTCAGAAGCCAGAGAAGATGGTGGGATGGGGTGGGGGGGGGGGGGGGAGAGAAGAGTACAAGCTGACAGGTGATATGTGAGTCCAAATGAGGGGGAAGGTGGGGGTTGTAGTGAAAAGATGGGAGGTGATAGGTGGAAGAGGTAAAGGGCTGAAGATGAAGGAACCTGATAGGAGAGGAGAATTGCCTATGGGGAAAAAGGGCAGGAAGAAAGGAACCAGAGGGAGGTCATAGGCAGGTGAGAGGTGAAGAGGCAAGAGGGGGCCAGAATGGAGAACAGAAAAAGCCGGGGGGGGCGGGTTTAGAAATTATGGGAAGTTGGAGAAATCAATGTTCATGCTTCAGGTTGGAAGCTACCCAGCTAGAATATGAGATGTTGTTCCTCAACTCTGAGAGTGGTCTTATCATGGAAAAAGAGGCCACCACAGGCCAAGATGTCAGAATGGGAATGCGAACAAGAATTAAAATGGGTGGTCACCAGAAAATCCTGGGGTTTTTTTACAGATGGAAGAAAGAAAATTAGAAATATTACATTACAATTCATAATAACATTGTAGATTACAATATATATATTAAATATGTAGTGCAAAAAGAGAACATTAAAAAAAATACTGAGGTATTGTTCATGGGTTCATTCTCCATTCAGAAATCTGATGGCAGAGGGGAAAAGGCTGTTCCTGAAACACTGAGTGTGTGTTTTCAGCCTCCTCCCCAATTCCACAGGTTACCTCAGAAACTAATAACAGTTATTAGCCCTCAACCATCAGGGTCTTGGATCAGAGGGGGTAACTTCACTCAACTCGACAAAAATTCACTTTCAAGGATTCTTCAATCCATGTTCTCGATATTTATTGCTTCTTTTGTTTTTCTCTTTTTGTATTTGCACAGTTTGTCATCTTTTGCACGTTGGCTGTTTGTCTTCTGTCATATGCAAATTTCTGATTGTATAGCGTTTCTTTATGTTTACTGTGAATCTCAGGGTAGTGTATGATACATATATGTACTTTGACAATAACTTTACTCTGAACTCCATCCCTCCCTCCATGAAGGAGAAGGCTCAGTCTGAGAGCACCTCAGTGCACCTTCTCTTTACAAAATGCCGCTGCTTACAGTGCTGGCCATCGGCAGCAGGTGGATTGGGGCTAAAAATGATCTGGAAGGAAGGGTAAAGGCAAATGGTAAGCAACAATCATCATTTCACTGGGAGAACAATCTCACGCTCAGGGATACCTTTTGAGTTGATGGTCAATAGGACAAATGTTACTAAACCACTCAGTAGGCCTATATTAGGCTTTACTTTCCAAATATAGAGTCAGGGAGTTAATCCACAGAGAAACAGGCCCTTCAGCCCATCAGGATAATGCTGGCCATCAAGTACCCATCTATTTAAATACTGAACCTAGCACAGCACCGAACAGGCCATTCAGCCCATGACGCTCTGCCAAGCTCGATCACAAGAGATTCTGCAGATGCTGGGAACCAAAGCAACACCCACACACAATGCTGGAGGAACTGAGCCTCTTGGGAGATTCTATGGAAATTAATACCAACCTTGATGCTGATTTATGTCCTCCTATGTTTCTCAACCATCTCCCTTCACTTTCACCTGTCAACAGCCTCAAAGCTGACTGCTTCCAATACTGCTCCGATAACCCATTCCAGGGCCCTACCACTCTGATGTTATAGGATCCTTCACTCTACTCAGTCTAACACTTCCCTCTCCCACTAGCTCAAGGATTATACAACATGGTTTGAGGATTGGACTCTGCAGTTCATGTTGTGTGTTTGCTATTTTCTGTGATTTTGATCCGGCGGACTGGCTCCTGGCCTGCACTCAATGAACAGCACAGCACTAAAGTGAACTGAACTGAACATTTCAATGACGGTGTGATTTGACGTCTTACATCCTGTGCATTTTGCCTTTTGACCAACTTGTTCACTTTATTTTGCACATTGGGTGTTTGATGAACATGGCGTTTTTTTTCTTCCATGGCTATCTGTGCAAAGACAAATCCCAGGCACGTACTTTGTTAATATATATACTTTGAATCTCTAAACCCTCCATTTTCTTTCATTTATGTGCCCAAGAGTCTCTTAAATATCTGTAAGGTGTTTGCCTTCATAACCCCCCGGCAGGGCATTCCATGCACCCACCATTCAGTGTTAAAAAAAAGCCTGCCTCTGACGTCTCCCGTATCCTTTCCTCTAATCGCCTTAGAATTATGTCCCATCGCATTGGTCATTTCCACCCTGGGAAAAGTCTCTGGCTGTCCACTCCATCTATGCCTTTCATCATCTTATACACCTCAATCAAGTCAGCTCTTGCTCCAGAGAGAAAATCCCTAGATCGTTCAACCTTTCCTCATAAGACATGCTCTCTAATTCAGGCAGCATCCTGGTGAATCTCCTCTGCACCCTCTCTCATCCAGGCAGCATCCTGGTGAATCTCCTCTGCACCCTCTCTAATCCAGGCAGCATCCTGGTGAATCACCTCTGCACCCTCTCTAATCCAGGCAGCATCCTGGTGAATCTCCTCTGCACCCTCTCTAATCCAGGCAGCATCCTGGTGAATCTCCTCTGCACCCTCTCTAATCCAGGCAGCATCCTGGTGAATCTCCTCTGCAGCCTCTCTAATCCAGGCAGCATCCTGGTGAATCTCCTCTGCACCCTCTCTAATCCAGGCAGCATCCTGGTGAATCTCCTCTGCACCCTCTCTAATCCAGGCAGCATCCTGGTGAATCTCCTCTGCACCCTCTCTAATCCAGGCAGCATCCTGGTGAATCTCCTCTGCACCCTCTCTAATCCAGGCAGCATCCTGGTGAATCTCCTCTGCAGCCTCTCTAAAGTTTTCTCATCCTTCCTATAATGAGGTAACCAGAACTGAATGCAACACTCCCAAGTAGGTGAACCTCCCAGGTGAGGGTCTTGGAGGATGGATGCCTCCAAGCAGGCAACATCTATCATTAAAGACCCTCACCATCTGGGAGATGTCCTCTTCTCATTACTAACAAAAGAGGTACAGAAGCCCAAAGACCCACACTCAACATTCTGACTGCAGCATCTTGACCTCCACCATCAGGTTTACAAACCATTCATGAATGCTATCTCATTATTGGTCTCATGCACTTCATTCTTGTAACTTGTAATTTATGTCATTTACTGTACTGCAGCAGAAAAACAACAAAT
Source organism: Hypanus sabinus (assembly GCF_030144855.1). Classification (NCBI taxonomy): domain Eukaryota; kingdom Metazoa; phylum Chordata; class Chondrichthyes; order Myliobatiformes; family Dasyatidae; genus Hypanus; species Hypanus sabinus. Next base: position 9,844,464 of record NC_082707.1, on the reverse strand, counting down.
TTAACAACATACACTCAGTGGCCACTCGATGAGGTACCTCCTATTCCTAATAAAGTGATCACTGAGTGTATGGCCGGGATCTTCTGCTGCTGTAGGCCATCAACATGTTGTGGTCAGAGATGCTCGTCTGCACACCACTGTTGTAATATGTGGTTATTTGCCTTCTTGTCAGCTTGAACTAGTCTAGCCATTCTCCTCTGACCTCTCTCATTAACAAGGGCTACCCCCTCCCAACAGAACTGTCATTCAATGGATTTCTGTTTTTGTTTTTTTGCACCATTCTCTGTAATCTCTAGAGACTGTTGTGCATGAAAATCCCAGGAGATCAGCAGTTTCTGAGATACTCAAACCACCCCATCTGGCACCAACAATCATTCCACAGTTACTTAGATCACATTTCTTTCCCATTCTGACGTTTGAACAACAACTGAACCTCTTGGCCATGTCTGCATGTTTTCATGCATCGACCTGCTGCCAGATGATTAGCCGATTAGATATTTGCATTAACGAGTGTGCAGGTGTACCTAATAAAGCGACCACTGAGTGTACAGTACGTCAGTGACAGTAAATCCAATTCTGGAATGTTCCTGCACCTGCCTATGGTGCTTTATGTATCAGACCATCACATGATTTATGGTGTTCAAAGATTCTGGGTTAGATAAAAGGCATAGACAGAGTGGAGAGCCAAAGACTTTCAGAAATGGCTAGTCCAAGGGGGAATGATTGGAGGAAAGTATAGAGGGGATGTCAGAGGTAGGCTTTTTCAAAACAAGAGTGGCGAGTGTGTGGAACCTACTCCCAGGGGTGGTGGAAGAGACAGATACATTGAGAGCAATTAAGGGACTCTCCAGAAAGTCCTTGATTAGTAAGGGTATCAAAGGTTTTGGGGATAAGACAGAAGAATAGGTTTGAGAATGGTAATAACCAGACATGGTGGAATAGTGGAGAGAATATGATGGGCCGAACATTCCCATGCCTTTTGGTCTTATACACACACATGGGCCATTGAAAAAAAAATGGAGGACTGTGTGGGAGCCAAGAGTTAGATTGATCTTGGAGTAGGTTAAAGGGTCGGCACAACATAGTGGGCTGAATGGTCAGTACCGTGCGGCAAGGTTCTATGTTACAACCGGCTCTAGGATCACCGTGGAATCAGGAGGCTCAACAGCAAACCTCCTGGACCCGAAAAAAAGAGACAAGAGTGCGACCCAATTAACTACCCCTCATGTCACACCGCTACAGCACACTCTCGCATTCTTCAACCCGTCAAGCCCCAACTCCTAGATCACCAGCGCCCTTACAAAGTCATCAAGACCCTCAACCCAAAGGCATTCAACAGACCCAGGCAACAAGGGCTCTCTCACTCTTTCTCGCCGCCTCATTTCGACCATGTGACCTTGGCTGGAAAAGCCGAGAAAGCGGAGAGACAGTACAACATCAATTTGGAACCAGTTTAAGGTGAGCCCGCAAAACTTCCAACGTCTGCAGTTCGCGACGCCAGGCCACTTTGCAAACCTTCAAAACTCCTGGCGCAGAGTGGCCCTGACCTTCCCCGTTTACTGCCCCCCGACCACTCGGCTAACGGGACGTGCCAAGCCCACCAGTAACCGGGGAGGCGGCGAGGGCAGGAGAGAGGGGGCCGAGATCCAGCTGCCGGGAAATGCTCCCGGTCATTACATATGCTCCACGTGTGCATTGCAGCAACCGAGACAACCTCGGCAGAGAGAGAGAGAGAGAGAGAGAGAGAAATCACATCTTGAAAGCAAGCACTAAGGCGGATCTCTAACCAACAGAAATCACCCTTAATCCCACTTCAGCTGGTAGTGGGGTCCATCAGAAGCCACCGACTTTAATACATTAATTAACACCAAGCATCACATCGCTTTATTTTCTCGCTTAAAAACTCCCGGTTTTATGGAATAAATTCAGTATTAAATGAGACTGTGTTCCCCAAGATCGGTGTAGAATGCGTTATTAATGTTCTTCATGAAAGGACATTTCGGCGGGTCTTGAGAGTCCAGAGGAGACAGCCTGATTGTCACCGAGTGCGGCAGTAGCCCCCTAGCCCGGCGGCTCTCGCCGCTGAGCGGGTCCAACACTGCAGTCGAGCCGGCTCCCTGCAAACCTCTCCTCCCCAAAGAAAAACAATGCGGAACCTTCCAGAAGAGCACACGACTCTGAATTGAAATGAAGATCCCCTTACCTTTCGTGTCCATCTGGGTCGCGTTAAGACTGTGGACAACCGGGGCGAGAGGAAGAGAGGGTGGCGCTTTCTGCCACTGCAGGTCGGTCTCTAACTCTCCCCGGGTACAGAGGCTGCAGTCAAGCACTGCGCCTCACTTAAAGGGACAGGGTGCGCCGGCGATGGACAGTTGCACGCCACGGGATACCCAGGGGCAGTACAGATAAGACAGCCTCTTCGCGGTGCATGGTGACGTGCTCTTATTGGTCACTAAAAAAAATCGGTTTATCGATTTGGAACTTCCATTAAAGTGTTATGTAATCATAAGGCAAAGGAGCAAATTAAGCCATTTGGCCCATCGAGTCTGCTCCACCATTCTATCATGGTTGATTCATTTTCTCCTACCTCCGTCCGGTAAACTTTGACTCCCTGGTCAATATACTCATTGACTTGGCCTCCACAGTCTTCTGTGGCAATGAATTCCACAGATTCACCGGCCCTCTGGCTAAAGAAATTCATCTTCATTTCTGTTCTAAAATGACCTACTTCTATTCTGACCCTGTGCCCTCACCCACTATATGAAACATCGTCTCTACATCCACTCAATCTAGGGCCTAGATTCTTCATCAGGAAGGGACTAGTTTGGAGATGGGTATCACATCCCGGTTCAGAACTGGTCTGGTTTGAGTCAGTGAAAAACATTCTGGTCCATTAAGGTGATTGTAGTTTCCGCCATGTCCATGGAGGTCAGACAGTCTAGGGTTGCAAGTTCAAGTTTATTGTCATCTGCCTGTACTATATACAACCAAATGAAACAAGGTTCCCCTGGACCACAGTGCACTCAAAATACAAATCACATACAGCACACAAAAAAATATTACTACAACTATGTTAACAAAATATAATTCAAAATGCATGCAGTGCACAGCACAGGTAAGCAGTAAAAATCTCACTGACCTAGTGACGAGACCTCGGTGGTGGCAGGGTAGTCATTAGCCTCACAGCCTGAGGGAAGAAGCTGTTACCCAGTCTGGCCGTCCTAGTCCCGATGCTCCTGTACTTTGTCCTGATGGTAGTGGGTCAAAGAGATTGTGGGGTGGAAAACCCTTCATCGGCAATACTAGTAAATGTTACAAATGGGGGGAGGCATACCCAGAAATAAGAAAATCTGCAGATGCTGGAAGTCCAAGCAACACACACGACATGCTGGAGGAACTCAGCAGGCCAGGCAGCATCTATGGAAAAGAGTGTAGTTGATGTTTTAGGCCAAGACCCTTCATCAAGACTGGGGAAAAAAAGATTAGAAGTTAGAGCAAGAAAGTGGGGGGAGGGGACCTTCTTGCTCCTAGACTTCCCCACTGTAGGAAAAATCTTCTCATCCACTCTATCAAGGCCTTTCAATATTCAATAAGTTTCCATGAAATCCTCCTCATTATTCTAAACTCCAGTGAGTACAAGTTAGTATGTGTTAGTGCATTCACTGGTCACATGGGTGCAATTGGGCAGCGGGAGGTCCTGTTGCCATGATATATCTCTAAAACCTATAAAAGTAATCTAAATGGGTGGTTGATAGGAGGAGTGGATGATCTAAAGAGCCTGTTTCCATGTTGTGCCTCTCTCCTTTATTATCCTGGTCGAGGATCGTTGTGAGACTATGAATAACTCCCCTACTATCCGTCCCCTCTCTCTCTGAATACCCTCTGCTCTTACCTCACTGTCCAAAGATCCCAAAGCCCCCATTCACTCCCATCCCTCCTCAATCAGGTCCCCTGTAGCCAACAGAAACACACAAATCATTTATAAAACAGATCATCTGCCCAGTATATCATTCCTGTGTGTTGTTTGGCCACACATATATCGACTGCCAAAAGTAATTTCATTTCAAATGTACTTTATTAGTTGTAACACACATTGGGATGTTCTAGGGCTGGGGAAGATCATAGTCCTGGAGTTGTACAATGCAAACAGACTCAGTGGCCACTTTATTAGGTACCCCCGTACCAATCCAAACAGCTCAGCATTTGTGAACTGATGAAGAGAGATGTTCTCCACAACAGCTGAGGCTGAAAGGAATGTTTATATTATGAAAAGAAAGTTAATTGTGTTCCATGTAAATCTACACTCGGTGGCCACTTTATTAGGAACCCCCTGTACCAATTATCACGCGTACATCAAAACATACAGTGAGGTGCATTGTTTGTGTTAACAACCAACATACATGAAGGTGTGCTGGGGGCAGCCCGCAAGTAGTGCCACATAGCATGTCCACAGTGCTTGGCAGAACAACAGAAGCACATCAGCATTAAAAGATTAGAAAAGAGATTAAGAGGAATTTCTTTAGCCATAGGGCAGTGAATCGGTGGAATTTGTTGCCACAGGTGGCTGTGGAGGCCAAGTCTTTGGGTATTTTTAAAGTGGAGGTTGATAGGTTCTTGATTGGTCAGGGTATGAAAGGAAACAGGGAAAAGGTAGGACAATGGGGTCGAAAGGGATAGCAAATCAGCCACGAGGGAATGGCCGAGCAGACTTGATGGGCTGAATAGTCTAACTCTGCTTCTATGTCTTATGGGTTTATGGTCTTTGACCGACAGCTGAGCATATTCCAGCAAGGCCATCGATTGTCTTTTGAGCAAGGTCTGTTCATAATTCCATTTTTTTGTGTGTAAGCTTTTCAAATGAAACATTAAACTGTGGACCTTGAGTCTAAATGGAGTCCTGACTGAAATGTGAGATCAAATTAACCTTCATATAGATCAATTACATCAGCTGGTGAAATGGTGAAATGGTTAGAAATGGTGGCTTCTATTGTTTTGATTTGGTTTTACCGAAAGTAAAATTTTCTCTGAAAATGTTAATACCACGTGAAAGACTATAAGAATCCCACATTCCGATATCACTTCTCTGTTTCATAACGTAAGCAACCGAGAGCCAAACCCGATTGTAGCATAGCAGTTGGCGTAACACTGTTATAGTTCGGGGCTTTGGAGTGTGGAATTCAGTTCTGTAGGGCGTGGGACCGCCCTCCCTTCGGAAACATGGGTGTCCTCCAGATGCTTCAGTTTCCTCCCACGTACAGGTTAGTAGCTTCATTGATCTTTGTAATTTGTCCTGTGAGTCACAAGGATTCTGCCCAGATTCAAGGGGATGGTAAATAAGCACAGGTTGGACAAACTTGGGCTGTTCCAGAGTGTCAGAGTCTGTGGGAAGACCCAAGAGAGGTTGGGGGGGGGGCATGATAGCGTATGGTTAGTATGACACTACTACCGCCCAGGGCGTCCGAGTTCAGAGATCAATTCAATAGGTATACTTAATGTCAGAGAAATGTATACAATATACATCCTGAAATTCTTTTTCTCCGCACAAATATCCATAATTGTCTGCCATCAGTAAGGAGTTTGTACATCCCCCCTTGAATGCGTGGGTTTTCTCTCGATGCTCTGGTTTCCTCCCATGGTCCTAAGATGCAAGAGCTAGTAGATTAATTGGTCGTTGTAAATTGTCCTGTGATTGGGCTGGTGTTGTGGGGCAGGGAGGCTCGTGAAGCCAGAAGGGCCTGTTCTGTATTGCATCTGTGAGTAAAGAATAAATTTTAAAAATTGGACTTGGATAGAGCCTTGATTTGGACCATAAGGCATAAGACAAAGGAGTAAAATTAGGCCATTCAGCCCATCAAGATAACTGCCATTCCATCACAACTGATTTATTTTCTCTTTCAACTCCATTCTCCTGCCTTCACCTCTTAACCTTTGATGCCCTGACTAATCTTTGAACGTCTCAAAGTGTCTCACAACCAGTGGCATATTGAACTGTTGGTGTAACGTCGGAACAGTCATTGCCAGTTTGTGCACTGCAAGCTATCACAAGTAGCTCTGTGATATTGATCAGGTATTGGGGCAAATCACATTCAACCCATGGCAGCACACTGGATCAGCTGGTAGATGACATCACCCGATTGGTGAGGATCTGTAGTGAGAGAACAGCACGACGAAGGAATGGGCCACCATGTTGTGCCAAATCTATTAAATTAATATTCAAATATTCAGCTAAACTAATCCCTTCTGCCTCCACAATGTCCATATCCTTCCATTTTCCTCACATTCATGAGCCTATCTAAACTCCTCTCAAGAGTCTCTGATGTTTCTGCCTTTACCCCCTCTGCAGGCAGCACATCCTAGACATCCACCACTCTCTGTGTAAAAAAACTTGCCCCTCGCATCTCCTTTAAAATGACTCCCTCTGGCTTTAGACATTTCAACATTTGGGCAAAAAGATATTGTCTGTCTACTCTATATATACCTCTTATAAAATTATGAACCTCTCTCAGCTCTCTCCTCAAACTCCACCACTTCAGAGAAAACGACACGTTTGTCCAGCACATGCCCTCTAATCCAGGCAGCGTCCTGGTAAAACTCTTCTGCACCCTCTCTGAAGTTTGGACATCGTTCCTTTCTCGGGTGACCAGAACTGTATCCAATGCAGATGCAGCCTAACTGGAGTTTTGTAAAGCGGCAATAGAAGTTACCTCCTGTAGATATTACCAATGGGGAGGGAGCTATGCCTGCGATGTATTGAGCAAAATCCGCTACTCTCCTTAGCCCCTTGTGTTCCTGTACTTCTGGGAGTGTGTGTGGGAGGGAGGAAGGGGGCTTGTTTCGCTTTTGTTGTGTTCAGCTTCGTTGTATTCTGCTGAATAATTTGGGTCCCTTGGCAGTGCTGGTTGTTGATGGCAATGACGCACTTCACTGTAGTTGCAACATACATGTGCTAAATCCATTTTATTTTATTTATCTGTGAGATACAGCGCGGAACAGGCTCTTCGCCCAGCGAGCCGCCCCACCCAGCAACGCACGTTTTTAACCCTAACCTGATCACAGGATAACTTCAGACGACCTGCTAATCAGTTTGTCTTTGGACTGTTGGGGAGAAACTGGAGCACCCGGAGGAAATCCACACGCTCACAGAAAGAACGGACGAGGTTTCCTACAGAGGGTGCCAGAATTGAACTCCGATCTCTGTGACAGCCTTATGCTGATCGCCGATCTAAATCGGAATTGCTGTACCAGTCGGGATGCTGTCAACAGAACTGTGCAAGTTCGGTGACACGCGAACCTCTAAAAGAAATAAAGATGCCGGGTGCCTTTCCGGCGATTTCCACGAAGTGCCGGGCCCGGGACGCGTCAGCCACGTCTCCTCTGAGGTACTGCACCCTCCAACGGAGCAGCTCGGCGGCTCACCCTCTGTATGTCCTCCCCTGGAAGGTGTGTTTTCACGGGGGTCTCCGGACAGTCCGAATACCTACTGAGAACGTTAATTGGTCAGTGTAAACTGTCAGGGCTAATCGGGTGTTGCTGGGGTGGCATGGCTCCGACCCGACTCGGTGTTGTATCGCAAAATAAATAAAATGAAACAAGACACCATATGAAACTGCACGGTTAGCTCAGCTCCCTTCTGCGAGCCTCAAGGCCACAGAACCCTGAATCAGACTGAGAGTGCTGAGCTGCACTGAAAGATTGCATTATGGTTTGAACTTGAATAATTAACTGCGTTCGTTGTTAAAGTAACGCCTGACCCTGGGGTAGTGCGACGCTGACTGGTGATGCAATGAACCCGGTGATCAGAAATCCGGCTGCTTTCCCCTAATAACCAATTGTTTCATCTTCAAAGCATCTATATATTTAATCCTGTCTTTTGTAACAATTAAAATTATTACGAATTCCATGGAGCATGTGGAGATCTTCCAACCACCAGGCATTCTTTCTTTCTTTCTTTTTTTTTCTATAGGGCAGTTAGGGGGGAGGGGTTAAGGGGAGGGGGTATGGGTTATATACATTGTTTTTTCATACTTTGTAATCATTTAAAAATGCAATAAAAAAAGTTTAAAAAAAAAGAAATCCGGCTGCTCTCCGCGGGACTGGAGAGGTTGTGGACACAGCTCAGGGTCGGGGTCACTGTCACCGGCAGCAGTACAATGCAATACCTGATAAATGTAGGGCAAAACAGTTACAGTAAGTAGATATAGGTATATTAAATATTTAAATTAAGGTAAGTTGTGCAAAAACAGAAATTTTAAAAGCAGTGACGTAGAGCTCATGGGCTTAGTGTCCATTTAGGAATCGGATGGCAGAGGGGAAGAAGCTGTTCCCGAATCGCTGAGTGTGTGCCTTCAGGCTCCTGTACCTCCTCCCTGATGACGTGACCTGAGTGGTGGGGGGTCCTCAATGATGGAAGTTCAGTTTATTGTCATCCAACCATACACATGTATACCAGCAAATGAAGCAATGTTCCTCCGGACCAAGGAACACAACTCAATACATATAACTCACACACATACACATATACTTACATTGCCATAAATGAATTAACAAATGGTAAAATATATTCAAGAAGATTGACCTTTATCATAAGGTGCATTTATTACACAAGTAAACAGAAGAATGTTATCGGCACTTTACACATGATGAGACCTGGGTGGTGGCAGGGAGTTCAGTAGTCTCATCTCCCAGGGGAAGACGTTGTTTCCCATTCTAACAGTCCTTGACCTAATGCTGCGGTACCTCCTTCCTGATGGGGGGTGGGGTGGGGTTAAAGAGATTGTGAGATGGATGGGAGGGATTATTGACAAAGCTAAGGGCCCTGCGGATGCAGAGCTCCTGATAACTGTCTTGAATGGGTAGAGGAGAGCTGAGCACACCACGGAAACCAGCCTCCCCTCCATGGACTCGGACTACACTTCCTGCTGCCTCGGTAAAGGAGCAGCATAATCAAAGTCCCCACCCACCCCGGACAGTCTCTCCTCTCCCCTCTCCCATCAGACAGAAGATACAAAAGCCTGAAAGCACGGCCCACCAGGCTCAACCCTCCTGTTATTGAATGGCTCCCTAGACAAACTCTCAACCTCTTTATGACTTTATTGTCCGCCTGCACTGTACTGGTTGAATTGCCGCCTGCATTTTGTTATTGTTTTCCCCTTGTATTACTTCAATGCACTGTTGTTATAAATCAATCTGCGTGGACAGCACAAAACCCACACACACAAAATGCTGGAGGAACTCGGCAGGCTTATTGAGAGGAATAAACAGTTGATGTCTCGTGATGGGAGGAGGGTCTTGTGGAGAACTGAATGGCTAACCAGAATGGCCTCTCCGTGTAAAATCTCTCCCTCCCTCCCTGAGGATCAGTGCCATCCTCTCTTGCTCCCATTCCCAAGCTAAAGAGTTAACCTGGAGTAACACACACAGAATGTTGGAGGAAGTGAACGTGTCAGGCCGTATCTATGGTGAGGAATAAAGAGTCAATGTTTTGGACTGAGACTCTTCATCAGGATTTAACTTTTTGCCTCAAAGAAGATTCCAAGCCCCTGTCTGTTGTTTTTATTTGTTCACACTACCAGTTGTTCACAAGATCCTTCGAACCAGTGTACTCAGAGAGTTATTACCATCATCATGTTAATCCAGTCTGTCTCCTGATCCGGCCGTGGCCTTCTCCTCTAAGGTTAGGATATCGGCCGAGATCCCTATTCATTGCCAACTTCAAAGTTCAAGTTAAAATTATTCACAAAGGACACATTATTATGTCACCATATACAACAGTGAGAATTATTTTCTTGTAAATACAAAGGAAATCAATGAAATAAAATTTATACAAATAAAATCAATGAAAAATCACACACAATAGCGAGGGCTATTAACTGTTCCTGACACTCCTGTACCTCCTTCCTGATGGCAGCTATGAGAAGAGAGCATGGCCTAGATGGTGGGGGTCACTATATTCCTAGTTGCCTTTATCTGCCTAAATGCTTGGCTCTGGGACACCTTCTCCTTCTCATCTCTTTCTAATCTATTATTACATTACAGAACACACAACAGTACAACACAAGATCTCAATATCAAAGAGAAAGACTAGTTTTAACTATAAAAATGTACCCTGAAACATTGAAATGTACTGCTTGCGTCAACGACCAACACAGTCTGAGGATGTGCTGTGTGCAGCCCACAAGGGTCACCATGTTTCCAGCAGCAGCATAGCATGCCCACAGCTCACCCGCCCTCACCCAGACATCTTAGGAAAGCAGAACACCCAGAGGAAACCCACGTGGTCACGGAGAGAATGGACAAACTTCTTACAGACAGCAGCAGGAATTGAACTGACATTGTCCGATATCTGTGCCAAACTAAACCTCTTCCTCCTGTACATGATCCACGTTCCTCTGTTCCATGCATCTTCCTGCTTCTGGCTATAAGGCTCTTAACTGCAACTATCGTAACTGCTTCCACCACCACAGGCACCCACCTCTCTCTGAGAAAAGCTTGCACTTATTTCAATTTTCCACTCTCATCTAAAGAGCATTTTATCCAATTTCCTCCTAAATGATGGGACTGAGGTTAAAGTGAGAGCGTTATCCTTCTGAGCTCAGTTACACTGAGGACACTCGAAACAGTTACTCAGAGGTCAGGCTAAAATAGCAAAAGCTCTTCCGCATTTCTTTTTACTTTAAGATGGCCAGACTTATTGAATCCATTTCTTCCGGATTTATGGAATATTGAAAAGCCGAGATAGAGGAGACATGGAGAGGATGTTTCCTACAGCGGGGGAGTCTAGAACCAGAGGGATATTCTGAGGGATATCCATTTAGAACAGAGATGAGGAGGAATTCCTTTAGCCAGAGGGTGGAGAATCTGTGGAATTTGTTGGTACAAGTTGCTGTGGATTATAGTAAGGTTTACTTAAAGCGGAGGTTGATAAAGTCTTAATTAAAGAGTGTCAAAGGTTACAGGAAGAAGGCAGGAGAATAGGGTTGAGGGGTAAAAATTTCAAACTGCAGATGTCAGAAATAAAGAGATGGAAAAATATTCAGCAGGTCAAGCAGCATCTGTGGAGAAAGACAGTTAATATTTCTTGTCAGACACTTCTATCAGAGTTCTGACAAAAGACCCTAGAGCTGGTGCAGCTACTGATTTTTAGGATGGTGGTGAATATTGGTTATTGAATAAATAAGCTGTTTTCTTCACTCTGTCTCTGTCCCAGCTACCCTCAGTGGCCACTTTATTAGGTACACCTATATGCCAGCTCATTAGTGCAAGTATCTAATCAGCCAATCATGTGGCAGCAACTCAATGCATAAAACATGCAGACATTGTCAAGAGCTTCAGTTGCTGTTCAGACCAAACATCAGAATGGGGAAGGAATGTGATCTGAGTGACTTTGACTGTGGAGTGATTGTTGGTACTGGACAGAGTGGTTTAAGTATATCGGAAACTGCTGATCTCCTGGGATTTTCAAGCACAACAGTCTCTAAAGTTTACATAGAATGGTGTAAAAAGCAAAAAAAAAAGATCTAGTGAGCAGCAGTTCTGTGGGTGAAGATGTCTTGAGAGAGGTCAGAGGTGAATGGCCAGACTGGTTCAAGCTGACAGTAACTCAAATACCCACGTGTTACAACAGTGGTGTGCAGAAGAGCATGTCTGAATGCACAACACGTCGAACCTTGAAGTGGATGGGTTACAGCAGCAGAAGACCAGGAACATACTCTCAGTGGACACTTTATTAGCTACCTTCAGCTTGGTTAGAGAGATGGGCTTTAAAGACCATTGTATCAGATGATGAAAAGACTTCAACCAAATGTTTGCTTGCTGGGCTAGGAGATGCTCATACCGTCCCCGTTAGCTCCACCACTGGCACAGCCCTCCCTACCATCAAAGAGATTTTGCCTCAAGAAGGTGAAATCCATCATCAAGGACCCTCATCACCTGAGAGAAGATCTCCTCTCAAAAATCAAATTACAAAGCAAATTTTTTAATCAAAGTGCATATATGTCAATGTATACTACTCTGAAATCCATTTTCTTGCAGGCACACTAGAGCAAGGTCAATGAAAGACCACACACAAAAAAGACTGAGAAACAACCAGCATGCAAAAGAAGTCAAAATGTACAAATACAAAAATATATGTAATATATAATATGTACCATCATTACTACTATCAGGGAAGAGTTACAAGAGTCGGAGCAATTCAGGAACAGTTTCTTCTCCTCCACCAACGTATGGCCCATGAACCCATGGACACTATTTCATTATTCCTTTTCTTGCACTATTTATTTACTTATTATATCTTAAAGCAATTTTATGTCTTTGCACTGAACTGCTGCCACAAAACAACAATTTTTGATGCCAATCGATGTTAGTGATAGTAAATCTGAGCAACACACACAAAGTGCTGGAGGAACTCAGTGGGTCAGGCAGCATCTATGGAGGGAACTGAACTGCTGATGTTTCGGCCGAGACCTGTCACCTGATTCTGATTCAGGTTTAGAGACACTGGAGTTTCTGCTGGAGTTGCAGTACCATCAATACTCTCGTGGTGGCAGTGTTGAGGGCTGCCCAGCGTGCTGACGTGTGTGACAACAAGTCACACTTTCAATGGCCTTTCTCCATTAATCCACAACATTGATGATCAGAGGCATTCAGAAAGAGTGGGAATATTGAACAAATAATTAAAAAAATTATTAGTGCAAATAGAAGCTGGCACAACAGCATAGCAGTTAGCTATTACAGCGCCAGTGACCCGGGTTCAACTACTGCTGCTGTCTGTAAGCAGTTTGTACGTGTTCCCAGTGACCACATGGGTTTCCTCTGGGTGCTCTGATTTCCTCCCACGTTCCAAAGATGTATGGGTTAGTTGATTAATTGGTCACACGGGTGTAATGAGGCAGTGCAGGATCACTGGGCCGGTGGGGCCTTAAAAATAAATAAATAAGATTTAAAATAGAATGAATTGATTTAAAGCATGGTTAATATAGATATTATAGCTTGATATAATTAAAATGTTAATGGCAGGGGAACAGCAGATGTACAGTCAAATATAAGGTACAGGTGTCCCACACTTTACGCCACTTTGCTTTTACAAAAGACCCACATTAGTAACTTGTTTTTGCATAACAAAGAGGATTTTCGCTTTTACAAAAAATTTTCCCATATTAATGGTTCTTCGTTTTACGCCATTTCAGCTTAAGAAAGGTTTCATAGGAACACTCTACCTTTGTAAAAGGGGGGGGGGGAGACACCTGTATTGTATTTTGAGTGAAACTCATCTGAAATCTCTCTGAAGCCTCCACATCCATCATGTAATGGGGTGTTGAGAATTGTGCTCTGAAGCTTCACCCTCACATAGGACATGAAGTCTACAGCAGGTGCAAAGGACTCTCAACATTATGTATACTCATATGGAGTGTTGATTCCATATGGAGTGAAAATATATCATTAGAAGTTTCCTCTGACTGTTGTGTAACTTGTACGTCTGCTATTATTGTTACTTTGTATCGCAACTCAAGATGAGCCTAGTCAAGCACGCTCATTTCTCAATTGCAAGGGAAAAGGTTTGTATGTTGGCTCAGATCACCGGATAGGCACGTGTGTCTTCCTGTGGCAATATATTCAAAACTTTGGGATTTTTGAGTATTGAATCTTGTAGTATGACAAAATGGAACCTGTATAATCCCAGAGTGCTTTGCTATATGCTAAGTGCGTATGTGGCAGGAGGCATGTAATATTGTGATCATTGTTCATTGTGTAACTATGGGATATCAGTACATTTTGGGGCATTGAATAGAAGTAAAACCAGCTGCTAAGGTGGGAGCTGACTCAACCTGAACAGATAACAGCCAAAGAATTGTATAAAAACAAACATTATAGGCTGTAAAACAGAAGCTGCCTGCCGTCCGCTGTAAGGAGTGGTGCTGGATAAACTCTTGTGTTTTTTAGTTATTTGTTATAGGATCTAGCAAAAGGTACGCGACACTTTCAGAACAATATTTTACGTAACCTCGTGACAAGATTCCAATTGCTACCACTCCTTGGAACATTCTGACAGGATGCAGCACAAAATCACAAGGGTTTCAGAGGGTTGTAGACTTAGTCAGCTCCATAATGGGCTCAATATTCCCCACCGTCGAAGACACCCTCAAAAAACAGTGCCTCAGCAAGGTGGCAGCCATCGTGAAGAACTCTCACCATCTAGAGCATACTCTCCTCTCATCACTAACATCAGACAATAGGTACAGGAGCCTGAAGACACACATGCAGCAATTCAGGAACAGGTTTGTCCCCTCTGTCATCAGAATGCTCTATGATTCATGAACAATACCTTACTATTCCGCTTTGCATTATTTATTGATATGTTTATTGCAATCTTGAAGTTCAAAGTAAATTTATTATCAGAGTATGTATACGCCACTACATACAACCCAGAGATTCACTTTCTCACGGATATTCACAGAAAATGCAAGAAACACAATCTAATCAATGGAAGACCGCACCTAACAGGAAGGGAAACAACCAATATGCAAAAGATAACAAACTTTGCAAATACAAAAGAAAAAACAAATAATAATAATAATAATAATAAATAAGCAATAAATATAGAGAACATGAGATGAAGAGTCCTTGAAAGTGAGTCCATAAATTGTGGGAACAGTTTAGTGTTGGGGTAAGTGTAGTTGAGTGAACTTATTTCCGTCTGGTTCAAGAGCCTGATGGTTCAGGGGTGACAATTGTTCCTGAACCCACTGGTGTGATACTTGAGGCTCCTGTACCTCCTTCCTGATGGCAACAGTGAGCAAGTATGGCCTGGGTGGTGGTGGTGGTGGGGGGGGGGGTCCTTGGTGATAGACGCCGCTTTCCTGCGACAGTTGATGTGCTTAGTGGTGAGGAGGGCTTTGCCTGTGATAGACTGGGCCATACTTACTAGTTTTTATAGGTTTTTTTCCATTCAGGGTCATTGGTGTTTCCATACCAGGCTGTGATGCAGCCAGTCAATATACTCCACTGCTCATCTATAGAAGTTAGTGAAAGTTTCAGATGTCAAGCTGAACCTTCACAAACTTATAAGAAAGTCAAGGAGATGCTGTGCTTTTTTCGTAATTGCACTTATGTGCTGGGGCTCGGACAGTTCCTCTGAAATGATAACACTGAGGAATGTAACGCTGCTTCTCCTGAAGTCAATAGTCTCTCTGGCACCGAGTGACAGGTGGTTGTCATTATACTTACCTTACAGTAACTTTTATGTTTTGCAATTTACAACAAATTTCACAACATATGCCAGTGATAGTAAACCTTATGAATGACACTCTGCCACCAGCAAGATCTCGTTGCTAGGACAGCAAGTTTTTTCATGTTTACTGTACTCTTTACTGTTTATTTGTGTTGCACATCTGACATGCATTTTGAATAATATTTTATTGAGTTATTTGTGGTAATATTTTGTTTTCTGTGCTGTGTTTAATATATGTTTTGTGGGTGCACTGTGGGCTGCAGGAATATCATTTTGTTTGGTTGTATGTACAATATGTACAGTCAGATGACAATAAATTTGAACTTGATTCTGATTCTGATTAATGGCCAAGGGACAAGGCAAGAAAATCTAATTACTGGCACAAGAGATTTTGCAGATGCTGGAAATCTGGAGAAACACACACAGAGTGCTGGAGGAACTCAGCAGATTGGGCAGCATCTATGTAGGAAATTGAACAGTTGACGTTTCAGGCTGGGGAATCATTGCTTCCTCGTCCTGAAGTCAATAATCAGCTTGTGGTCTTGCTGACATTGAGTGAGAGGTTGTCACTATTCCACACTACATGGGGATTGCCTTCATTGCAAAGCCCACATGGCATTGATCAGATTGTCATGTACAACAGACTACAATGTAATTCCTTGCATGGAGCTTGTAAAGACCACAGTGCAGAGGGAAAATAAAGAATACAGAGATGAGGGGAAAACAGCAGAATGGAGTCCATGGCCTCCTCAGCTACCGTGATGAGGCCACTGTCAGGTTGGCGGAGCAATTTCTCATATTCTGTCTAGGTAGCCTCCAACCTGATGGCATGGACATTAGGTTCCAGTAATACCTTCCCTCCTCCCCACCACCATTGTCTTTCTTTTCCACTCCCCATATGGTTCCCCTCCCACCCCTTCTCTTCTATTCACCTGCCCAACACCTCCCTCTGGTTTCCCTCCTCCTTCCTTTTCCCCCACGTTTTATCTCCTCTCCTCTCAGATTCCTTCTTCAGCCTCGTTGACTATCCCCTGTCTTCTTGCTTCATCCCCCCTTCCCCAACCCACTCCCCACTCACCTACCAACCTGTACTCCCTTCCCCTCCCCACCTTCATATTCTGGCTTCTTCCCCTTCCTCTCCAGTCCTGAAGAAGGATCTCAGCCTGAAACATCAACTGTTCTTCCATCTCCATAGATGCTGCCTGACCTACTGTGTTCCTCCAGCATTTTGTGGGTGTTGCTCTGGATTTCCAGCATCTGCAGAGACTCTCATGTTTCACGGTGTAAAGCCTGTAGAGTAGAAAAGCCAATGTGACAATCAGGGAGTAACTGACAAAGGAGAAGTTAATCATCTGAGTGGATGGAATGTGAAAAGGGTGACTAGTTCAGGAGGCTGATAGCTGTGGGAATCAATCCTGGTGTCCAGACTGCCAAGCTCCTCTGTGGAAGACAGGAGAGGGAAAAGGGAACACCATGACAACAGGAATTCCCAAGCTGGAGTCCACAGATCCCTCAATTAATGGTAGGAATCCATGGTTGGAAGCTCCTGCACTAGAGCTTTACAAATTAGAGATTAGAAGTGTCTTCTTCTTTCTGAATCATACTACAGAATACAGAAGAGTACCGCACGGGGACTGACCCTTTGGCCCACAATGTTGTGCTGAACCAAGCTAATCCCTTCTGCCTACACAATGTCCACATCCTTTCATTTTCCTCACATTCATGAGCCTGTCTAAACTCCTCTTAAAAGTCTCCAATGTTTCTGCCTCTACCACCTCTGCAGGCAGCACTTTCCAGACACCCACCCCTCTCCGTGGCCCCCTCTCACCCCTTCCACATGCCCTCTGGTATTAGACATTTCAACCCTGGGAGAAAGATACTATCAGTCTACTATGCCTCTCATAATCTGATAAACCTCTCCTCTCAGTCTCATCAGGCATCAAATTGCGGTTATATTTGTACACAACTGTACCCATCCAACTGGACATCCAGACAAGTAACGATATGGCCCAGCCCCTCCCAGGGGTTAAGCACATCTGTAAGGAGAGCTGTCACACCATCATGCTCTCTTCTCACTGCTGTCATCAGCCAGGACGGATATTATCAAAGAACCAGTCCATCAAAGAGGCAGCTTGGTTCATTTATCCCTTTAGATCTGGGAGACCAAGCCACTTGAGGAACCCCGATCTTTGACCCAGTGAGAGATCCACCTAATGCAATGCTCTATATTCTAGTTTTATGGTTTTATGGTTTAATCTTCTCTGAGGATTGTTACCTAGTTGTGGTGGAGAGGTTTGCGAGTTCCTGAGATCCCGAGAGCAAAGCTGTCTGGAGTTTTTCCCCTAGTAGGGGCACCTATGGTGGTGAGGTCAAGGGGGGAAGTTCTGGACAGAGAGGTATTCAACCAAGACTTCAATGGGGACTGGTGGAAGATGATGCCAGGTCACAACAACAGTGAAGGTGGAGGGAGGCCGCGGCAGTGAAGGATCCCTAGCCGCCTTGCACTCCGTGGCTCTGAACTCTGTGCGTCTGCCTCCCCACATTAAAGAAAGTCACGCCCCTGCATTCTCTGTGAAGGGAATCACCCCTTAGAAGAACATCATACTCAGCTGGAGTGATCGCACTGCTACGGTCTAATCAAATGCAGCTGTTGGAAAGTAATGTGAGATTCCATCACAGTTTTCCTTTGCCTCCAATGTCTTCCAACTTGAAACTAAACTATATTTTACATAAGACTGAAATGAGTATGCTTTTCAGGAAGATTGTTCGGATACCGCGCAGTGCAGCAATGGCAGCAACAGCTGCACAGATCTGATGAAATGCTTAATAGAATTAAGAATGAACGGTTCCATAGGAATCTCCCAAGCTCCCCTCACAATTTCAGAAAAAACCGTAGAATTGCAGGGAGATAAGATATAAACGTTAGCTCCAATCTGACTGCAGCTGAGTGGCGCCTGTCCAAGGAGCACTGGGAACAACTCCGTGTAACTGCTCCCAGACAATCCGGCTGTTCGTCGGTCACTTCCATTGTCCAGCCAGCGTGAGCTTCAGTCTCTCCAAATGCATGGAATTGAGAACATAAGACCAAATTAAGCCATTCGACCCATCGAGTCTGCTCCACCATTCCATCATGGCTGATTTATTATCCCTCTCAGCCCATTCTCCTGCCTTTTCCCTGTAACCTTTGATACTCTTACTAATAAAGAACCTATCAACCTGTGTTTTAAATACATCCAATGACTTGGCCTCCACAGCTGTCCATGGCAATGAATTCCGCAGACTCACCCTCCCTCTGGCTGAAGAAATTGCTCCTCATCTCTGTTCTAAAGGGACATGCTGTGCCCTCTAGTCCCAGACTCCCCCACTATAGGAAACATCCTCTCCACATCCACTCTATCTGTGTCCTCCGGTCCTCAACTCCCCCACTATAGGAAACATCGTCTCCACATCCACTCTATCTGTGTCCTCTAGTCCTCAACTCCCCCACTATAGGAAACATCGTCTCCACATCCACTCTATCTGTGTCCTCTAGTCCTCGACCCCCACTATAGGAAACATCGTCTCCTCATCCACTCTATCTGTGTCCTCTGGTCCTAGACTCCCCCACTATAGGAAACATCCTCTCCACATCCACTCTATCTGTGTCCTCTAGTCCTAGACTCCCCCACTATAGGAAACAGCCTCTCCACATCCACTCTATCTGTGTCCTCGGGTCCTAGACTCCCCCACTATAGGAAACATCCTCTCCACATCCACTCTATCTGTGTCCTCTAGTCCTCAACTCCCCCACTATAGGAAACATCGTCTCCACAGCCACTCTATCTGTGTCCTCTAGTCCTCGACTCCCCCACTATAGGAAACATCGTCTCCTCATCCACTCTATCTGTGTCCTCTGGTCCTAGACTCCCCCACTACAGGAAACATCCTCTCCACATCCACTCTATCTGTGTCCTCTGGTCCTAGACTCCCCCACTATAGGAAACATCCTCTCCACATCCACTCTATCTGTGTCCTCTGGTCCTAGACTCCCCCACTATAGGAAACAGCCTCTCCACATCCACTCTATCTGTGTCCTCTAGTCCTAGACTCCCCCACTATAGGAAACATCCTCTCCACATCCACTCTATCTGTGTCCTCTGGTCCCAGACTCCCCCACTACGGGAAACATCCTCTCCACATCCACTCTATCTGTGTCCTCTAGTCCTAGCCTCTCCCACTACAGGAAACATCCTCTCCACATCCACTCTATCTGTGTCCTCTGGTCCCAGACTCCCCCACTATAGGAAACATACTCTCCATGTCCACTCTATCTAGGCCTTTCAATATTCAATAAATCTGGATGAATTGGATTCAATAAATCCAGCCATTTCAAAGTAAAAGAAAATAAGGAAGAGCTTTTGCCAGGCTAGTCTGACCTCTGAGTGACCAATCAGATAAATAATTACAAATGCCCTCAGTGTAACGGAGATAAGAAGGATAATAAATATCACAATATCATAAATGTCATCACAATTCTGAACGGAAGTCGAGGTTAAAAGCCTGGGGGAACGGTAGTTGCTGTTATCAAGTTCAAGGGCATTCCAGGAAGATGATATCTCCCAGCAGCATTGATGGTGTTAGTGGTAAGGGTATTGTCTTAACCAACGTCAATAGCACAATCCAAAAATATTCTTTGCAGCCAATCCATGACAGCTCAGCATTTGTGAACTGGCCACTGATGCAGGCAGCTGTTCTCCACAACTGCTGAGGCTGCAAGGAATGTTAATATCATGAAAAGAAGGTTAACTGAGTTGCATAGAAACTTACACTCAGTGGCCACTTTATTAGGAACCTCCTGTACAATGGAGTGTATGTTCGCAGTCTTCTGCTGCTGCAGCCCATCCACTTCAAGGTTCAGAGAGGCTCTTCTGGACACCACCATTGTAACATGTTTTGTTTTGAGTTACTGTCACCTTCCTGTCAGCTTGACCCCGTCTGGCCATTCTCCTCTGACCTCTCTCATTAACAAGGCATTTTCGCCCACAGAACTGACACTCACTGGATTTTTTTTTGTTGTTGTTTTTCGCACCATCCTTTGTAAATTCTAGAGACTGTTGTGCATGAAAATCCCAGGAGATCAGCAGTTTCTGAGATACTCAAACCACCCCATCTGGCACCAACAATCATTCCACAGTCAAAGTCAAGTCAATCACATTTCTTCCCCATTCTGATGTTTGGTCTAAACAATTGAACCTCTTGACCATGTCTGCATACTTTTATGCATTGAGTTGCTGCGACAGGATTGGCTGATTAGATACTTGAATTAAATAATCTGGTGAACAGCTGTGCCTAATAAAGTGGCCACTGGGTGTAGAACAGTTACAGTATAAAAGGAGACTATTTGGCCTGTTGAGACTGTACCGGCTCTCTACCAGAACAGGAGACACAAGCAACTTGAGGACAGCATGGCAGTGAAATGCTGTGACAGCACCAACGATTCCCGCTACTGTCTGTACGCAGGTCTTCATAGTGTGGGTTTCCTTCGGGTGCTCCGATTTCCTCACATTCCAAAGCTGTGCAGGTCTGTCTGAGTAACTTGTTGGTTTGCTCTTTTGATGCTGCTTGTGGGCTGCCTCCCAGCACATCCTCGGACTGTGCTGATCATTGGCACAGGCAACATCATCTTTAATCTGTTCTTCTGGCAGTTTGCTGACCACCCTCTCTGTGAAAAAGTTGCCCCTCGGGTCCTCGGGAAATCTTTTTCCTCTCTCCTTAAACCTCTGCCCTCTAGTGTTAGTCCCCACTATCCTGCAGAAAAGGGCTGTGACCATTCATTTTATCAATGTCCTTCATGATTTTCTAAGTTCAAAGTAGATTTATTATCAAAGTGCATCTATGTCACCATATACAACCCTGAGATTCATTCTCTTGTGGGCAGACTCAGTGACCACAACTGGATCAATGACTAGGACATTCAATCAGAGTGCAGAAGACAACAAACTCTGCAAATGCAAGAAGAAGAAGAAGAAGAAGTAATAGTAATAAATAAATAAACAATAAATATAGACATTTTATAAGGTGACCCTCAGCCTCCATCACCTCAGGGAAAACAGTCCTAGCCTGTTCAGTCTCTCCTTATAACTCAAGCCTTCCAGTCCAAGAGATTCTTTGTAAAACTGAGAAATTCTAAGGGTAGAAAGACCCTAATGGATAGAACTGAGACATTCTAAGGGTAGAAAGACCCTAATGGGAGTTATCTACAGGCCCCCAAACAGCAGTCTGGATGTAGGGTGTAAGTTGAATGAAGAGTTAAAATTGGCATGTTGCAAAGGTAATGATACAGTTGTCATGGGGATTTCAACATGCAGGTAGACTGGGAGAATCAGAATGGTACTGGACCCCAAGAAAGGGAGTTTGTGGAGTGCCTCCGAGATGGATTCTTAGAACAGCTTGTACTGGAGCCTACCAGGGAAAAGGCAATTCTAGATTTAGTGTTGTGCAATGAACCGGATTTGATCAGGGACCTCAAGGTTAAGGAGCCATTAGGAGGTAGTGACCATAATATGATATGTTTTAACCTACAATTTGAGAAGGAGAAGGGAAAATCGGATGTGTCAGTATTACAGTTGAACAAAGAGAACTATGGAGCTATGAGGGAGGAGCTGGCCAAAGTTCAATGGAACAATACCCTAGAAGGGAAGACAGTGGAACAAAAATGGCAGGTATTTCTGGGAATAATGCAGAAGGTGCAGGATCGGTTCATTCCAAAGAGGAAGAACGATCCTAAGGGGAGTAAGGGGCGGCTGTGGCTGATGAAGGAAGTAAAGGGCAGTATAAAAATAAAAGAGAAGAAGTATAACATAGCAAAGATGAGCGGGAAACCGGAGGACTGGGAAGCTTTTAAAGAGCACCAGAAAATAACAAAAAAGGCAATACGCCGAGAAAAAATGAGGTACTAAGGTAAACTAGCCAAGAATATAAAGGAGGATAGTAAAAAATGTATGTAGGTATGTGAATAGCAAAAAAATAGTTAAGACCAAAATTGGGCCATTGAAGACAGAAACGGGTGAATTTATTATGGGGGACAAGGAAATGGCAGATGAGTTGAACAGGTACTTTGGATCTGTCTTCACTAGGGAAGACACAAACAATCTCCCAGGTGTAATAGTGGCCAAAGGAACTAGGGTAAAGGATGAACTGAAGGAAATTTATATTAGGCAAGAAATGGTGTTGGACAGACTGTTGAGTCTGAAGGCTGATAAGTCCCCGGGACCTGATGGTCTGCATCCCAGGGTACTTAAAGAGGTGGCTCTAGAAATCGTGGATGCATTGGTAATCATTTTCCAATGTTCTATAGATTCAGGATCAGTTCCTGTTGATTGGAGGGTGGCTAATGTTGTCCCACTTTTCAAGAAAGGAGGGAGAGAGAAAACAGGGAATTATAGAATTATAGGCCTGACGTCAGTGGTGGGAAAGATGCTGGAGTCAATTATAAAAGAGGAAATTACGATGCATTTGGATAGCAGTAGAAGGATCAGTCCGAGTCAGCATGGATTTATGAAGGGAAAATCATGCTTGACTAATCTTCTGGAGTTTTTTGACAATGTAACTATGAAAATGGACAAGGGAGAGCCAGTGGATGTAGTGTACCTGGACTTCCAGAAGGCTTTTGATAAAGTCCCACATAGGAGATTAGTGGACAAAATTAGGGCACATGGTATTGGGGGCAGAGTACTGACATGGATTGAAAATTGGCTGGCTGACAGGAAACAAAGAGTAGCGATTAACGGGTCCCTTTCAGAATGGCAGGCTGTGACCAGTGGGGTACCGCAAGGTTTGGTGCAACTGTTTACGATATACATTAATGATTTAGATGAAGGAATTAAAAGTAACATTAGCAAATTTGCTGATGACACAAAACTGGGTGGCAGTGTGAAATGTCAGGAGGATGTTATGACAATGCAGGGTGACTTGGACAGGTTGGGTGAGTGAGCAAATGTATGGCAGATTCAGTTTAATGTGGATAAATGTGAGGTTATCCACTTTGGTGGCAAGAACAGGAAGGCAGATTACTATCTAAATGGAGTCAAGTTAGGAAAAGGGGAAGTACAACAAGATCTAGGTGTTCTTGTCCATCAGTCACTGAAAGTAAGCATGCAGGTACAGCAGGCAGTGAAGAAAGTTAATGGCATGCTGGCTTTTATTACAAGAGGAATTGAGTATAGGAATAAAGAGATCGTTCTGCAGCTGTACAGGGCCCAGGTGAGACCCCACCTGGAGTATTGTGTGTAGTTTTGGTCTCCAAATTTGAGGAAGGACATTCTTGCGATTGAGGGAGTGCAGCGTAGGTTCACAAGGTTAACTCCCGGAATGGCGGGACTGTCATATGTTGAAAGATTGGAGTGACTGGGCTTGTATACACTGAAATTTAGAAGGATGAGAAGGGATCTGATTGAAACATAAGATTATTAAGGGATTGGACAAGCTGGAGGCAGGAAGCATGTTCCCGCTGATGGGTTAGTCCAGAACTAGAGGCCACAATTTAAGAATAAGGAGTAGGCCATTTAGAACTGAGATGCGGAAAAACTTTTTCACCCAGAGAGTGGTGGATACATGGAATGCTCTGCCCCAGAAGGCAGTGGAGGCCAAGTCTCTGGATGCATTCAAGAGAGAGTTAGATAGAGCTCTTATAGATAGCGGGGTCAAGGGATATGGGGAGAGGGCAGGAACGGGGTACTGATTGGGTATGATCAGCCAAGATCACTGTGAATGGTGGTGCTGGCTAGAAGGGCCGAATGGCCTACTCCTGCACCTACTGTCTGTTGTCCATTATTCTGCAGATGCTGGAAATCCAGAGCAACATACACAAAATGCTGGAGGAACTCAGCAGGTCAGGCAGCATCTATGGAGGAGAATAGAGTCAACATTTCAGGTCGAGACTGTTCATACATCTATTACATCTCCCTTCAGCTTTCTCTGAAGGAATCAGTCCTTGACTCTTTACTGTAACTGTAGTTCCTCATCCCTGGAGCCATCTTCACAAATCTCCTCAAGATTCTCTCTAACACCTTTAAATCATTCCTATTATGTTTTGACTGGTACTGAACACAACTGAAACTATACCAATATTTTATTAAACTTAGAACGATGTCAATCTTAACAGCTTGCTGTGCCACTTCCACTGTGTACCCACTGAATACTATCTACTGGATACTGAAAGACTGGTGAGAGTAGATGTGGAGAGGATGTCCAGTATAGTGGGGGAGTCTAGGACCAGAGGACACAGCCTCAGGATAGTGGGATGTCCTTGAGAACGGAGATGGGGAGGAATTTCTTTAGTCATCGGGTGGTGAATCTGAGGAATTCATTGCCCTAGGCAGCAGTGACCAACTCATTGGATATATTCAAAGTGGAGGTTGATACATTCTTGATTAGTAAGTGGTCAAAGGATATAAGGAGAAGCAAGAGATTGGGGTTGAGGGATAATAAATCAGCCATTAAGGAATAGTGGAACAGACTCAGTGGGCTGAATAGCCTAATTCTGCCCCTTTGTCTTATGGTCTTGTGGTTGTCTCCTTTCTCAGGCAGGAGTTACAGAAGCCTGAAAGTACATATACCCAGGCTCAAGGAAAGATTGTATCCCACTGTTGTCGGCCTCTTGACAGACCTCATGTACAATGATGTAAAGATTTAGAGATCAGCCTTATTTGCCATCAAAATATGCAGTGAAATGCATCTTTTTGCATCGAGGATATGGTGGGTGCAGCCCTCAAGCATTGGCATGCTTCCAGTGCCAAAATGGCATGCTCTCTGATTAGTATGTCTTTGGAATGTGGGAGGAAACCGGAACATTACACAGCCACAGGGAAAGTATACAAATGCAGTACCAACAGCAGCGGGAATTGAACCACAGTCTTATGGCTGGTGCTGTAATGCATTACGCTACAGTGCCACACTTTACGTTAGAAGGCATTGTCAAAGAGTGCTAATAGACTTTGAGTATCGCATTACTGTGTGACTAATGCACTTACGAGCTGAGTTTGAGGTCACGGCTGATTGGTCAATAGAATCTGCTTTCAGTGGGTTATTGATTAAATATCTAATCTGTCAGCAGGTTTTATTTAGATAGTGTACTATTTCTGTACGGAGAGGGAAGTGTATTTTCAGTCATCTTGTGCTTCTGGCTAATGTTTCTGTGTAATCTGCCACCTTTATGCTTACAGGCAATGGCTTTACACTCAAAAGGTGCCTGGAGCTATTCAGCTTGGCTGTTTGGCCAGTTGGAGTCTCTTCAGGAAGGTAAAAGGCAGCAGGTATTTAACCACACAGTGTTACCTGATGAGCAAGTGCAGGCCTCTCCATCCTCCATACTAGACTCCATTGTGCAGCTAGCAAACTCAACGTAAAGGGCATTCGCGTTTCACAAGACAGTTGCAGTTCATTGCGACGCAAGTAAGCTGAATTAAATATAACACAAGAGCTTCTGCAGATGCTGGAAATCTTGAACGACACACACAAAATGCAGGGGGAGACCTGCCCATGTCAACTGCCTGTTCCTCCCCATTGATGCTGCCTGACCTGCAGAGTTTCTCTAGCATTTTGTGTGTGTGTTAAGTAAAAGCTCTCTGAAGGACATAATTCCATTCATTAAGAATCTAAAGACTGGAGTTTCAACAAAAAGGAAAGAGAATGAATTATCCATTAACCTTTTCACCCTCTCCCAGAACAGCCCCAAGAGCTTCAGCGAAGCGTTGTCCAACTTATCATGTCTTCATTTTCTGAGGTGTTGCCACTGTTTCAGGAAACTCTGAGGCCAGTTTAGATTAAAATTATTTGTCACGTGTACATTGGAACACATGTTGAAGTCTGTTCTTTGTGTCAACCAATTCAGCGAGGAGCATGTCTGGGGGCTGCTTGCAAATGGCATCAACATGGCATGTCCGTAGCTCACTAACCCTAACCCATAAGTCTTTGGAATGTGAGAGAAACCGGAGCACCCGGAGGAAACACACATGGTCATGGAGAGAACGTACAAATCCCTTACAGACTGCGATGGGATCAAACTCTGATCTTTCAGCTAGCTCTGTTGTGCTATCTGCCACACTACCACGTCATCCAAGCACACAGAAACATGGTAAAATGGATGCCCTGTTTCAGTGATGTTGATTGAGAGGTCATTATTGGTGAAAACATTGAGGAGAGGTCATTGATTGAGAGGTCATTATTGGTGAGGACTTTGAGGAGAGGTCATTATTGGTGAAAACATTGAGGAGAGGTCATTGATTGAGAGGTCATTATTGGCGAGGACATTGAGGAGAGGTCATTATTGGTGAAAACATTGAGGAGAGGTCATTGATTGAGAGGTCATTATTGGCGAGGACATCGAGGAGAGGTCATTATTGGTGAAAACATTGAGGAGAGGTCATTGATTGAGAGGTCATTATTGGCGAGGACATCGAAGAGAGGTCATTATTGGTGAAAACATTGAGGATCCCCCAGTTCCCCTTCAATTTCACTGAAATTGGAAGTTGTTTTAGATTATAATTAGAGGTCATGGGTTAAGGGTGAAAGGTTTGAGGATTACATGAGGGGAAACTTCTTCACTCAGAGAGGAGTATGGAATGAGTTGCCAGCACAAGTGCCAGATGCAGTGTTGATTTCAACACTTAAGATAAGTCTGGATAGGTACATGGAAGGAAGGGGTATGGAGGGCTGTGGTGCAGGTGAAGACCAATGGGAGTAGGCAGTTTAAATGGTTTGGCACAGACTAGATGGGCCAATGGGCCAAAGCACCTGTTTCTGTGCTATACTTTTCTAGAACTCTATGATTCTATTCAGAAGGAAGCAGATTGGACGTTGGTTTACTGTGAGTTAGTAATGGACCCATGATATCATTGTACATCCTTAGTAATCGACTGGGATTACCACTACATGAACTCACTCATTCAGAGATAGGAGTGCGGCCTGCTGAACCTCGTCTGGGCCACAGAATGGATGACAGGGTGGGAAACAATTGTGCAGTATGAACCAACCAGAGATTACTTTCCCTTTGGATTCAGTAGCGTGTGCATGAAACTGGTGTGTCCCTAATCGTGTGTGTTTCTCAGTGTTGTGTCATCAGTGATGTGGAGTGCAGAGACCATGAGGACGCTAGCATGCAGGACATTCAGCTAAACTTTACAGAGCATCAACTCCTGCCATGTGGGAACAGCGAACTGGGTACCATAGGATTAACCCATTAACTACCACAACATCTCCCCTTCTTGAAGAACAAGAAAAACTAGGTATTCACTTCTTGTCCATACAACTAGGTCAAAATTACAGCCACTGAAATTTACTTTATTGTCACCAAACAATTGATACTAGAGCGTACAATCATCACAGCGATATTTGATTCTGCGCTTTGCGCTCCCTGAAGTACAAATCGAAGTAATTATAATAAAAATTTAAATTATAAATCATAATTAGAAAATAGAAATGGGAAAGTAAGGTAATGCAAGTCAGGTCCAGATATTTGGAAGGTATGGACCAGACCTGGGTCAGGATCCATTCAGCAGTCTTATCACAGTTGGAAAGAAGCTGTTCCCAAATCTGGCCATACGAATCTTCAAGCTCCTGAACCTTCTCCCAGAGGGAAGAGGGACAAAAGATGTGTTGGCTGGATGGGTCGTGTCCTTGATTATCCTGGCAGCACTGCTCCGACAGCGTGTGGTGTAAAGTGAGTCCAAGGATGGAAGATTGGTTTGTGTGATGTGCCGGGCTATGTTCACGATCTTCTGCAGCTTCTTCTGGTCTTGGACAGGACAACTTCCATACCAGGTTGTGATGCAGCCTACGGTGCATCTATAAAAATTAGTGAGGGTTTTAGGGGACAGGCCAAACTTCTTCAGCTTTCTCATGAAGTAAGGGCGCTGGTGAGTCTTCTTGGCAGTGGACTGTGCTTGGTTAGGCCAAGTCAGGTCATTTGTGATATTCACCCCGAGGAACTTAAAGCTTTTGACCTGTTCCACCTGCGCACCACCGATGTAGTTGGGGTCATGCAGTCCACTACCCCTTCTGAAGTCAACAACCAATTCCTTCGTCTTGCTGATGTTGAAGGATAGGTTATTGTCTTCGCACCATGCCATCAGGTTCTTAATTTCCTCTCTGTACTCAGACTCATCATTACCCAAGATATGGCCTACAATTGTGGTGTCATCAGCAAACTTATATATTGAGTTCGATGGAAACCTGGCTACACAATCATCAATTGAACAATTCAGTTCACCTTACCCATATGCTCCTTACGTAAACATAAAAAGGACTTGCCAACATTATAACTGTCTTTCTCTTTCTTGTAACGGTTGGTCTCCTTTGTTTTCCTCTTTTTCTCCACCAAGTCCTTATTTTTTTTTTAAGAACAGTCTCATCTTGTGAAATGTTTTCTACATTAGAACTTTTTTTCAAAAACATTAAATCTAATGGAGGTCAGGCCAGACTACCTGAACACTCCAGCAAAGTGAGAGGTTTATTTTGCCTCTTCAGTCACTTGCCCTGAGTTAATTGGCTATGGAGTATATATCTGTGGTGGGAAAGATATCTGGTACAGGTTCCTGGAAGCATTGGAGCAGATGGAGATCCTTGACCAGGAGTGTCTCCCTCAGGTAAATTACGCCTGATTTCACCTTGAGATGTTCTGATCACAAACAATCATGGTGCCAGACTATTGTTTCTTTGGTGGATGGGTCCAAAGCCCATACAGCTTCAGCACTCCGGAGCAGCAATAAAGATTTTGCTCTGTGTCTGAGATCATGCATGCTCATTATTTTCTCATGCTGTGTTGTCTCAAAATTTCTCACTGTCTAAGTCTGGTAAGTGAGGTTGGAGAAGGGAAGGAGGAACACGTAGGCTTGTTCTCAGTCTCTGGTCCATTGGCAGCTCCAATGGACTGTAGCCATTAGCAAGAGGTGTGGAGTGATAAGCTAGCAATGCTTTGTAGGGGTCTTTTTCCTTCAGTAGAAGACTCTTAACCCTTTGCACCACTCTTTCCACTTCTCAATTTGCCTATGGGTGCTGTGGACAGCTCGTCTGGTGTTTGAACTCATAGTCCCTAGTAAAGGACAAACAAGGGACAATCTGGCGATGCTGGAAAGCCCAGCAACACACACAAGATGCCAGAGGAACTCAAGGCCAGGCAGCATCTATGGAAAAGAGTAATCGATGTTTTGGGCTGAAACCCTTCGGGTGTTACATGGCTTTATTACTGCTGCTGAGGATGTAGAGGATAGCTAGGACAACTCAACAATCCGTGAATAGTAATCCACAGTGAGAGGTATTTGTCATTTTCGCTCGGAAGTGTCGTCCCTGCAAGCTGCCATGGATGGTCTGGGGATTCTGTGGGACAGGGAAGTTCAGCATGATTTTTGTGCAGTTTCCGACATGCTTCACATAATCTCCCAGCTGTGCACTCAGACCTGGCCACCACAAGGATTGCATTGCTCTTAAGATGACATTTTTTTGATGCCTTGATGTCCTTGGTGGATTTGACTGATGATTTTGGTGTGCATAGAAGAAGGAAAGGTGAGTCTGGAGCCCATTAGCAACTAACTATCTAGCCAATAGGGTCTGATTCTGTGAGCTCCTGGCCACCCACACTCACAATATTGCATGACCTCGCTGCAGATTTGGTTCTTTTTCAACTCAGTGCAAATTTTGTCCAGTTTATTCTGTGACGCAGAAAAGCATCCACTCAATTCTGTATGAGAGAGTGTCTAGTGTTGTGTAAGACTTTCTGGGGACATGTTCGACGTCATAAGCCTCATTCTGAATCTTTGCAGATGTGGAGGTAAGTCATCCAAGTGTTTCGAGCTGAGGAGGCTGACAAGTGGCTTGTGGTCTGTTTCAAGTAGGAATTTTGTGCATTTCAAATAGCAGCTGAACAGTTCACAAGCCCACAATGAGAGCCTGTGTCTCCTTTTCGATTTGCATAATGCTGTTCAGTGAGTCAGTGCTCTTGATGCGAATGCCACTGGTTTCCACACACCACTGCAGGTTGGCATGAGCACACCCCCTAAGCCAAAGGAATAGTTATCTTCTGATACAATGGTTGCCTTGTTCAGGTCAATGTTGGTGGAGAGATGAGCTCTGCTTTAAGTGATGAGAATGACTTCTCCTGTGGTGCATCGCAGGTGAAAATATTCCTCTCAGAGAGGAGGGCACATAGTGACTTTGTTTACTCTGCCAAATCTGGAATGAACTTCCCCAGTTGGTATACCATGCCAAGGAGACTGCAGGTCTCTGATACATTCGTAGTTTGTTCCATGTTCTGAACTCCTGCCAGTTTCTCTGAGTCGGGTTGTACTCTTTCTGAGGAAAGTTGGTGGCCTAAGAGCTTGCTCTCCAACTTTGCAAATTCACATTTCTTTTCATTCAGCGTGATCCCAGGCTGTTTCAGTTTCTCCAAGGCAGCTTCCACTCTTTTGTGCCGTTCCTCACTTGAGCCTCCAAAGATGAGTTTATCATCAATGTGATAGACGACTCCTTACAGTCCCTTCAAAATTTGGTTCATCCTCATCTGAAAGGGTTGAGGGACTGATGAGATGGAAAAAAGGAGATTCTTGGAGGCATCCATATTGTGTGATAAAGGTTGTGAACTTCTGTGACTCAGAAGCTAAACAGATCTGCCAGAGCACTGAATTTGCATCTAGTTTAGTGAAGAACTTTGCTCCACCCAGCATACCCAACGTGTGCACAGATGAGGGCACAATCAACTTCCCCTGCCTTATTGCTTTATTTAATTTTGTTAGAAAAACACAGATCCTCACTATGCCATCTGGCTTGGGAACAGAAACAATGCCCTCACACCAGTTAGTAGGTCCATTCACACTAGTTCTGGAGTCCAATTTTTCAAGTTCAGCGTTGATTTTGTTCATCAATGGGACAGGTGTACACCATGTCCAGAGAGTGGTGCATCACTCCTGGCCTCTCTTGGATAGGGTAACTCTTCTTTCAGTGCCCCCTGTGAGTAAATCTGGGTACTTCTCCTGCCACTGAACACTTCCTTTGCCGGACAGAGCTCTTTGACATCGAATGAAAACTTGCCACATCTCCTGCAGTTGGACATTTTACCTGCTCTTTGTTTTCCTTGTCTGTTTTGGCTGAGCTGAGCTCTACTGTCCCCTCTTCCTGTAGTCTTTCTGATGCAGCCTGTTTCCTCTCACGTATCACGTTTTCATTCCTGTGAAGTATTCTTTGAATTTGTTCTGCACTGCTTTGTAAACTTTTGCCTGAGCATCTGTCAGTTGTAACCCAGCCATGATGTCCCCCATGTATGCCAGTGTGGTGCTTGATGCTCTTCTGAAGCCTGAGTGAGATTGTTTGCAACCCTAAATCTCTCAAATTCTCTGAGATATCTCTCAAAGTCCCCTGGTTAAGAGATAGCAAATGTCTCCGGGGGGGGGGGGGGCTTTATTGGGTACATAGATGTAGGCACTGCAGGTATTTGTTTGTTTAGTATTTTATTTGTTTGGAGTACAGAAATCTTTTCTCTTCCTGAGAGTCTGACTGACTTCTCTGCTGTGTCTGTGTCTCTGTGTACTTTCCCAGGCTAGTGGCCCACAGAATATTACAAGGCATCCAATTCTGGGTGCAGCCTGAAGACATTGCCTAGCAACCTTGGCCAGGTCTCAGCTCACAGTTAGCAACTAGGCAGTGTAGGTTGATCAGACTTCAGATATTTTTCATAAATGTATGCCAACAAGAACAGACCGTAAATTCTTTCACGTTGGGGATCTCTTTTGTTCTGTAGCTGAATTCATTGATGTTCAGCCACCTCTGACACCACGTTGTGTTTGACAGTGAGGGAGAGGGCAGAGACCACGAGGATATTCAAACAAACTTTATTGGTAACACTGCTTGTCAACTCCTCCCATGTGGGAGTGGCTAACTGAGCAGCATATGATTAACCCGTTAACTGCCACAACACTTAAGAAGCAAGGGTGCACTAGTCCTTAATGTTGTAGGGAAGTAGAGTTAAAGATTAGTGTTATTTGTCACATGTACATCACAGCACGTGGTATCGTTTGCATCAATGACTGACATAGTCCGAGGATGTCCAGGGCAGCCCACAAATGTTACCCTGCTACCTGCGCCAACTTAGCATGCCCACAAGTCACTAACCCTAACCTGTACATCTTTGGAATGTGGGAGGAACTGGAGCAACTGAAGGAAACTCACGCGGTCAAGGGGAGAACGTGCGAACTCTTTGCAGATGATGGCAGGAAGTGAACCCCAATCTTACAGCAGGTGTAAAGAGTTACTGTTACTGCGATGCTACTGTGCCTCCGCGTACATAAGCAGTTTGGTAGGGAAGGGACCAAAGCACCATAAGATGCAAGAGAAGAATTAGGCAGGCCACTCAGCCCATCAAGTCTACTTTGCCATTCCATTGTGGCTGGTTTATTATCCCTCTCAACCCCATTTTCCTGCCTTCCCCCCATAACCTTTGACACCCTTACCTATCAATCTGTGCTTTAACTATACCCAATGACTTGGCCTCCACACCATCTGTGGAAGCGAATTCCACAGATTCACCACCCTCTGGCTATTAAGTGATGGAGAGGAGAGACTGTGATAGAAACAGCAGCATCCGTCCAATCAGCAACAACCTTGCCCTCGACATCAGTAAGACCGAGGAATTGATTGAGGACTTCAGGAAGAGTGAGTTGAGGAAACACACAGCAGTCCTCATCGAGGGATCGGCAGGGGAAAGGGTGTGTAGTTTCAAGTTCCTGGGTGTCAACATCTCTGAGGATCTATCCTGGGCCCAACATATTGGTGTAATTACAAAGAAGGCGTGACAGTGACCGTATTTCATTTCGAGTTTCGGGAGTCTTGGTGTGTAACTGAAGACTCCAGCAAATTTCTACACTGTACTGTGGAGAGCATTCTGACAGGTGACATCGCTGTCTGGCCTGGGGTGGGGGAGCACAGGTTTGGGAAAAGCTGCTGAAAGGTGAAGGTTAATTCATTGATGACAGGTCTGTAATTGGGCAGTGCAGACTCGATAGGCCAGTAGGGCATGGTACTCTGCTGTAACTCTAAATAAGAATAAAAATAAAATAAAGCTTATCCATTCCTTCTGTCTGTCTGGATCCAAACTGGCCATATTCACCTGCGATCTGAGTTCAATTCCCACTGCTCCCTGCACGGGTTAGTAGGTTAATTGCTCACATGGGCGTAACTGGGTGTCACGGGCTCATTAGGCCAGAAGGGCTTGTTACTGTGCTGTACCTCTAAATATAATAAATCTTAAATATTCCAGCTAAGGTCTGATGAATGTTTTATTAAGCTGGAACATAACCCTCTTTCTCCTTTATACAATACCCCAGTGAACGAAGGCCTTTATGTCATATGCCACTTTAACTATATTACCTCCCTGTGATAACACCTTTCCAGATCTTTGGTCTTCTGCACCAAGGAACATCTGTTCCTCGATATTCCCCAAGTCCCTACCATTAAGTACATCTTAGTCTCATTAGCATCTCAAAATGCATTACTTCATGTTCATCAGCATTAAACTCCATCTGCCACTCAGAGTCACAGAACACTACAACACAGAAAATGGCCCTTTGGCCCATCTAGACTGTGCTGAATGATTAACTTGCTTAGTTAATCATGCACCCGGACCATACCACCCCCATCCATGTACATATCTAAATTTCTCTTAAATGTTGCAATTGAACCTGCATCTACCACCTTCACTGGCAGCTTGTTCCACCCTTTGATGGAAGAAGTTCATCTTAAGCATTTCACCTTTCACCCTTAACCTATGACATCTAGTCTAGTCTCTCCTCCACTTCCCTAACATCACTTTCACCCCATCTTCCCGCCACCTTAACAATGATAGAGTTCATCTTGTTCTTACCTACCACCCTAACGGTCTCCGCATCCAACACATCATCCCCTGCAACTTACCCTATCTGCAGAGGGATCCCACAACTAAACATACCTTTCCGTCCCTACCCCACTCCACTTTCCGCAGGGACCACTCCCCCCACGATTCCCTTGTCCAATCATCCCAGCCCTTTAATCTCCCTCTCGGCACTTATTTGTACAAGCAACCAAAGCGCTACACCGACCATTCACCTCCTCCCTCATGTCTATTCAGGGCCCCCAACAGTACACCTGTGAATCTGCTGCTGTCCAGTGCTCCCAGTGAGGCCTCCGCTACAGTGGTGAGACCCATTGTAAATTGGGGTCTGGTTCGTTGAGCACCTCCACGCCATCCGCCACAAGTAGAACTTCCCAGTGGCCAAACATTTTAATTCCCATTCCCATTCCAACATGTTAGTCTATGGCTTCCTCTTGTGCCAAGATGAGGGAGGGAGGAGGAGAAACACCTTATATTCCATCTGAGTAAGATGAATATTGATTTCTTCCTCTGATAAAAAAGTTCCCACCCTCTTCCTTATTCCCCACTCCAACTTTTACCTCCTTTCACCTGCCTATTACTTCTCCCGGGTCCCTTCCTTCTTTTCTTTCTCCCATGGTCCGCTCTCCTCTCCTATCAGATTCCTTCCTCTCCAGCCCTTTACCTTTCCCACTCATCACCTCCCCCGGGTGTCCCCTCCTCCTCCCCTTTCTCCCATGGTCCGCTCTCCTCTCCTATCATATTCCTTCCTCCCCAGCCCTTTACCTTTCCCACTCATCACCTCCCCCGGGTGTCCCCTCCTCCTCCCCTTTCTCCCATGGTCCGCTCTCTTCTCCTATCATATTCCTTCCTCTCCAGCCCTTTACCTTTCCCACTCATCACCTCCCCCGGGTGTCCCCTCCTCCTCCCCTTCCTCCCATGGTCCGCTCTCCTCTCCTATCATATTCCTTCCTCCCCACTCCTTTACCTTTCCCACTCATCACCTCCCCCGGGTGTCCCCTCCTCCTCCCCTTCCTCCCATGGTCCGCTCTCCTCTCCTATCAGATTCCTTCCTCTCCACCCCTTTACCTTTCCCACTCATCTGGCTTCACCTATCACCTTCTAGCTATCCTTCTTCCCCTCCCCTACCTTTTTATTCTGGCGTCTTCCCCCTTCCTAAAGACGAGTCTTGGCCTCAAAAGTTGACTGTTTATTAATTTCTATAGGTGCTGCCTGGCCTGCTGAGTTCCTCCAGCATTTTGTGTGTGTTGCAGTGGAAAAAGCCTGCTTGAGTTTACCTTATCTATACCCCTGATAATTACAGATATGTCCATCAAATCTCCACCTATTATCCTACATTCGAGGGAATAAAGACCTAACCTATTTAACCTTTCCCTATAACTCAGGTCCTCAAGTCCTGGCAATATCCTTGTACGTGAAGCTGTGAGCTCATTTCACCAGCACAATAAAATATCACCTTGTAGCCCAAGTCCAGCCTGAACAGGAATCAGCAGGATGGTAGACAAGCTGGAGCTGAGTGTTCACAGGAGGAAGACTCACACAGACCAGCACCTGAATTCCCAGTCAAACCATCCAAAGAAGACAATGCAAGGCATTGATCGAGGTAAGGCAGGAAGAGCAAATACCTTGTGCACAACTAGAGCTGCAGAGGCAGGGGAGGGCAAGAAGATCAGAGCGCCTAGTTGAGAAAGGAATGGAATGCAACACACTGCAAAAAAGACAGGCTCCAGATAGAACAGTTGTGGCATCTTAACTGAAAAGTGAATACGAATTTACCGAAAGTATGGTGTCCTGTTAATAGTAAAAATGTGAGGGGGCAATTAGAAAAGGCTAAGCTAAGCGGCACCTGGAAGACCTGAAGAACTGTGTCAGGGACTTGTGCATCCCATACCTCCATCGCCATGCCTAAATGTCGACA
The DNA here is from genome assembly GCF_030144855.1 of Hypanus sabinus. Classification (NCBI taxonomy): domain Eukaryota; kingdom Metazoa; phylum Chordata; class Chondrichthyes; order Myliobatiformes; family Dasyatidae; genus Hypanus; species Hypanus sabinus. The sequence continues at coordinate 9,808,431 of NC_082707.1, read as the reverse complement.
TTGGTGAGACTGGAAGGCCATTGACAGGATGGCAGAACATAAGGGTGCCTTAAGAAAGCTTGAGAGCAGAACATTGAACACTGCCTATCATGCTCATATAGGTTGGCCACTAGATGTATATCACCCACAGCTGATGACATAATCACCATCATCATTATGTGCTGTGTCATATGATGTGGGAAATCATGGTCTCATCTCAGTGATGGTTGGCAAATTCCTCTCCAGAACTGGCTTGCCATTGCCTTCATCTGGGCAGTGCCTTTACAAGACAGGTGACCCCAGCCATGATCAATACTCCCTAGAGATTGTCTGTCTGGCATCAGTGGTCACATAACCAGGACTTGTGATGTGCATCAGCTGCTCCCATGGCTTCACGTGACCCGGGATGGGGGAGGGGTGGCGTGTGCTAAGCAGGTGCTACACCTTGTCCAAGGGTAACCTGCAGACTAGTGAAGGGAAGGAGCACCTTATTACCTCCTTTGGTAGAGACGTATCTCCACCCTGCCACCGGACATACGACCCACCACATATCGAATGAATAAGGTCACCCCTCATTCTCCTATGAACGTTTCAACCTCTCTCCACAACCCAGCCCATCAAGTCCTGGCAACATCCTTATGAATCTCCTCTGCACTCTTCCTATAGCCGGGCATAGCAGACCAAAACGGAACACAATTTCCCAAAAGTGGCCTCACAAATGATTTTTCTATCTGACTCATTGTGTGCAGTAGCTAACGGCAAATATAGATCATAAGATATAGGAGCAGGATTAGACAATTCAGACCATCGAATGAACTCTGACATTCCATCATGGCTGATTTATTATCCCTCTGATCTCCATTCTACTGCCTTCTTCCCATAACCTCTGATATCTTCCCTAATCAAGAACCTATCCACCTCAGCTTCAAATATACCCAATGATTTGGCCTCCACAGATTCACCACCCTCTGGCTAAAGAGATTCCTCCTCATCTCTGTTCCAAGGCTGTGCCCTCTATTACCTCCCCATGACCGTGTGGGTTTCCTTTAGGTGCTCTGATTTCCTCCCACAGTCCAAAGATGAACTGGTTGGAGTTAGTAATTTGTGGGCATGCTATGTTTGCGCTGGAAGCATGGCGACTTCAGGTTTCTGAACTCCCCGCTGCAACGTATTCGAAGTGTTGCCGGATAATTTGTACTGTACTCTACAATGTTTAATTTATGCACTTTACTTTGTTTATCCACGCATAATTCATTTGTAGATTTATTTCTCACTTTCCCAAGTTATTGTGTGTTAGATGGGTTTTATGTGTACAACTCTGCTTTACTCCCTGGTGCAGGGTTTACACCCTGTCTTGTTTGACAGCATACGTCTGTATAGTTAAATGACAATAAGCTTCACTTGACTTGACTTGACACTTGCGGGCTGCCCCCAGCACATCCTTGGACTCTGTTGGCCATTGACACAAACGATATATTTCACTGTGTACATATGGCTAAAATAGCTAACCTTTAAGTTGACTTATAGAGTTATGGACCTCTGAGGAAATCTGTTTTCATTGTGTTTGAATACACAGGTGGCTACTTCCTTTACCAAGGGGCCAGCAACTTGCTACCATCACAGCTGACTAGATTGGAGTGTGTGGAATTCACCATACCTGGAGAAATATCCAATGACTTCTTATCACATGTTGGGATCGGAGACCCAAAATGACCTTAAGGTGGTGATAGAAGAGAATCTGACAGAAAGAGATATCCGGAGAAGGAATGGCAACCAGGGACCCTCCTGGCTATATGGATCACAGACAGTTCATTTTCCAAAAGGGTCCAACATAAGAGTAATTAAAATGGTTAAATTTCAAATCAACATGATCCATGTAGTTTTGTGGGAGAAGCCAGAGAGTGGTAGTGGAGGATTGCCTCTCTGACTGGAGGCCTGTGACTAGTGGAGTGCTACAGGGATCAGTGCTGGGTCTGTTGTTTGTCATCTATATCAATGATCTGGATGGAAATGTGATTAACTGGGTTAGCAAATATAAAACCATAAGACATAGGAACAGAATTAGGCCATCTGGCCCATTGAGTCTGCTCCGCCATTCAATCACGGCTGATCTTTTTTCTCTCCTCTTCAACCCCAGTTCCCGGCCTTCTCCCCATAACCATTGATACCATGTCCAATCAAGAACCAATCAAAATGTGGATGACACCAAGATTGGGGGCTTAGTGAGGAAGGCTATCATGGCTTGCAGATGGATCTGTAGCTGTGGGAAAAATGGGCTGAAAAGTGGCAGATGGAACTTAAAGCAGACTAATGCAACGTTTTGCACCTTGGTAGGACCAAGCAGGGTAGGCCTTACACAATGGCCGGCAGGATACTGAGAAGTGCGGTACAACAAAGGGATCTGGGAATACAGATCCATAATTTGTTGAAAGTGATATCACAGTTAAATAAGGTTGTAAAGAAAGCTTTTGGCACAAGAGCCTTCATAAATCAATGTACTGAGTACCGGAGGTGGGATGTTATGTTGAAGTTTTATAAGATGTTGCTGAGGCCTAATTTGGAGTATTGTGTGCAGTTATGGTCACCTACCTACAGAAAAGATGTAAATAAGGTTGAAAGACTACAGAGAAAATTTACAAGGATGTTGCTGGGTCTGGGTGATCTGAGTTCTAAGGAAAGATTGAAAAGGTTAGAATGTTGAGGATTGAGAGGAGATTTGATAGAGATATACAAAGTTATGAGTGGTATGGAGATGGTAAATGCAAGCAGGATTTTTCCACTGGAGTTGGGTGGGACTACAACCAGAGGTCATGGGTTAAGGGTTAAAGGAAACTTGAGGGAACCTTCTTCGCTCAGAGGGTGGTGAGAGCGTGGAATGAGCTGCCAGCACAAGTGGTGCATGCAAGTTTAATTTCAATGTGTCAGAGAAGTTTGGATAGGTACGTAGATAGTAAGGGGAAGGAGGGCTTTGGTCCCAGTCCAGGTCAATGGGACTAGGCAGTTTAAAAGGCTCAGCATGGATTACATGGGCCGAAGGGCCTGTTTCTGTGCTGTATTTCTCTATGATTCCATGTTATTTATGTGGGTCTAAAAAGTTATAAGTGTTCAGTCCTCTAAGTCAGACAGTCCTGTGAAGACAGAAGCAGATTTAATATTTCAGATCAACGATCAGAACAGGTTCAATATCACTGGCGTATGTCATGAAATTTGTTGTTTTGCAGCAGGCACTGCAATACATAATAATAAAAAGCCATAAATTAAAGTAAGAAATATATATATATATATGGATTAAATTAAATAAGTTGTGCAAAAAGAGGGGAATAGTATTGAGGAAGTGTAAATAGGTTCATTGTCCATTCGGATATATGATGGTAGAGGGGAAGAAGCTGATCCTGAAACATTGAAAATGCAGGAGAAGACCTGAGATCTCCAGCAAGATTAGAAACTAAAAATGATTCTGTGCTGTACTCCAGTCCCAGATCACTAAAATCAACTCTAAAAAAAGCAGAGCTGGTAGGATGGGAGTGGTGTTCTCCCTCATCTTGGTCTGGTTAGACATCGAGCAGCGGTGTTCCGAATGAGTTGAAGTTTGTCAATAGATTGCTTTGAAAGGCCAGTAAAAAGTGCATTGCAGTAATCTAGTCTATTCGAGATAAAGGTGCGAATAATCTCGAGTGAGTATATGAACAAAAGAAAATTTCATGCAGGACCCCAACCTGACCCCAGTAGCACTGTACCCCAATGTTAGTGATAACCTGTACACCAACCTTGTATTCACACATTACTCCCTCACACAGGGTCAGCAATAGGGCACTGAGGAGTGTGGGATCTGTGATACAGATTCATCTTTCCTTGACAGTGGCATCACGGGTAGATAGGCTCATAAAGAGAGCGTCTGGTACATTGGCCTTTATCAATCAAAATATTGAGTACAGCAGCTGGGATATTACCTTGAAATTGTATAAGATGTTGGTGAGGTCTTATTTGGAGTATTGTGTGCAGTTTTGGTCAATATTCTTACCTACAGGAAAGGTGTAAATAACATGGAGTGCAGAGAAAATTTACAAGGACGTTGCTGGGACTTGAGGACCTGAGTTATAGGGAAAGGTTAAATAGCTTAGGACTATATTCCCTGGAGTGTAGGAGAATGAGGGGAGATTTAATAGAGGTATACAAAATTATGAGAGGCATACATAGATAGGTAAATGCACGAGACTAGGTCATGGGTTAAGAGTGAAAGATAAAATATTTAAGGGGAACATGAAGGGAAACTTCTTCGCTCAGGGTGGTTGAGTGAGGAATGAGCTGCCAGCAGAAGTGGTTGATGTGGGGTTGATTTCAACAAGTGAAATTTGGATAGGTGCACAGATGGGAGGGTTATGGTCCAGCTGTGGGTCAATGGGGCAAGGCAGCATTACAGTTCAGCACTGACTAGATGGGCCAAAGGGTCTGCTTCTGTTTTGTAGTATTCTATATGTCTAAGATAATATTTAACCCTCCTGCTTGCTGCTTTGTACATTTTCCAGTTTGAGGATCACAGTGCATGTCAACATCTTGCAATGAAATCCCAGAAACAAGACATAGAGGTTTTATTACGTAATTAGATTGCTGTGTTAAAACTTGAAGTCTGAAAAATATGCCAACAGCTGATCTGAGACAGAAGAGGAAACATGTGCCCATATTCAGAGGAGTTAGGAGAGATCCTAAATGAATACTTTGCTTCATATTTCCCAGTGAGAGGGGCCTGACATTTGTGAGGTCAGCATAAAGCAGGCTGATGTGCTAGAACATGATGCCATTACGACAGAGGATGTGCTAGAACATGATGCCATTACGACAGAGGATGTGCTAGAACATGATGCCATTATGAAAGAGGATGTTCTAGATCATGATGCCATTACGACAGAGGATGTGCTAGAACATGATGCCATTACGACAGAGGATGTGCTAGAACATGGCGCCATCGTGAAAGATGATATGCTAGAACATGACACTGTTATAAAAGAGGATGTGCTAGACCATGATGTCATTACGAAAGAGGGTGAGCTGTAACATGACACTGTCATGAAAGATGATGTGCTAGAACATGATGCTGTCATGAAATAGGATGTGCTAGAACATGATGCCATTACGAAAGAGGATGCGCTAGAACATGGCGCCATCGTGAAAGATGATATGCTAGAACATGACACTGTTATAAAAGAGGATGTGCTAGACCATGATGTCGTTACGAAAGAGGGTGAGCTGTAACATGACACTGTCATGAAAGATGATGTGCTAGAACATGATGCTGTCATGAAATAGGATGTGCTAGAACATGATGCTGTCATGAAATAGGATGTGCTAGAACATGATGCTGTTATGAAAGATGATGTGCTAGAACATGATGCTGTCATGAAAGATGATGTGCTAGAACATGATGCTGTCATGAAATAGGATGTGCTAGAACATGATGCTGTTATGAAAGATGATGTGCTAGAACATGATGCTGTTATGAAAGATGATGTGCTAGAACATGATGCTGTCATGAAAGATGATGTGCTAGAACATGATGCTGTCATGAAATAGGATGTGCTAGAACATGATGCTGTTATGAAATAGGATGTGCTAGAACATGATGCTGTTACAAAAGAGAATGTGCTGGAACATGACACTGTTATGAAAGAGGGTGTGCTGGAATGTATGCAAGACATTAGGATGGATAAACCCCTAGGGCCGGACAGGGTATACCACAGGCTACTACAGAAAGCAGGGGAAGAGATTGCTGTGCCTTTGGCGATGATCTTTGCATCCTCACTGGAGTAGTACCAGAAGATTAGAGAGTGGCAAATGTTGGTCTTTTGTTCGAGAAAGGGCATAGGGACAATTGTGGGAATTATAGACTAGTGAGTCAGTGCTGGGAATATTCTTGAAGATTTTTACTGACAGCATTCGTAAGCATTTGTTGAAGCACATTCTGGGGAGTGTCAGCATGGTTTTGTGAGGGGCAGGTCATGCCTCATGAGCTTGATTGAATTCTGAGGGTGTGCGAAAGCACATTGACAAATGTGTTTCTGATTTAAGTTGGTGCTGGCAGCAAACAAAACTACTCATTACTTTATTAATCACACTTGTTCTCAAAAACGATGACTGCAATCAATAGCCTGTAACTTCCCTTTCAGAATCGAGCTTTTGAAGCACCTGAACGAACTGGCATTTTTGCAGTGTGAACTGAAGTCTAGAGGGTTCAGGATGGTTGCAGTGTGGAATGTACAGGCTGAATGGAGGCTTTGGGGCCCAGGCCTTTGCTTGGAGCAGAACTGAGGTGAGGCAGAGTAGGGATGGTGGGCCCAGGTCCAAGAGCTGATGTTTGACTGATTTAAACTATAGGCCGAATCGTGGTGGCGGGTCTCGAGCCTGAGAGCGTATCGAGGCGGCAGGGCCAGGGTCCAAGCGTGAGGAATGACCCAAGGCTTGGATAGGCCAAAAAGGTCAGGTTGTTGGGGCCAGAGGAGAAGGGTGGGCCGATGTTCAGCTTGCTGGTGCATGAGGTTAGTTCATCTCTGTGTTGAACAGAGGCTGTGGTTGACAACTAATGGGCCCTGGAATGGCTTCATGGCTGTGAACACATTTTAGTTCTCATGTTATTTTCTTGCTTTTATTGTTTGCACAGTTTGTTTTTCTGCACTTTGGGTGTTATACTATCTGTTTTTTAGTGGGTTCTGTTAGGTTTCTTTGTTTCATGGCTGCCTGCAAGGAGACGAATCTCAAGTTTGCATATAGTATGCACATTTTGATAATCAATATTCTTTCAACTTGAACTTTGAAGGTTCCACATTCGGGAAGACAGGAGGCGTGGAATCCAGGGACACTTGGCTGTGTGGATTCAGAACTGTCCACAGAAGGCAGAGGGGCATATCTGTGTCCAGTGGTGTACCACAGCGATCTGTTCTGAGAGCCAATCTTGTAAGTTTTATAAACTAACTCAGATGAAGTTGTTGGGTGGGTTAGTAAGCCTGCACATGACATGCAGGTTGGTAGAGGAGTGATTAATGTAGAAGGTCATAGGTACAAAGGGACATTGACAAGCTGGCCTGCGATGTGGCGGATGAGTTCAGCACGGAGAACCCTGAAGTGATTCACTTTGGAAGGTTGAGCTTGAAGGGTTAATGGCAGGATTCTTAGCAGTGTGGAACTAAGGGACCTTGAGCTCCACATCTATAGGTCTCTAAAAGTTGCTGTGCAAGCTGATAGGGTAGCTAAGAAGGTGAATGGTCTGTTGGCATTTGTCAGTCAGGTGGGGGGGAGGGGGTTGGGTTCAAGAGCTGCAAGATAATGTTGCAGTTCCATGAAACCCTGCAAGACTGCACTGTTTCGGTCTCCTCATTACAGGAAGGATGCTGAAGCTTTAGAGAGTGCAGAGATTTACCAGGATTAGAGAGCATGGGTTATGAAGCTACTCAAAGCAAGCTAGGGCATCTCTCTTTGGAGCGAAGCAGGAAGGCTTGATAAAGGTGCCCTTCAAGGACTTGTACTAATGTTATGTTGTGACTGTATGTGCAATCATAACTGTGTATGACTGCATGTACTGTGCTTTGCAAATCGCATTAGGAATACATCAGCTCAGGCCAGACCTCATACATAGGGACATACACTCAGTGGCCACTTCATTAGCTACCTCCTGTACCTGTGTGTGTGTGTGTTTGTGGCCCTCTGCTGCTAAAGCCCATCCACTCCAAGGTTCGATGTGTTATGCATTCAGAAATACTCCTCTGTACACCACTGTTGTAACGTGTGGTTATTTGAGTTACCATCTCCCTCCTGTCAGTTTAAACTAGTCTGATCATTCTCCTCTGGTCTTCCTCATTAATAAGGTGTTTTCACCCACTGAACAACACTCATTGGATGTTTTTGTTTGTACTATTATCTGTAAACTTTGTGTGTGAAAGTCCCAGGAGATCAGCAGTTTCTGAGATACTCCAACCACCCCGTCTGGCACCAACAAATATCCCACGGTCCAAGTCACTTATCTCCGATTTCCTCCCCATTCCGATGTTTGGTCTGAACAACAACTGAACCTCTTGACCATGTCTGCATGCTTTTATGCATTGAGCTGCTGCCACATGATTGACTGTTTGGATATTTGCATAGTGAGGTGTACCTAACAAAGTGGCCACTGAGTTTATCATAGATGTGTGTCAGCTGGAGAAACACTTAGGCACATGTCCGATGTGTGCCTTACAGTTAAGCTGTGGCAGATTCGTGACGTGACAGGATTTTATTGCTGGGTTCCAGAGATGTGCTGGTGGGTTTTATGGCCATGGGTGAATTCCAGGTACTGTCTTAAATCAAAGACGCAGGGGCAGTTGTTATTGATTTAACATTTAAATTCAAACATCTCCATGTTTAAACTTGAAAACAGGTGCCCAGGAGAAAGGCAGCAGAGTCAGTGCCCAGAGGCAGTGTGGCACAGCGTCCATGTTAGCATCAGTGCTGCCCCCCAGTGTTCACTTGGTGGAAGATCAGCTGGATTGTATTTGACTGCAGAGGGCTTGCTCTTGCTTACAATGATCATGGACTCAGGAACCTGGGCAATATTATATTTTTCTTGTGTGACTGAAGGTTTACTGCTATCTTATATCTGCTCTATGTGTCTCATGCTGTGTGTGACTGTTGGCACTGAGTTTTGCAGAGGAGCACTGTTCTGTTTGGCTGTATTCATTATGGTTCATTGATGATTTAACTTCAACTTTGATCCTCCAGTGCCACTTTTATTGAAGAAGTCCAACAAATCTCGACACTTGGACTTGACCTTAAATGAATTTGAATATTGCTGAGATCAAATTTTATAGTTATATGGAGTATTTGGCACTTGGGGCACTTGGCTTAGCAAGAATTCAAAAATGACAGACTTTCTTGGCAGAGAGGCACAAGAATTATAATCACAAACTACTCTTTGGATGATTAATGTGTTTAGATTATCTTATGGATGATTAGTACAGAGGAAAATTTTAATTCCTTCTGTAAAGACATCTTATAAGGATGCTGCCAGGATTCAAGTTACAGTGACAGGCTGAATAGATTAGGACTTCAATCCCTGGAGATGTTTGGATAACTATGTGGATGGTAGGTGTATAGAGGGTTAGGTAGTGTGGAGCAGGTCAATGGGACATTGTCGATTAATAGTTCAGCACAAATAGGATGCTACGACCGTCTTTTCAGAAAGTGCAATGAAATGAACATAGATTAGATCTGATCCTGATGAAGGGTCTCAGTCAGAGATGTCAGTTCCCAACTCCTCTCCGTTGGCCATGCCTAATCTCACAATGGACAGTTCCCCAAGCCCGGCTGTGGAAGAAGTAAAGTTAGCCATGGGGTTAGCACCCCCATACTATAAAAATCAGAACTACAGTAACACCAACAGAAGCTCCAAATGCCTCATCTCTGGGAGAGGTAGGACCTTTGGAAGGACAGAGAAACTTTAGAGTAAGAAAACTATGCAGCACATTTTTCTTCGGAAGGGAAAGAGAGACGTTAGTTAAGAATAGGCAGAAAGTGAACGGAATTAAAAAGTGAAGTGTACGGCCACAGGATCATAAAGAGTCAGAACCGGGTGACAATTATAAAAAATATAAAAAACAGAAATGGCTGGCTATATCAGAAAGATAGACACATTCGTTTGCATAATAGAGAACTGGATAATGTACACTGAACAAATTGATCAGCATTTTGAAGCAAGTGGAATAGCCAATAAGAAATGATTGCCGTGTTTCTGTGTGTAGTAAGTGGAAAAACATACAATTTGCTTAGATGTTTAACTGCTCCAACCAAACCATTTGAAATGAGCTTTGCCGATATTGTGAATGTAATACATGAACATTTAGAACCAAAACATTGTTGATGGCAGAACACTTTAGGTTTCATAAGTGGAACCAAAAGGAAGGGAGTCCATTTTAGAGCACGTGACTGATTTGAAGAAATTGTCTGAACATTGTTAGTTCAGTAATGGGCTTAATGATGCACTGAGGTCCTTTAGTTTGTTGAATCTTACAAGAAAACATTCTAATACAGCTCCTAACTGCAGCAGAATTCACATTTAAAAGAGCAGTTAAAATTGCTGTATCAATAGAAACAGTAACCGGAGACAAACTGAGCTGCAGTCAGGAATGAAAGTGAGCGTGAACAAAATTGCAATGTCTAAATTAGTGTTTCCCATTGGGGGCAGAACCACCCCCCCCCCAGGTGGGAGTTACATGTCCCAAGGGGGTGTTAGGGGAAATAGAGGTCTTCAGGGGGCATATGATACTCTTGGGGTCACGATAAGCAGGCACAAGACCTGAGCGACCTTTAGTGGAGCAGGCACTTCCAACAAAAAGGAGGCGGCTCTGGAACTCAGGGAGATCCTGAGCTCTGTAGATGGTGAGCACGCGTTACAACACATCTAAAACTCGGCAATCTCACTGACCTCATTGCTGAACTGACCAATCTCAAAGACATCATTGGGGAGGCATAAATTAGCAACCAGGGTGCCCAACAGTTCCTCTTTTCTTTGCAGCATGGATCGAGTTCGTGCAATTTAACAGTTGATATGTTAAGTACACCCTCTTAAATTTCTCTACAGATCTATGGAAAACAGGCCACAGAATGATACAGCGCTGGCTGGAACCAAACTGAAATAGTCAATCAGTGAACCCACCACCCTGACGATTCCTCTTGAGGTGTTCAAAGCAACCTCGGCTTCGTACGTGCAGTCAAGGACCATCTTTGGGGATTATGAGACCTCATGTGATTGGTCATTCACGCTAACTGGAATGGTATAAAGGTAGATTGCCGAACACCAATTAACATTCCGATTCTAATCTGAATCCTTGTCAATGTAATTTTCACTGTTGTGATTGTCTTCATCTTCGCCTCTCCGTTCCTTTGTGTACCGCTGCCATCGTTCCATCCCTGTCAACTTGCCATCGTCAACATCTGACAGGCATTCCCCGTTTGTGTTGATTTTTAATTTTAATTTATCTCTGTTAATGATGGATAAATACTACAGTGAGATCTCTGAGGGTCTGAAGGCGGCGAAGCCTTGAATTCTAATCCTGCTAAGAAACAGAAACTACAGAAAGTCTGTCAATACAATGTTACATACCTGGAGTATGGTTTTATTTCATTCCTGCCAGATCAGTGATGCCCCATGTATCTTATTTGTAATACTGTACTGTCTGATAAAGCCATCAAAATTGCAGAAACACTTCTGTGAAAGACACCTTGAAAAGACTACTTGTGGTATGACTCAATTCCAGAAGATGAAAGACGCATTTGAAAAGTGTTCCACTCTCGAGTCATTTGCCAAGAAAGCTAAAAATACCCTTGATAGCGGTCTCATTGCTTGCTATAACATTTCCAAACTGATAGCAAAGTGTTGGAAGTCTCATACAATTGGTGAAAGATTAATAACACCTGCTGTTTCAGAAGTGCTCACCACTGTTCTCAAAATGGATCCCAGTGTTTAAAAATCAATTCCTCTGAGTAATAACTCTTTAGATCGTCGTATTGATGAAATGAGTGAAGACATTGAGTATCAACTATGCTCAGAGCTGTAAAAAACAGAATTTGGGATACAACTGTGCAAGGCTATGAGGCATTGCTAATGGCAAATGTACAGTTTATCAAAACTGGACAAGTTTATGAAGAGATTCTTATTAACAAATATCAACAGAGAATCAATTTATGACGAGCTTGAAATGTACGTTGAGGATAAAAGTATTCCGATTAGGACCATGATGTCTTCTGCAACAGATGGAGCACCATATAGTGACAGATTGCCATGCTGGTTAAGTGGTTCTTAAGAATAAGGGAATTCCAATTCTGTTTGTGGGCACCGGAGAGTATATTGTGCTTAAGAGGGACGTTGGCAAGTATGAAAGTGCTTTGGGGGATGTTGGGCTAAAAAATGTCAGGATACACTGGTCTAAATGGAAACCTGCCTGACTGAACAAATTGTACCACCATCATTAATGCAGGGCTCACACACACCAGAACAATCAAAAACAAGAAAGAATCTGCAGATGCTGGAAATCCAAACAACACATGCAAAATGCTGGAGGAACTCAGCAGGCCAGGCAGCATCTATGGCTAAAAGTACAGTCAACATTTTGGCCCGAGACCCCTCATCAGTCCATTTTATGTGTGTTACACAAGAACAATTCACGTTTAAAGGCAAAGTGTATAGTAAGTGCAACAAAGTAGGGGACAGACAAAAATAAAAGCATGCACAGAGAAGCGAAAAGGATACAATGTCAAGTTGCAGTTTCAAAAAGAGAACTAATCTGCACACTGCTGCAGAAAAATCTGATAATGGTGAGAATGGCACAGGACTGGGTAGCCTTGAGATTTACAATGTGAAAACTAACAGGAGACAAGTAGCTTACACCAGTAGTGAATGGCAAATTAATTAAAATGGAATTGAACACTGGCTCAGTTATTCCAATTACTACACAAAATGAGTTTGAATGGTATTTCAAAGATACTGAAGCCAGTAAATATCCAATTTATACTGGAGAAAAGATAACTCCTGTGAGAACGACATTTGTAACAGTGAAATGCACGACCAACAAGCCATATTGTGGTAGAAAAAGGAAGGCCAGCATTGTGGGGCTGGGATCGGCTCCAACAACTACAACTTGATTGGAGATCCATCCAGCATTTTTGTGCCATGTCCTCTGCAATGGAGTCAACTGAAAATGATTTAAGAAAAGTACTGGATGATGCCACAGCCAAGTTCAAGAATGGCATTGGAAAACCCAAATATATCAAAAGCAAAATAGTGCTAAGTGAAAACACCACACCCAAGTTTTACGAAGGTCATATGGTACCTTATACCATCTGTGATAAAGTAGCCTGTGAGCTAGATTGCATGGAGGCTGAAGGAATTCTTTCCAAGATTGAGAGAAGCCCACAGGCAATGCCAGTGATCCTAGTAGCCCAGAACAATGGGTCTGTCAAGTTAACATCAACCTAGCAGATCAATACCCTCTGCCCAGATATAGAGGATACCTTTGCAAACCTTTCTGGAGGGAAAGACTTCAACAAAATTGATTTAGCTGAAGCCTACCCACAGATGGAGATGGAAGAAGAGCCCAAAATGTTTCTCACCATAAACACTCACACAGGGTTTTATCGCTATAATCGGCTTATTTTCGGAGTAGCCTCTCTAGCTGCACTCAGTCAGAGAGCTATGTCCAGGTGCCCAGGCACTCAGTGTTACCTGGATGACATCTTTGTTGCTAGTGAGGATGACAAGGAACACCTCCAAAATCTCGAGACAGTGTTAAAAAGATGAGAAGATTATGGGCTCAGAGCACAATGCAACAAGTGTGAACTCTTCAATCAAAGCATCACTTACTGTGGTCATGCCACTGACACACAAATTACACAAGTGAATGAGAAAATTTAAGCAGTGGTAGATGCCCCAAGGCCAAACAACATTTCACAGTTGCAGCTCTTTTCAGGATTTGTCAATTACTATAACAGGTTCCTACCAAAACTTACTGCTATGCTCCACTCCTTGAACTCATTACTACAGATCAGAAAGAAGTGGCAATGGACAAAGCAGTGTGATATGGTTTTCCAAAAGGCAAAGGAATTGGTGACGTCAGATGCTGTTCTGACCCATAATGATCCACATCGTCCAGTGAAGCTGGCCTGTGGCGCCTCGTCTTATGCAGACATGTCACATAATATGAGTGATGGAAGTGAAGACCCATAGCAATTGCATCACCTTCCCTTACCGCTGCACAGGAAAATTACACACAGATCGACAGAGAGGCCTTGAGTCTGGTTTGGGGTGTAAAATGTTTCAACCAGTACCTGTAAAGGAGTGTTTACCCTCATCACTGATCATCGACCACTTGTGTTCATTTTCAACCCACAGAATGGTACTCCACTCACAGCAGGTTTACAAATGCAGAGATGGCCTCTGTTTCTTGGAGGATACAGTTACAAATTGAATTCAAGAGGACAATTAATTATGGAAATTCTGATTTACCCTTGTTAAAGGAAATATCTGAAAAATTTACAAAAGAGGACACTCCTCCTGATGTATTCTCCCTAATGCAAATTAGAAGTCTCCCTGTTATGGCAGAGATGATTGTAAGGGAATCCACAAGAGACCCCACACTGCTCCAGTGTATATGGCCACACAAAATAGCTGGAATGGGTAGTTGGGGGGCACCAGCTCCCCCATTTTTACCAGCACCTTAAGTGTGAAATGACAATAGTTGCACCACTTAAACTGAGAACTAAACTGTCGGAGATTTCACACTGCCCAATCTCACTGTTCAAATTAATGGAGCATTTCCTGTAAGCAAGAATGAGCATTTGAATGACATGGTTGAGCAAGCTAGGGTTTTTCTCTCTGGAACAAATGAGAATGAGAGATGACTTGATAGAGTCATCAAGTGCTATGATGATAGTGCTCCATAACTATCAAAGGGGACTGAAGTCAAAATAGGAAAGATGTGGAAGCCTTAGAGAGGTGACTCACCAAGATGCTGCCAGGATTAGAGAGTGTTTGATGTCTCTGGACCTGTAATCACTTGGAGTTTAGAAGAATGGGGTTGGGTGATCTCATTGAATACTGAAAGGCATAGATCAGGGGATCCCAGCCTGGGGTCTCCACACCCTTGCTTAATGGTATTTGTCCATGGCATTAAAGAAGTTGCAAATCCCTGGCCTGCGTAGAGCGCATGTGGAGAGGATGTTTCCAATAGCAGAAGAGTTTAGGAGCAGAGGGCACAGCCTCAGAACAGAACAGAGATGAGGAGGGATTAGTTGAGCTAGGGGGTGGTGATTCTGCGAACAGATGGCTATGGGGGTCGAGTCATTGGGTAATTTAAAGTGGGCCTTTGATTAGTCAGGGCATCAAAGGTTACCAGGAGAAGGTAGGAGAATGAGGATGAGAGGGATGATAAATTAGCCAAGATGGGCTAAGTGGCCAAAAGCTAATGCTATGCCTTGTGTACTAATGTTAAAGAAGGGTATAAGAACAAGGACAGGACACTGGGTGAATAAACTTCTCTTGATCTAAATTTACATAAAAACCATCCACATGTAAAAATGGGCTCTTTTTAAACCTCACTGATCCACAAGGGCTGTCTGGATCAGTTAGACAGACACCAGCTCAGCAATGATACCGACTACAAAGCAGGGTAGCTAAACCTGATGAAGCACGGCAATGTTGATCTACAAGCAACTGGCCCACCACCACCCACCACCCAGACCCTCTGCAGGACGGGCCACCACCCCGCTCACATCTGAGCCATATCGGATCAAATGCGAGAGAGTGGCAAATGCACATGCGGCCGATTGATTGCTTGTTGAATTGACTGCGTGCAGAAGGCCATCCTTTAGCATGGGCTTTCAAGTCCACGTTTTTTTGTCTTGGTGGGCCCAGTTTGTTGCACTCACACTAAGTTGCCCAGAACGTACCATGGCTAGTGTGATTCAGTAAAAATGTTCAAACCTACTGCTCCTTTGGCTTTCTTACTCTGCACATACACAACAACACTCAAACGTAAACCCATCCCCAGCCTCCCTCCTCTGGTGGCTTGCACACAAATCCGGTCACTCGCTGAGGGAGGTGACTGGACAAAGGGGAACCTTATTCTACTTTCTCACGCTCTTACTGCCCCATTGCTACGAAGGCTGTCTGGATCACATTCTTGAGTAGAGCCCGCTCGTTCCCAGCTTGTTGCTTTGAGAACATCTCAAGGTCATCCCAATGGAACAGCCAAACAAGTTTGGGAAATGACCTTCAAAAGAAGACAATCCTAGGGTTTGCAGAGTCTCTTGGCATAGAACCTTCAACCAAACAAAAGGAATTCAGGGTCTAATGCTCCCTGCTCTGGAATTCCAAGTAGCAGCCTTTAAAACCAACTCTGGTCTCTTTGAATCACCAAGTCAGTGGAGTGATGGAGTAGAGTTGCCTTCATTTGCCACAGGGGCTGCCACACTGAGGCAAATGCCTATAAGCAGGGAATTAATACTGAAGACACAACCTTAGAATCAGTCCAAAGAAACAAAGAGGGCATTGAAATCTTCCCAAGCTATCTCGGACTCTGGTTTGTCTGGGGTATCAGTACGCAGATTTGTGCATTGGCCCCTCCAGTTTTGGAATGTGCTGAGGGCCACGAATTCAGTTCCGTCCATCCTCAACGCCACGTCAGAAGAACTTGTCGTCTATGCGGAAGTGGGGCCGGGTGACGTCGTCGGGGTTAATGAAGACCGAGATGGACTTGCCTGGGTTCTCTGTCACCAGTTGCTGCAGCTTCTTGGCCAGCCGGTCATCTGGCTGCTGACCGTCGCCGGAGCCGGGGTCCGAGGACGGTGAAGGGGTGCCGGAGCTGCTGCCCCTCCGCGGGACAATTTCGCGCCCCAGCCGGTTGGCCTCCCTGGCACCCTCGGCAGCCATCCGCAGATGCCCGGCGGGGTCTGAGCGGACCGAGGATAGCCGGCAGGCGTGGAGGAGGGCCGACTCCTCCGACAGGTGCTCGAACATGTTACACTGAGGGATGAAGTAGTTTGGACACAGCCTGTTGACCAGACAGTGCTGGAGGTCATCGATGAGCCCCAGTAGGTAGACGGCTGGGCCGTCCTCCCTGGCCAGGAACGACGGTGGGAGGCGGTCGCAAGCCCAAAGCATCATGCTCCGCAGGTGGTAGGGACTGACGGCTTTGGGCTCAAACAGCAGCTTCGCTACTACGGCCTTGCACGCTTGGTAGGCCTGCATGAGGCCGCTGGGTATACATTTCTTCAACTGGACCTCACTGCGGGCAAAAGAAAGCCTCCACTCGTTCTCCTTCCGCCCCTGAACGGAAGCTGAGGGCACCAGGTAGAAGCCGCTGATCACCTCCTCCTCGGTGATCTTGCCGTCCCAGAAGTGGTTCTCCATTAGCCAGCTCTGGGCCACGGCCGGCCAGCCTTTGAAGGAGACCACGGGGATGATGTCGTAGAGCATGCGGCTGGAGCCCACGGCCAGGACAACCGAGACTACTGTGTGGTGCTTCTCCAGCCTCTCCACCTTGGGGGTCCCCCGCTGGGGCTTCTTCAGGACCTCGGCCAGCACCAGGGCGATGGCCTCGAAGAACCAGTCCGCCACGCGGGTGGGCGAGAAGTAGAAGTTGACGCCGCTGCCGGCCTGGTCCGCCGCGGGCGCGCAGCAGTCCCTCCACTTGCTGATGGTGCCCTCGTCGAAGAGCCGCAGGCTGAGCCAGGAGTGGCAGAGGGCAGAGTGGCGCATGTCGAGGGTGACCGGCTGGTTGCGGTCGTGCAGCTTGAGGGCCGGCACCAGCAGGGTGAAGTCCATGTCGTAGTCCATGCCCCGGATGTACTGGCCCAGTTCCTCCAGGTCCATGTCCACCACACCTTCACGCACACCGCCGGACAGCAGGAGGTACTCATTCGCAACCGGCAGCTTCTGGTCCAGTTTCTGTACCATACCTAGAACAAACAAGATAAGAAAACAAGTTTAGGTAAATAATTACCTCCTCCAAACCTGCATAAGGGAAACTTGTTAGAGTCATAGAGTCATAAAGCACTACAGCAGAGAAACAGGCTCCTCCCAACCATATACAGCAGATTCTGGTTAATAGTGCCATTCACTTATCAGGGTAGCCACTTATTTAGGTCAGCTCTTAAAGAACAAAATTCTAATCAAGAAAAACACTGGGATTCGCTTTGTTTATTCCTGTGCCGTTTAATTGGCACAGGACTGCTGCCTGTTATGAATGCACCACAGCTCTGAGGGGCCGAAGGGTGCGGGGGAGCCCCCTCCTTTGTGAGAATCACAAGAGCATTATTGGGTTGTGTCAGAGGACCCAGGAAATGAGAGAGAGAGACATGACCATTGTCTCCTGGAGACCACGTTTGTGGATTGGGGACTATGCTACGTGCAAGCCCTCGGGCAAAGTGGGCTGGTTGAGAGAGAGATTGCATCATCCCAACCTGATTGACATCTGAGACCCCGTGAGGGAGTATAAAAAAGGGTCTGGGGGAACAACCCCTTCAGACGCACCAGAAGAAATGCTAGCGATCCCGTAATAGCGGGAAGCCATTTGAAGGAAGCCACGTGCATTCGGTTCCCTTGCCTGGGGGCTGGTACCACGGAAAACGACTTGGAACTAACAACGGGGAACCAACTCCCCCGACTCAACGGATTGGCCTCATAAAAGACCCGGGCAAGTTTAAAACCGTCTCTCTTAAACCCAAAGAGCTGCAGCTTGAAAGGACAGTGACTTTTATCTTTCCATCGGACAATACAATATCCTCCAGACAAACGATAGAGCTATTGCTTAATTGATGATTATTATTATACCCGCGTTTTTAGATTGAGTATGGACGACATATTTTATCTGAATGTCTGTATTAATTTTATTTTTGTGCCCCTTTATAAATAAAGACTTTTAAAACTAGTACCATCAGACTTCAACGGGCCTCTCTATCTTTGCTGGTAAGTGACCCAGTTACGGGGTTCGTAACATGCCGAACAGTTTCTAATGAGCTTCAGTCCTGCACACTTGCGTGGCCATTAGACACTACGTCGTGCTTAGAGCAAACAGTTTTCAAATAGTGTCTTACCCTTGGGCAAGGTGTCGCACCTGATTATCCCCACCAACACCCCTCCCCCAACCAGATCAGGGTCACGTGAAGCCTGGTGTCTGCACAGATGAGCAAGATGGTTGTATGAGCAGCTGCTGCTCAACAGAAGCATTGGTGATGCAACCACTGACGTCAGGCAGACAAACTGAAGAGTATTGATCATGGCTGGGGTCACCCGTCTTGTAAAGACACTGCCCAGAAGAAAGCAATGGCAAACCACTGCAGAAAAAGATTTGCCAAGATCAATCATGGTCAAGACCTTGATTGCCCATGTCACATGACACAGCACATAATGAACAATGATTGGATTAAACTTTGCAGTTACAAAGTCAAGAGTAACTAAATAGAATTACTGATTTAATTAAAAGCTGCTCCACTCCCAGAGGGGAACATTGACCATCATTATAATAGTTCCCTCTCTACCATCTTGGCATCCTTACCTTTATATATTGAAGTGGTCAAATTCTACAGGGTTTGGAACTGGACTAGTTCAAAGTAAATTTATTATTGAAGTACATACATGTCATCATATACCACTTTAAGATTCATTTTAATGCAGGCATTCGCAGTAAATACAAAGAAACACAATAAAATCAATGAAAGACGACAAACAACCAGTGTGCAAAAGACAACAAACCGTGCAAATACAAAAACAGAAGAACAAAGAAAGAAAATAATAATAATAAATAAATAACAAATATCAAGAACACCTCTCGACATCCAACCCTACATCCCTGCCATGAGAGGTGGAAATGAGCAAGGCCGGCTACCAGGGCTCTGATGAAGCTGTGTAGGCCAATCCCCTGCACAGTGGAGACAATGGATTACAGAAACATTGATGAGCTCCAACCAGACCATCGACTTTGGACAATGGAGACAGGAGGTCACCGATGGCTGATGCTCCACTGTGAGCTAAGGGCCCAAGAAGAAGAAATATCGATAACATGAGATGAAGAGTTCTTTCCAGTTCAAGATCCTGCTGGTTGAGGGGTAATAACTGTTCCTGAACCTGTTGGTCTGGGCAGTAGGGAGAAGAGAGCATAGTTCGGATGGTGGTGGGAGGTGTCCTTGATGACAGATGTTGCTTTCCTGCGAGTCCTCCTTGTAGATGTGCTAGAGGATAGGGAGGATTTACCTGTGATGGAGTGGACCATATCCATTACTTCTGGGTATGCCTTTCCATTCAAGTGCACTGGTGTTTCCATACAAGGCCATGATGCACCTAGTCAATAAACTCTCCACCCCTGCAGTTTGTCAAAGTTTCAGATGATGTGCCAAATCTTTGCAAACTAAGAAAGTAGAGGTGCAGTCACGCCTCTTTGCTGCACTAGCACGCTGGACTAGAGGAATGGACCCAGCCTCTGGAAATGAGCAAAAGAGTGAAGTAGGCAGAAAGAACTACGGACAGTGACAGTGAGCAGCAGAGGATGTAACTTGGGTTGTTCTCTCTCAAGCAGAGAATTTAGGGCAATGGATAACAGAGCGGCTATCTCCCATCGGCAGATACTGCTACAATACAGAGATCGCCCAAAAACAAACCTTCATGAAAATCTGCTGGGTAGATTGCTCGACCTCGGCTTGCTGAGGGAATCGGGCCTGCAGTCCTCAGAGTCGCCTGATGCCGGTGGCCGGAGGTGGGGATGTCGTAAGCGGAAGTGAAGCGAGCGGGCAGGAGTCTGTGCCAGGAAAAAATCAAGCCCTAGTCGGCTGGCTCTCCCGTCCATTCTGCTCTTGCTGAGGGAATCGGGCCTGCAGTCCTCGGAGTCGCCTGATGCCGGTGGCCAGAGGTGGGGACGTTGTAAACAGCGTGTGAGGAAGCGGAAGCAAGGCGAGCGGACAGGAGCCTGTGCCAGGAAAAAAGCAAGCCCTAGCCAGCCGGCTCTCCCGTCCATTCTGCTCTCAAATGGACAATAAATTGGACTACATCTGTGGCAACGAAATAATCGGTGGGAGTATAGAAACGGACGGAATCCCAGACGCTGCCATTCAGCTGATTACTTATGTCCCCAAGCCATCGGACTACCAACCTACTGACCTCTGCTGTGCCTATTGTCTTGTTTATTATTTATTGCTATGGTGGGAAACTTTGTCACATGGTGTGAACAGAATCTTCTGCAGCTTAATGTGAAAAAGACTAAGAAGCTGGTGGTGGACCTGAGGAGGGCTAAGGCATCGGTGACCCCTGTTTACATCCAAGGGGTCAGTGTGGACATGGTGGAGGATTACAAATACCTGGGGATACGAATGGACAATAAACTGGTCAGAACAAAGAACACTGAGGCTGTCTGCAAGAAGGGTCAGAGCCGTCTCTATTTCCTGAGGAGACTGATGTCCTTTAACATCTGCCGGATGATGCTGAGGATGTTCTACGAGTCTATGGCGGCCAGTGCTATCACGTTTGCTGTTGTGTGCTGGGGCAGCAGGCTGAGGGTAGCAGACACCAACAGAATCAACAAACTCATCCGTAAGGCCAGTGATGTTGTGGGGGTGGAACTGGACTCTCTGACGGTGGTGTCTGAAAAGAGGATGCTGTCCAAGTTGCATGCCATCTTGGACAATGTCTCCCATCCACTCCATAATGTACTGGTTAGGCACAGGAGTACATTCAGCCAGAGACTCATTCCACCGAGATGCAACACTGAGCGTCATAGGAAGTCATTCCTATCTGTGGCCATCAAACTTTACAACTCCTCCCTCGGAGTGTCAGACACCCTGAGCCAATAGGCTGGTCCTGGACTTACTTCCACTTGGCATAATTTACTTATTATCATTAATTATTTTTTGATTTTATTTTGCTATATTTCTTCACAATTCTTGGTTGGTGCAACTGTAACGAAACCCAGTTTCCCTCGGGATCGATAAAGTCTGTCTGTCTGTCTGTCTGTCTGTCTGTCTGTCTGTCTGTCTGTAATGCCTGCACTGTTCTGTGTACTTTATGCAGTCCTGGGTAGGTCTATAGTCTAGGGTAGTTTTTGTGTTGGTTTATGTAGTTCAGTGTAGTTTTCGTATTGTTTCATGTAGCACCATGGTCCTGAAAAACGTTGTTTCGTTTTTACTGTGTACTGTACCAGCAGTTATGGTCAAAATGACAATAAAAAGTAACTTGACTTGAACTTGACTTGACTTGAAGGGAGATCATTGAGATAGAAGCAGCCGGGCTTCTTCTTTCTGGCCCTCTTCTCAATACTGCCATCAAGAAGCGTGTACAGGAACCTGAAGACACACACTGAACATCTCTTTTCTTGTACTTCTTATTTAAAGTTTATATCGAGTGGATTCCAGTTAACTGATTCCAGTTAGCCCAACTAGCTGAAGATTCATGGAAATAGTTAAAAAGGTATAAAAAAGACAATCTGCCATGTAATGTATTTAAACAAATTAGAACACTAGCAATGCTACTACAGGACTATAAGTCTATGTATTAGTTTCTAATAGTTATCAATGGTGTATGTTGCTGAGTATGGCATGTCCAGGGGGAGGGAAGCACCTCTGGTGAAGGGGCTTGTCATATTCCCTCATCTTTGACCCAACCAGATATTCAGCTCTCCCTGTGGTTCCAAGTAGCTATTTGCATGTGACAGAGGCCACACCCCATTAAGAGGTGGGGTATACCAGGTAAGGTAGCCAGCGGGCCACATACCCCATAGCCTGTCCTAACAGATGAAGTCAGCTCTGACCAACTGGGCAGATGAGATCTACAGGGAGATCAAACGGCCAGGAAGGTGGTTTTGGAGAGCGAAGGGCATGACGAGGCACAGGAGACGTCATGGTCATCCACTGTAACCAAGGAAGACCCCAGTTGTGACGCTTGCTCGTACCACTGGACCTGGACTTCCGAGGTCGAGGGAGTGGAACTGCCGCAGTCCAACGGCTTTTCACTTTAAGATTTCTCCTGTGCAGGTTTCACTGCCATCACTGGATAGAGCAGACGATCACCACTTAGACTCATTCATTCAGTATTCTTCACCCTTCCTTTCCAATTCTGATGAAGGGTCTCGGCCTGAAATGCTGACTCTTATTCCCTCCTTATACGTTGCCTGACCTGCTGAGTTCTTCCAGCATTTTGTATGTGCTACTCTGGATTTCCAGCATCTGCAGAATCTCTCCTTTAAGGTCAAAATCAATTTTTTTTTAATTCCCAGGGTAGAAATGTCAAACAGCAGGGGGCAGTGGTGTTACAAGAAAAAATAACATTGCAATCATCGTCACTAAGACCAAGGAACTGATTGTGGACTTCAGGAAGGAGAAGTCGAGGGACATACATTGAGGGATCAGTTTGCAAAGCGTGTGCTGTTTCAGGTTCCTGGCAGTCAACATCGCTGGAGATCTATGCCGGGCCAGCATTTTGACAAGGGAAAGGCAATGGATACATTTCATTAGAAGTCTGAGGATGCTTGGTATGTCACCGAAGACGCTAGCAAATTTCTACAGATGTACCATGTCCTACAGACGGAGATCATTCTGACTGTGCACCACTGCACAGGATCGGAAAGTTGTAAACTCAGGCAGCTCCATCAAGGGCACCAGCCTCCCCAGCATCGAGGGCATCTTCAAAAATAAATTACCTCAAAAAGGCAGCACCCATCAGAAAGGACCCTCACCATTCAGGACATGCCCTCTTCTTGTTACTATCACCAAGGAGGTGGTACAGGACCTGTAGACATTATAGGAACAGCCTCTACCCTTGAATACTATCTCACTCTTTTGCTCAACAAAAAACACTAAGTGCCAGAGGAACTCAGGAGTTCAGGCAGCATCTATGGAGGGGAAAAGACAATTGACGTTTCAGGCGGACCTGCTGAGGAGTTCCTCCAGCACTCTGTCTTCCCAGCATCTCCTGTGCTCACTGTTGTGCTCTCTTTATTTTTACACTATTTTTATACATTATTATAATCAATCATTTTTATTATGTATTGTACTGTACTGCTGCAGCACATTTCACAACGCCTGCTGGTGATGATAAAGCTGATTCTGGCCCACATAGATATGAAGGACTGGAGGGACTATTTCTGTTCAAAGATTATGTCCCCATCATCCAGTCCCATAGGAGAGCACGGCAGTGCAAGGCTCACTTCAGTTAGGGCACACGCAATTGCAAAGAGCTTGTGTCCCCCTGAATTGGCAACTTCCCACTGCAAGTTCACCTTGAGATTCTGCAAGCAGCTCCCGCAGTGAGAGACGGCAGCACTTTGCCCTTCTAGCGCAAGGATCAATACCCTGAAGTCAGCAGTTATATCACTGAGATACTGATCCACATCACTCCACCCCCGACGTCTCCGTGACGTCACTCACCTGTCACCTTCTGACAGCAAGGAGCAGAACGACAGCGGCCGGAAAGCTGGACCACTGCTGGAAGTATCGTTGCCGATTAATGGGAGCCTGAACATGCGCCCTTGCTTCTCAATCACACTTTAGTTACGTGTGCCCGGCCCCTGTCACCACATTGTTCTGAAGTCCGAACGGAAAACTCCCAGGGCTCCACAGTCATATAGAGGTTAGCGTGATGCTATTACAGTTCAGGGGTTCAGAGTTCAATTCCTTTAGCCAGAGGGAGGGAAATCTGTGGAATTTAGTGCCACGATGTCTAGTAGGCTGCGTCACTGGGTGGATTTAACTCAGAGGCTGATAGGTTCGGAGAGGAGGCAGGAAAATGGGGTTGGCAGCCATGTTGAAATGGTGGCGAGAGCTTGATGGGCCGAATGGCCTAATTCTGCTCCTCTGTCTAATGGCCTAGTTCTGGTGCCATCTGTAAGGAAACTCCGTGCGTCCTCCAGCTGCACCATAGGTGCTCCAGTTTCCTCCCACAGTCCAAAGACATACTGGTTAGTAAATGAATGGGGGTCACTGTAAATTGTTCTGTGAGAAGGCTAGTGTTAAACAGGTGGGATGGGCTGGGCCGGAACAACCTGTTCCGCATTGTATCACTAAATAAAAAAATAAATGTTTATACAGAATTCACTAGCAGTTACAGATATTGACCATTTGGTAAACTGTACATGTTCAAAATCTTTACTTTCAAGAACAATCACCATTCACAATTAATAGGTGTTAAAAACTCAATAGAAACTACAAGCTGAAAACCAATGATACTTTGAAGTTAGTAAAGTAAGGTGACAGGGTAGAGATACGTCTCTGCCAAAGAGGTGTAAGGCACTCCTTCCCTCCACTAGCCTGCAGTCCCCTTGGGCGAGGGGTAGCACCTGCTTAGCCGCTACTCCCCGATCAGGGACATGTGAAGCCCTGGGGACCAGGTGGTGGATGGTCGTATGAGCAGCTGGTGCAGATCACAATCCTGGTTAAGTGACCACCGACACCAGGCCGACAATCTCTGAATGGCATTGATAATGGCAGGGGTCACCCAACCATCCAGAAGTAGGCAGTGGCAAACCACTTCTGTAGAAGAACTTGTCAAGAACAATCATGGTCTTGAATCATGATCGTCCATGTCATATGACAAGGCACATAATAGTGACGATGATGAAAGTAATCAAGTTGTGTACAACTTAAGAGGCCCAGGCTGAATGGAAAGCCAAAGACATTTTTCCTCTGGGTGGAAATGATTGATACAAGAGGGCTTAATTTTAAGGTGATTGGAGGAATGGTTAGTGGGGAGGGGTGGTGGTGATATCAGAGCTACAGAGAGCGGTGGGTGTATGGAACACCCTGTCACTGGTGCAGGCAGATATATCAGGGGCATTTGAGGAACTCTTACATAGGCTCATAGATGGCATAAAAATGGAGGGTTAAGTTGATAAGACCCTAAGACTATAAGATATTGGAGCAGAAATTGGCCATTTGGCCCATTGAGTCTACTCAGCCATTTCATCATGGCCGATCTAATTTTCCTCTCAGCCCCAAGCTCCTGCCTTCTCCCCCATCCCCTGACCAATCAAGACTCTATCAACTTCTGCCTTAAAGCTATGTGACACCCAGGGCGATCAGCTTGTGTTTGTCTCAGGGAAAATCCGTCCACCCGCCAAACCGTGTTTTCCGTTTGTGTAGATGCTGTGTCATGTCCACTGATACAAACTCGCACATACAATATCAGACCGCACACAATGTACGTTTACATACACTTTATAAATCTTACTAGAACTAGGTAATTAATAGCGATACAATATAAAAAGAAAAGAAAAAGGTGCCAAAACTAATCAATCAATTCGTGCACAACCGTTGGAGCTCAACTATCGAAGCCTTCGGTCCACCATTCGATCTTCTCCGACCTCCTTGACCTGCGGCCTGAGACCAACCTCGGTGGTCGGCCAGAGCACGTCCAGCACGTAGTACCTCTTCAGTTTTCCTCCCGAAAATCCCGCGCACTCACTCCAGGTTCCCACACAGACAGATAGAACAACATTGCTTCCATTGGTTAGTTCCTCCGTTATCAATAATTATAACCCAAACATTCCAACTAAACAGAGCATTTCCTCATCAGTTAACACAAAGAAGCCATTTCGTTATAAGGCTACAGAGAAGCCATTTTATATATGCAGTTAACATTACAGTTAATAATTTGAGAACCCTACATATACATGAAGACTTGGCTTCCACAGCTGCCTGTGACCTCGAATTCCAGATTCACCACACTCCAGCTAAAGAAATTCTTCCTCATCTCCGTGCTAAAAGGACAGCCCTCTATTCTGAGACCATGTACTCTGATCTTATACTCTCCCACCATAAAGAACATCCTCTCCATGCTATCAAGGTCTTTCACCATTCGATAGATCTAAGAGCAAGTTGAAAGGTCAGCGCAACATTGTGAGTCAAAGGACCCGCACTGTGCTGGAGTGTTCTATGGTCTAGATTTTATGTTCTTGTGTGTGTGCCTTGCATCCTTCTGAGATATCCGTACCTTGTCAGATCCCGAGATTCCCAACCTCCTTAATGCCACGGACCAATACTAATAAGCAAGGGATTATTAACCCCAGGTTGGTAACCCCAATGTCAAATGGCCACAGTTCCCTGCTCTGCAAAGAGAAGCTATGCTCTTCAAAGAACTAAAGCAACACACACACAAAATGCTGGAGGAACTCAGCATGACAGGCAGCATCGAGGAAATGAATAAACAGTTTTGGGCTGAGACTTTTCTTCAGGACTGGAAAGTACGGGAGAAGACGCCAGAATAAAAAGGTGGGGGGATGGGAAGGAGGATAGCCAGGTGATAGGTGGGTGGGAAAGGTCAAAGGCTGGAGAAGTAATCTGATCAGAGGGGAGAATAGACCATAGGAGAAAGGGATGGAGGAAGGGACTCAAGGGGAAGTAACGGGCAGGGAAGAAGAGGTGAAAGTCCAAAGTGGAAAGTAGAAGAGGAGGCGATGTGGAGGGTATTTTTTTTACTGCAAGGAGAAATCGATATTCATGCCATCAGGTTGGAGGCTAACCAGATGGAATATTTCACACAACATGTCAGAATGGGAATTAAAATGTTTGGCCTCTGGGAAATTCCACTTTTGGCGGGTGGAGCAGAGGTGCTCGACAAAGACATCCCCCAACCCCAGCAGATTTGCAGGTGAAATGTTGCCTCACCTGGAAAGACTGTTTGAGACCCTCTTTATGGGCATTTAGGCCATTTGCAAGGATAAGTTCTGGGAGGGAGACTAGTGGTGGGGGGGGCAGGTTTGTGGAGAAGGGGATCACAGAGGGAGTGATCCCTGCAGAAAGTGGGGGTTTGAAGTAAAGACATGTTTCGTGGGATCCCTTTGGAGATGGGGGAAAGATGTGGAAGACGATGTGTTGGATGTAGAGACTCATGGGTTTTAGGTAAGGACAAGAGGAAGTCTATCACTGCTAAGGTGGCGGGAAGATGGGGTGAGTGCAGATGTTCAGGAAATGGAGGAGATGCAGGTGGGGGCAGCGCCAAAAGTCGAGGAAGAGAAACCCTGTGTCCTGCAAAGGGAAGCTGCATGCTGGGAAAAGATGTGATGGAAGCAAAGGTGAAGGAACAGAGAAAAGGGAATAGAATTTTTTAAAGGGGACAGGGTGGGAAGAGGTAGTCAAGCTTCTCTTGCCTGGGTTATAGTGTCATAGAAAAGTACAGCACAGAAAAAGGCCCTTCAGCCTATCTAGTCCATGCTGAACATTTAAACTGTGTTGTTCCATCGACCTTCTCCTGAACCATAACGCCCATAACCCTCCCATCCATGTACCTACCAAACTTTATTAAATGTTGAAATCAAGCTCACATGTACCAGTTGTGCTGGAAGCTCATTTCACCCTCTCACCACCTGCTGAATGAAAAAGTTTCCCCTCATGTTCCCCATAAACTTTTCACCTTTCACCCTTAACGCACAACCTCCAGTTGTAGGCCCACCCAACCTCAGTGGAAAAAGCCTGCTTGCATTTACCCTATCTATACCCCTCATAATTTAGCATTCCCCTATGAAATCTCTCCTGAAGCTTCAATGTTTGATGGCGGGGGTTCCCAATGTTTTTATGCCGTGGACTGATACCATTAAACAGGGGTCTGTAAACCCCAGACTGGGAACCACTCTTTCAGGGAATAAAGTTTTAACTTATTCAGTCTTTCCTTATAACTCAGGCCCTGGCAGCATCCTTGTAGATTTTCTCCGTACTCTTTCAACCTTATTGACATTTTTTCTATAGGTGGGTGACCAAATCTGCACACAATACTCCAAATTAGGCCTCAGCAACATTTTCAACAACTTCAACATAACACACCATCTCCTGTACTCAATACTTTGATTTATGGAGGTCAGTGTACCAGAAGCTTTCTTTTGATTGCGCACCAGCTGTAACAATCCTTGCCTGGACATTGCCTGACAACAACATCCATAGAAACACTCGCACCAGGCAGCATCTACTGAAGAGTTGCAGGTCCAACACCTTTCACTTACCTCTATTCCCAAACATGTTATCCCACATCATCCCTACCACCGATCCCACAATCTTTGACCCACTACCATTAGGAAGGAGATTCAGGAGCATCAGGACCAGGATTGTCAGACTGGGTAATGACTTCGTCCCTCAGTTGTGAGACTAATGACTACCCTGTCACCACTGAGATCTCATCACTGGGACAGCGAGCTCTTTACTGTGCGCCGCATGCTTTTTAAATTATATTTTACAAACCTATTTACGGTAATATTTTATGTGCCCTGTGTGACTGTGTGGGTGCACTGCGGTCCAGAGGCTGTATATATGTACAGTCAGATGACAATAAACTCACTACAGTGTGAGGTAGAACCAGAAAAAAGTCCATCTAAAAAAATCAATGCTCTCTTCCCTCCAATAGAACCAAATAGGAAAGAAAATATTATCCGATATATTTTAATGGGCAAGTGGAGAAGCTGCAATTACTCTCCTTCAAGGAGTGAATGAGAATCAGGTTTATTCTCGCAGTCCGTAAGACACACAGTAAGAGCAGTATTACGCCGTTCAGCTCATCGAGTCTCCTCTGCCATTAAATCACGGCTACTTGATTCGCCCTCACAACCTGCATTTCTTCCCATAACCTTTGACACCATTACGAATCAAGAACGTCCGCTTTAAATTTACTCAATGACTTGGCTGCCACGGCTGTCCATGGCAACGAATTCCACAGATTCATCACCTCTGGCTCAAGAAAATCCTTCTCATCTCCATTCCAAAGGGTCACCCTTCTATTCGGAGGCCGTACCCTCTGCTCCTAGACTCCCCCACTATCAGAAACCTCCTCCGTACATCCACTCTCGTCAGGCCTTTTAATATTCGTTAGCTTTCACTGAGATTCCCTCATTATTCTGAACTTCAGCGAGTACAGGCCCAGAGCCATCAAATGCTCCTCATATCATATCATAACCGTTTTATTCCTAGGATCATTTTTTTTAACCTCCACTGGACCCTTTCCAGTGCCAATGCATCCTTAGATAAGGATATGCATAAATAACTGTATATTGAGTCCATGTCTGTGTGACAAGAGAACACACATCATTATAAATATACTGTTTTATTATTTTGTACATTACACATTGGTAAATCATTGTGTATATTATTCTGTACTTTATTATTAATAGTGAAGTTTGCACACTGCAAAGTGTGTTTTTAAATCTACTGTAACAGAAGAATTTCCCACACGGGATCAATAAAGTACTTATTATTATTATATGGGGGACCCCAAACTGCTCACGATGCTCCCAGGTGCTGTCTGACCAATGCCTCACAAAGTCATTTCTTGTACAAAGTATAGTTTGTTGCAAACACAAAATTACCATAAAAATCAAAAAGTGCAGGAAATAATGAGGTAGTGTTCATGATCTTTTCGGAAATCTGGCGGAGGGAAAGAAGCAGTTCCTGAATCATTGACATTAGCTTGGTCACGTTTACACGGAAACAGTGAATTGGGTTGTTTATGTCAAAGATGCACGGGGGTCAGCCTGTAAGCGTCACCATGTTTCTGGCACCATTGTAGGCTGCCCACAACCTACTGACTGCACTCCTGTGTTTCGTGGAAACCCACGGAATGGTGTGGGATTCCTCACAGTCAGCGGCAGAAGTGAATGCAGGTCACTGGCACTGTAAGGCATTACGCTAACCACTATGTTGCCGTGATGCCCACTGAGATGTAAGGGTCTTCAGGCTTCTGTATCTTCTTGCTGATGGCAGCAACAAGGTGGGGGTGGGTGGGGGTGGGAGAAATGTCCCGGGATGGTGAGGCCCTGAATTATGGATTGGATTTTCCTGTGGCACCACTTTCAAGTTAAATTCAATTGTCATTCAACCCTACATATGTATACAGCTAAATGAAACTGTGTTCCTCTGAGTCCACGGTGCCAATCATAGCACCTACAGTCACACACAGCACATAAGGTTACGACACATACAGTCACATAATAATATTAGCACCAGTGGGCTGAAGATGGATGATGCATGGGATGTTGTCCTGCAGCCATGTTTCTGCAAGGAAAAGTACGTAGCAGCTCATCACGTGCTAGTGCAGCCGCTGATGATGGAAAGTCAGCTTGTCTTCCATGGAGCGAACACCAGAGGGCAGCACTGAGGAGCAGGCAAACCGCCAACCCAGCTGATATTCCAGTGCGGCCGCCGTGCCTGTTCTCTCCTACACCGCCTCTGGCGCCTCCTCCCCTGACGGCTGCAACAATTTACACTGCAGCACGATGGCCGGGTCAGTGCGATAACAGAGGCCACACAGCTCCCAAGCTGTCCGTCTCACCACTGAACTGGGCTTACAGTACGATCTTAATGGGGAAAGGAGTTTTACAATCAATTTGGGGAAACTAAGGAGAAGCTGTCAGAAATATTTGAAAGAAGATCAAACTCTCTCTTTAGGAAGAAGCAAGCTGCTGCCTTTAATGAATTCGCTTAAGACTTTTTTTTGAAATGGGGAGAAAATTCAAAAATCAGAGGTGCAAAGGAACATGGTGGTCCTCATGCAAGATTCCCTGAAGCAGGGTTCCCAACCTGGGGTCCACAGACCCCTTAGTAATGGCAGGGTTCATGGCATCAAACAGGTTGGGAACCCCCGCCCTGAAGGTTAACTTGCAGGTTGAGTCGGTGGTAAGGAAGACAAATGCAATGTTAGCATTCATTTCAAGAGGGCTAGAATATAAAAGAAAGAATGTGCTGCTGAGGCTTTATAAGGCACCTGTCGGACAGCACTTGGATTACTGACAGCAGTTTTGGGCCGCTTATCTGAGGAAAGATGTGGTGGCATTGGAGGTGGGGGGGGGGTGTCAGTGAAGGTTCATGAAAACGATTCTGGGAATGAAAGGGTTAATGTCAGAATTAGAATCTGGTTTAATATCACGGCCAATGTCATGAAATTTGTTAACTTAGTGGAAGCAGTACAATGCAATACATGATGATATAAAAGAGGTACAGTAAGCATATGTATATTAAATAGTTAAGTGAGGTAGTGTTCTTCAGAAATCAAATGGCAGATGGGAAAAAGCTGTTCTTGAATTGCAGAGTGAGGCTTCTGTACCTCCTTTCTGATGGTAACAATGAGAAGAGGGCAGGTCCTGGGTGACAATGGATGCCGCCTTTCTGAGGCACCGCTCCCTGAAACACAAACAAAATGCCAAAGGAACTCAGCGTCCAGGCGGTCCTGCTGAAGGACTTCAGCCCAAACCGTCAACTGTACTTTTCTCCCCCATAGATGCTGAGATCCTCCAGCATCTGAGTATCTTCTCTCGTCTGTCACCACCCCTTGAAGATTTCTTGGAAACTACAGTAGTACAATGTATTAGATAGTGTAGCTCTGGGCCTGTACTTGCTAGAGTTTAGAGAATGAAGGGAGGTCTGGGACCAAACAGTGCAGCCTCAGAATAACCATATAACAATTACACACGGAAACAGCCCATCTCGACCCTTCTAGTCCGTGCCAAACACTTACTCTCACCTAGTCCCACTGACCCGCACTCAGCCCATAACCCTCCATTCCTTTCCTGTCCATATATCTGCTTTAAATGACAATACCGAACCTGCCTCCACCACTTCTACTGGAAGCTCGATCCACAATAGAGGGACGGTCCACTTAGAACAGATATGAGAAGGAATTTCTATAACCAGAGATTAGTGAATCTCTGGAACTCGTTGCCACAGATGGCTATGGAGACCAAGTCATTAGGTACATTTAAAGCTGAGGTGGATAGTTTCTTGATCGGTCAGGGTGTCAAAGATTATGGGGAGAAGGCAGGGGAATGCGGCTGAGAGGCAGAATAAATTGGCCATAATGGAATGGTGGAGCAAACTTGACAAGCAGAACGGTCTAATTCTGCTCGTACATCTTGTGGTCTTTGAGAGTGAAGCAGATTTAATAGCGTTAAATATACTGAATTACACAGCAGTGAAAAGGAAGTATAGTTAATAAGGAAATTTCAGAGTCTATTGACTTGCTCTGTTTACAGTCCAATAATTCCCAGCCTTCAAATAAAGTTGTAAACTGGAGTGACAGAACATAGAACAGTACAGCACAGAAACAGGCCCTTTGGCCCACAATGTTGTGCTAAGCCACTTAATCAAGTGACTAACTAATCTCTCTGCCTACACAATGCCCGTATCTCTCCACTTTCCTCACGTTCATGAGCCTATCTAAGCACCTCTTAAAAGTCTCAAATGTATCCGCCTCTGCCACGACCCCCAAACATCATATTCCAGACACCCAGCACTCTGTGTAATAAAACCTACCCCTCACTCTCCTTTCAGATTACCCCCCTCTCCTCTGGTATTAAACAACTTAACCTCTGGAAAAAGATACCATCTGTCTGCTCCGTGCCTCTCATAATCTTTTCAGCCTTTGTCAGATTTATCCTCAGCCTCTGCCATTCCAGAGAAAACAACCCAAGTTTATTGAACCTCTCATTTTAGCACATGCCCTCTAATCCTGGTGAACCTGTTCCATTAATTAACCATGTGACAGACGGAGGGTTTAAAGTCCTGCTGATCTCTGCTCGTGAAGACCTTCATGGAGTATCGAGGCAGCTAACAGTGAACAGGTGCCCAAACTGAAAGAGAGCAGAGACCGAATTTGAATCTGGTGTTTAATCACAGACGCACGCTTTGCAACTTGTTTGGCAGCAGCAGTCCAGTGCAGTACAAAACGGAAAGCTCGTTCATTATCAAAGTACATATACGTCCGAGATCCATTTTCTTTCTTATTAAATCCAGTAATCTAAATAGAATCAAAAGACTGCACCATTTGGGGATACTACCCGTGTGAAAAATCAACAAACTGTGCAAATACAAAAAGATAGAAAACAAGCAAGCAATAAATATCAAGAACACAAGATGAAGAGTCCCTGAAAGTGAGCCTGTAGGCTGTGGCAACAGTTCAGTGACGGGGTGAGTGATGCACCATCAATAACTCACTCTGAGACGTAAAGGCGAGATATCGGCTTTTATTGACTGGAAGAAGGAACAAGCAGTGAGTGACCACCATACTACATCCTGGAGACTGAGAGGCCGGGCTCAGGCCTTGATCGCCTTTATACAGGGGTCTGTGGGAGGAGCCACAGGAGCAGTCAGTGGGGGGGGGGGGGGGGTGTCCAGACAGGTATATGTAGTTCACCACAGTGAGTGAAGTTATCACCTCAACCGCCAGGTTCAGGAGCCTGATGGCTGAGGGGTAATAACTGTTCCTGAACCTGGTGGTGTGGGACCTGATGATTGAGGGGTAATAACTGTTCCTGAACCTGGTGGTGTGGGACCTGATGGTTGAGCGGTAATAACTGTTCCTGAACCTGGTGGTGTGGGACCTGATGGTTGAGCGGTAATAACTGTTCCTGAACCTGGTGGTTGAGCGGTAATAACCGTTCCTGAACCTGGTGGTTGAGCGGTAATAACCGTTCCTGAACCTGGTGGTGTGGGACCTGATGGTTGAGGGGTAATAACTGTTCCTGAACCTGGTGGTTGAGCGGTAATAACCGTTCCTGAACCTGGTGGTGTGGGACCTGATGGTTGAGGGGTAATAACCGTTCCTGAACCTGGTGGTGTGGGACCTGATGGCTGAGGGGTAATAACTGTTCCTGAACCTGGTGGTGTGGGACCTGATGGTTGATGGGTAATAACCGTTCCTGAACCTGATGGTGTGGGACCTGATGGTTGAGGGGTAATAACCGTTCCTGAACCTGGTGGTGTGGGACCTGATGGCTGAGGGGTAATAACTGTTCCTGAACCTGGTGGTGTGGGACCTGATGATTGAGGGGTAATAACTGTTCCTGAACCTGGTGGTGTGGGACCTGATGGTTGAGGGGAAATAACTGTTCCTGAACCTGGTGGTGTGGGACCTGGTGGTTGAGCGGTAATAACCGTTCCTGAACCTGGTGGTGTGGGACCTGATGGTTGATGGGTAATAACCGTTCCTGAACCTGATGGTGTGGGACCTGATGGTTGAGGGGTAATAACCGTTCCTGAACCTGGTGGTGTGGGACCTGATGGTTGAGGGGTAATAACCGTTCCTGAACCTGGTGGTGTGGGACCTGATGGCTGAGGGGTAATAACTGTTCCTGAACCTGGTGGTGTGGGACCTGATGATTGAGGGGTAATAACTGTTCCTGAACCTGGTGGTGTGGGACCTGATGGTTGATGGGTAATAACCGTTCCTGAACCTGATGGTGTGGGACCTGATGGTTGAGGGGTAATAACCGTTCCTGAACCTGGTGGTGTGGGACCTGATGGCTGAGGGGTAATAACTGTTCCTGAACCTGGTGGTGTGGGACCTGATGATTGAGTGGTAATAACTGTTCCTGAACCTGGTGGTGTGGGACCTGATGGTTGAGGGGAAATAACTGTTCCTGAACCTGGTGGTGTGGGACCTGGTGGTTGAGCGGTAATAACCGTTCCTGAACCTGGTGGTGTGGGACCTGATGGTTGATGGGTAATAACCGTTCCTGAACCTGATGGTGTGGGACCTGATGGTTGAGGGGTAATAACCGTTCCTGAACCTGGTGGTGTGGGACCTGATGGTTGAGGGGTAATAACCGTTCCTGAACCTGGTGGTGTGGGACCTGATGGCTGAGGGGTAATAACTGTTCCTGAACCTGGTGGTGTGGGACCTGATGGTTGAGGGGTAATAACTGTTCCTGAACCTGGTGGTGTGGGACCTGATGGTTGAGGGGTAATAACCGTTCCTGAACCTGGTGGTGTGAGACCCGAGGTTCCTGTACCTCCTTCTTAATGGCAGCAGCGAGAAGAAAACATGTCCTGATGATGGACCCTGCTTTCCTGCGACTGCGCTCCATGTAGACGTGCTCAGTGCTGGGGAGGGTTTACCCCTGTTGGACTGGGCCTCATCCACTACTTGTAATATTTTCTGTTCAAGGGCAAACACATAAAATTGCAAAAAATTACCAGAATATAGCAGTGGGGAAGATGATGTTCTTAAAAAAAAGGTGCATGTTTTAAGGCTCCTGTATCTCCTTTCTGATGGTAGTAATGAGAAGAGGGCATGTCCTGGATGGTGAGAGACGTTCATGATTGGGGAGCAAGTGCCCTTGATGGCGTTGGCTTTTTTCAGTTCTGTGCAGTGGCCCCTCCGCACCAGAATGCTCTCCACAGTACTGCTGCAGGAATTTGCTAGGGACCTTGGTGACATGCCAAAAGATTTAAAAACTTTTCAAAATAAAGATTTGAAGTAAAAAAAAATTTGAATTGTGCCAGTCTACAGTACAACCACTGGAAGAACTCTCAAAAAGTGAACAAATGAATATCCATTGTGCTTAAATTTAGTAACAAATTAGGGTCAAGCAACTCAAGTTTCCATTACAGCTACAGTCCAGCACAGCAAACACAAGCCATCATCTTCAAAAGCTGAATGATAGAGGCTGGTATATACAAAAATATTGTCTACATACTCAAAGACACCTTAATTAGATATTTCCTGTACCTAATAAAGTGGCCACCGAATTTATGTCCATGGTTGTAGCCCGCCCACTTCGAGGTTCAGTATGCTGTACTTCCAGAGATGCTCCCCTGCACACCACTGTTATTTGAGTTGCTATTGCCTTCCTGTCGGTTTGAACAAGTCTAGCCATTCTCCTCTGGCACCAATAATCATCCCCAATTCTGATGTTTGATCGAAGCAACAACTTGACCACGTCTGTATGCTGTTGTGCATTGAGTTGCTGTGGCAGAGCATTCCACAGACGTACTACCCTGGCGGAAAGAAATTCTTCCTTACCTCTGTTCTAAAGGGTCACCCCGCAGTTTTGAAGTTGCGCCCTCTAGTTCTGAAAATATTAATATTCTACATTAATGTAAGTATCTCAAGAGGACACAGCCTCAGGATAGGGGTATCCAACCAGATTATTGTCATTTATAAACCACAAATACAATGCAGTTAAAAAATGAGACAACGTTCTCCAGAATGATATCACGAAAAAGCACAAAACAGACCACACAGGAAAAACCATATAACGTTTGGTAATGCCCAGTCCAGAGTCCGGAGAGGCTGCTGCATATTGATATCGCGCTACCGTCTTAGCATGTTCCCTGGAAAGGAACTACAAACCCATCAAACAAACAAGACAGGAAAAATTTTTAATTGGGGAAGGGCAAGTTATGAGGCTATAAGGCTAGAACTTGCGGGTGTGAATTGGGATGATGTTTTTGCAGGGAAATGTACTATGGGCATGTGGTCGATGTTTAAGGACCT
Organism: Hypanus sabinus; assembly: GCF_030144855.1. NCBI lineage: Eukaryota > Metazoa > Chordata > Chondrichthyes > Myliobatiformes > Dasyatidae > Hypanus > Hypanus sabinus. The sequence goes on along the minus strand of NC_082707.1, from coordinate 9,771,713 downwards.
CTTGTAGGATGTTAGGGATAAATTTGTCCCGGTGAGGAAGATAAAGAATGGTAGGGTGAAGGAACCATGAGTGACAAGTGAGGTGGAAAATCTAGTAAGGTGGAAGAAGGCAGCATACATGAGGTTTAGGAAGCAAGGATCAGATGGGTCTATTGAGGAATATAGGGTAGCAAGAAAGGAGCTTAAGAAGGGGCTGAGAAGAGCAAGAAGGGGGCATGAGAAGGCCTTGGCGAGTAGGGTAAAGGAAAACCCCATGGCATTCTTCAGTTATGTGAAGAACTGAAAAGGATGACAGGAGTGAAGGTAGGACTGATTAGAGATAAAAGTGGGAAGATGTGCCTGGAGGCTGTGGAAGCGAGCGAGGTCCTCAATGAATACTTCTCTTCGGTATTCACCAATGAGAGGGAACTTGATGACAGTGAGGACAATATGAGTGAGGTTGATGTTCTGGAGCATGTTAATATTAAGGGAGAGGAGGTGCTGGAGTTGTTAAAATACATTAGGACGGATAAGTTCCCGGAGCCTGACGGAATATTCCCCAGGCTGCTCCACGAGGCAAGGGAAGAGATTGTTGAACCTCTGACTAGGATCGTTATGTCCTCGTTGTCCACGAGAATGGTACCGGATGATTGGAGGGAGGTGAATGTTGTCCCCTTGTTCAAAAAAGGTAGTAGGGATAGTCCAGGTAATTATAGACCAGTGAGCCTTACGTCTGTGGTGGGAAAGCTGTTGGAAAAGATTCTTAGAGATAGAATCTATGGGCATATAGAGAATCATGGTCTGATCAAGGACAGTCAGCATGGCTTTGTGAAGGGCAGATCATGTCTAACAAGCCTGAGTTCTTTGAGGAGGTAACCAGGCATATAGATGTGGATGTGATCTACATGGATTTTAGTAAGGCATTTGACAAGGTTTCACACAGTAGGCTTATTCAGAAAGTCAGAAAGCATGGGTTCCAGGGAAGTTTGGCCAGGTGGATTCAGAATTGGCTTGCCTGCAGAAGGGAGAGGGTTGTGGTGGAGGGAGTACATTCAGATTGGAGGGTTGTGACTAGTGGTGTCCCACAAGGATCTGTTCTGGGACCTCTACTTTTTGTGATTTTTATTAACGACCTGGATGTGGGGGTAGAAGGGTGGGTTGGCAAGTTTGCAGACACAAAGGTTGGTGGTGTTGTAGATAGTGTAGAGGATTGTCGAAGATTGCAGAGAGACATTGATAGGATGCAGAAGTGGGCTGAAAAGTGGCAGATGGAGTTTAACCTGGAGAAGTGCGAGGTGGTACACTTTGGAAGGACAAACTCCAAGGCAGAGTACAAAGTAAATGGTAGGATACTTGGTAGTATGGAGGAGCAGAGGGATCGGGGGGTACATGTCCACAGATCCCTGAAAGTTGCCTCACAGGTAGATAGGATAGTTATGAAAGCTAACACCCCATAAGCTTTCTTAAGTCGAGGGATAGAGTTTAAGAGTCGCGATGTAATGATACAGCTCTATAAAACTCTAGTTAGGCCACACTTGGAGTACTGTGTCCAGTTCTGGTTGCCTCACTATAGGAAGGATGTGGAAGCATTGGAAAGGGTACAGAGGAGATTTACCAGGATGCTGCCTGGTTTAGAGAGTATGGATTATGATCAGAGGTTAAGGGAGCTAGGGCTTTACACTTTGGAGAGAAGAAGGAAGAGAGGAGACATGATAGAGGTGTACAAGATATTAAGAAGAATAGACAGAGTGGACAGCCAGCACCTCTTCCCCAGGGCACCACTGCTCAGTACAAGAGGACATGGCTTTAGGGTAAGGGGAGGGAAGTTCAAGGGGGATATTAGAGGAAGGTTTTTCACTCAGAGAGTGGTTGGTGCGTGGAATGCACTGCCTGAGTCAGTGGTGGAGGACGATACACTAGTGAAGTTTAAGAGACTACTAGACAGGTATATGGAGGAATTTAAGGTGGGGGTGGGGGGTATATGGGAGACAGGGTTTGAAGGTCGGCACAACATTGTGGGCTGAAGGGCCTGTAATGTGCTGTACTATTCTATGTTCTAGAAAAGAACCTAAAGCTACAAGACCTACACAAAACCAAATAGTTACATATTGTTATAGTTAACATATAGTTTCAACAGTGCAGACAATACCATAATTGATAAAAGACTAACTGACAAAGACCACGTAATTATAACACATAGTTTCAACAGTGCAAAGCAATACCGTAATCTGATAAAGAGCAGTCCATGGCACGGTTTAAAAGAAAGTCTCAAAGTCCCGACAGCCCATCATCTCACGCAGACGGTAGAAGGAAGAGAAACTCTTCCTGCCATGAACCTCCAGCGCCGCAGCTTGCCGATACAGCACTCTGGGAGTCCCGACCACAGCCAACTCCGAGTCCGTCTGAAAACTTCGAGCCTCCGACCAGCCCTCCAACACCGAGCACCGAGCATCATCTCTGCCTAGCGCTTCGACCCTGGCCGCGGTCGCCAAGCAACAGGCAAAGCCGAGGATTCGGGGCCTTCCTCCCTGAGATTTTTCCGATCGCACAGTAGCAGTGGCAGAGAAACAGGCATTTCAAAAGGTTCACCAGATGTTCCTCTGTGCTTCACACGTACGTCTCCATCAAATCAGGATTGTGCAGGGCCCCTACTTACAGATAACAGGTATTCATTCCTGGAGTGGCCGCTGCCCACTGTGTCACGCCGCCATCTTGGATAGGAGCTCAAAACAGAGACAGAGAAATTTCTTCAGCCAGAGGGTGGTGAATTTGTGGAATTTGTTGCCACATGCAGGTCATTGGGCGTATTTAAGGCAGGTAATAGGTTTTTGGCATCAGAGGTTATGAGGAGAAGGCCGGGAAATGTGGTTGATTGGGGGGACGGGGGGAGAGAGAAAAGGATCAACCACGATTGAATGGCAGAGCAGACGATGGGCCAAATGGCTTAATTCTGCTCCGATGTCTTATAATTCTACAGTAGGAAACATTCTTTCTACATCCACCCTATCCTTGCAACATCTGATAGGTTTCAATGAGATTCCCCCGTATTGTTCTAAATTCCAGTGAGTTCAGGCCCAAAGCTACAAAATGCTCCCTCGATTCTAAGAATCTTCCTTGTGAACTGCTTCTGACTCTCTCCAATGACAACACATACTTTCTGAGATACGGGGCCCAAAACTGTTCACTATAATCCAAGTGCGGCCTGACCAGTGTCTTATAAAGCCTCAGCATCATCTCCTTGCTTTTTATTCTATTCCCCTTGAAATAAATAACTGTCCTGTAATTTCCTTTCTTTTGCCTTCCTCCCTTCTTAAAGAGTGGAGTGACATTTGTAATATTCCAGTCCTCCGGGACCATGCCAGAATCAAGTGATTCTTGAAAGATCATGACCAATGCATCCGTTATGTCTTCAGCAATCTCTCTCAGGACAATGGAATGTAGTCCATCTGGCCCAGGTGACTTATCCACCCTAAGTCCTCTCAGTTTGCCTAGCACTTTTTCCTTTGTAATAGCAATGGCACTCACTCCTGCTCCCGGACACTCACAGACCTCTGGCAAACTGCTAGTGTCTTCCACAGTGAAGACAGATGCAAAGTACCCATTAAATTCATCTGCCATTTCTTTGTCCCCCATTATTACCACAGCAACATCATTTTCCAGTGTCCAATATCAACTCACTTCCCTATTATTCTTTAAATAACTGAAAAAACTTTTGGTATCTTGCTTTATATCATTGGCTAGTCTGCCCTCATAATTCATCTTTTCCCTTCTTATAGGTCCAGATGAGGGGAAGGGGGGGTGTGAATGGGAGATCAAAGTTAAAATGTTTAAAGTAAAATTTGCCATCAAAATACATGTCACCATATACAACCGAGATTCATTTTCTTGTGGGTGTACTCAATAAATCTGTAAAACAATAACCCTAAAAGAATCAATGAAAGACTACCCAACTAGGGCGTTCAACTGGTGCGCAAAGACAACAAACTACAAATATAAAAGAAAAATAATAATATACACTACACGCTGCATCCGCAAAGGAAACAGCATTATGAAGGACCCCATGCACCCCTCATACAACCTCTTCTCCCTCCTGCCGTCTGGGAAAAGGCTCCAAAGCATTTGGGCTCTCACGACCAGACTATGTAACAGTTTCTTCCCCCAAGCTATCAGACTCCTCAATGCCCAGAGCCCGGACTGACACCTTGCCCTATTGTCCTGTTTATTATTTATTGTAATGCCTGCACTGTTTTTGTGCACTTTATGCAGTCCTGTGTAGGTCTGTAGTCTAGTGTAGCTTTTTTTTTAAAAACGTAGTTCAGTCTAGTTTTTGTACTGTGTCATGTAACACCATGGTCCTGAAAAACGTTGTCTCATTTTTACTATGTACTGTACCAGCAGTTACAGTCGAAATGACAATAAAAGTGACTTGACTTGATAAACAAGCAATAAATATTACACATGAGATGAAGAGTCCTTGAAGTGAGTCTATTGGTTGTGCGAACAGTTGAGTGATGGGATGAGTGAAGTTATCAACGCTGGTTCAAGAGCCTAATGGCTGAGGGGTAATAACTGTTCCTGAACCTGGTGGTGTGGGACCTGAGGCTTCTGTACCTCCTTCTTGATGGCAGCAGCAAGAAGAAAGCACATCTTGGATGCTGGGGTCCCTGATGATGGACGTTGTTTTCCTGCGACAGCGTTTCATGTAGATGTGCTCAATGGTGGAGTGCGCTTTATCTGTGATGGACTGGGCTGTATCCATTACTTTTTGTAGGACTTTCCATTTGAAGGGCATTAGTGTTTCCATACCAGGCTGTGACGCAGCCAGTCACTATACTCTTCACTACACAGCTATAGAAATTTGTCAAAGTTTTAGATGTCATGCTGAATCTCAGCAGTAGAGATACCGCTGTGCTTTGTTTGTAATTACATTTATTTTCTAGGCCCAGGACAGGTTCTCTGAAATGATTGCACCAATTAATTTAAAGGTGCTGACCCTCTCCACCTTGGATCCTCCAGTGAGGACTGGCTCATGAACCTCCTTCTGAAGCCAATAATCAGCTCCTTGGTCTTGCTGACATCGAGTGAGAGGCTGTTGCTATGGCACCAGTCAGCCATTTTTTCAATCTCCCCTCTATACGCTGATTCGCTACCATCTTTGATTCAGCCTTCGACAGTGGTTTCTTGAGCAAAGTTCATTATGGCATTGGAGCTGTGTCTATCCACACATTCATGAGTGTAAAGCGAGTAGGGTGTGCAGGGATTGGGGGGGGGGGGAGGGAGCGCCATGCCCACAGCCTTGCCGTGCATCTGTGCAGATGGAGATCATGGAGGCGTTATTGCCAATCGCAACCAAATGGGGTCTGCAAGAGAAGAAACCGGGGATCCATTTGCCCAAGGAGACACTGAGGCCAAAGTCTCAATATTGTGAACAGTTTTGGGCTCCTGATCTAAGAAGGGACATTCTGGCATTGGGGAGGGTCATATACTGCACCCAGTGCAGCCTCCTGTATATCAATGAGACCCAAAGCAGACTGAGATACTGCTTCACCAAGCACCTAAGCTCCATCCACCAGTGACCACCTATTTCAGAATGTTTGATGGCCCTGGGTCTGAACTTGCCGTAGAAGGATGGGGAGGATCCCATTCAAACCTTTCGAATGTTGAAAGGTATAGTTAGAGTAGATGTAGAAAGGAAGTTTCCCATGGTGGGTGGGGTGAGTCTAGGACAAGAGGGCACAGCCTCTGGATCCATTAAAGCCGTGACGCAGAGAAATTTCTTGAGCCAGAGGGTGGTGAATTTGTGGAATTTGTTATCACAGGTAGCTGTGGAGGCCAGGTTGTTTGGTGCATTTAAGGCAGAGATTGATCGGTTCTTGATTGGACACGGCATCAAAAGTTACGGGAAGGAGGCTGGAGAATGGGATTGAGAAGGGGAAAAAAGGACCAGCCATGATTGACTGGTGGAGCAGACTCGATAGGCCGAATGGCCTAATTCTGCTCCTATGTCTTATGGTCTTGAAGCTTATTGATTAATTTTGAGGTGATGATAATATTGAATGCTGAGCTGACAAAGAACATCCTGATGTAGAGCTCTTTGCTGTCTAGTGAAGAGCTAAGGAAATGGCATCTGCTGTAGAACTGTTGTGCCTGTAGGCAAATTTGAGTAGACCAAGGCCACCATCCAACTCCTTCCCCCTCCGCTGATCTCACCTACCACCTGTCAGCTTGCACCTCGTACTCGAACCCCACCAACTTATTCTGGTTTCTCCCCCTTCCTTTCCAAGCCTAATGAAGCCAGAAGGTGAGGGGGGGGGGAAAGAAGAGTAAGGGGTACAAGTTGGCAGGGGATCAGAGTAAGCAAGGGAGAAGGTGGGTGGGGGAAAGAGGGTTTGAAAAATGGGATGGTAACTCATGTTCTCCTTCCCTTCCTTAGATGATCTATTTTCCTCTATCAGATTCTTCCTTCTTCAGCCTGTTACCTCTTCCACCTATCACCTCCAACTTCTTACTTTATCCCCTCCTCCCCCACCCCCCTCACCTACCACTTGCCAGCGTGTACACCTCCCCCTCCCCTCACCTCCTAATACTGGTTTCTTCCCCCTTCCTTTCCAGTCCGGATAAAGTATCTGCCCCACACATTGACTGTTTATTCATTTCTATTGATGTCAAGCTTCTCCAGAATTTTGTGTGTGTTGCCCTGGATTTCCAGTACCTGCAGAATCTCATGTTTAGTAATCCAGGTGGAGATGCACCGAGCACAGAAAGAAAGAAGTGGGGCTCTTCCACCTGAAACTTTAATCCAACAAGAATCCATCCTGGACCATTTAGTCGGAGCCCAACCCAAATTAATTTAATTTGAAAATGGCCAACATTCGGCAAATAAAAATATTTGTTAAACATTTCTTATTTGTCTCCTTCCCACTGACAGCATATCCGAAGCTGTGCCGAAACATTTACACACTTAGAAGTACTTTCATTTAAGGCTCAACATGGCTGCCCCATTGTACACAGGGACACTTCATCAACTGAAACATTGACCACAAGACATGGGAGCAGAATTAGGCCATTTGGCCCATCATGGCTGACTTATAATTCCTCTCAACCCCATTCTCCTTGTAAATGTTGACACCCTCGTCAATCATGAACCTATCAACCTCCACTTTAAATATACCAAATGATTTGGCCTTCACAGCCGTCTGTGGCAATGAACTCCTGTTTTTCCACACTCTGGCTAAAGAGATTCCTACTCTCTTTGTTCTGAGGCTGTATCTTCTGGTCCTGGATTCACCTACTATAGGAACGATTCTCTCCACATCCACTCCATATAAGCCTTTCAATATTCAATAGGTTTCAATGAGATTCTCCCCCACCCTCTCTCTTCTAAACTCCAGCGAGTACAGGCCAGAGTCATCAAAATGTCCTCGTTCATTAACCCCTTTAATACCCTAGATCATTCTCATGATTGGAGAATCTCTTCCCCAAGAGCCATGAAACTCCAGCTTTAGTTAAGCAGACAGTTCTCATCCAAGACATGCCAGCAAACCCAACACATATGAAGACAAAGGAATCATCAGTGTAACTCCACCACCAATGCTGTCCTCAACACATCCTTTCCATTTTGTGCACGTCTACCCTCATCCCATCCTCCTGGCACCCCACCAAGGACAGGGTTCATGTCCTTAGCCACCACCCCATCAGCCTCCACATCCAACACACAATTCTCCATACTTCTACTACCTCCAGCGAGATCCCACCACAAAGTTCATCTTTCCCTACCCCCACTTTCCGCAGGGATCACTCCCTACATGACTCAATTTTCTGTTCATTCCTCCCCACTGATCTCACTCCTGACACTTATCTTTGCAACTGGAACAAGTGCTACACCTGTCCCTACACCTCCTCCCTCACTACCTTTCAAATTCCCAAACAGTCCTACCGGGTGAGGCGACTCTTCACCTGAGAGTCTGTTGTGGTCATATACTGCGTCTGGTGTGGCCTTCTATATATCGATGAGACCCAAAGCAGATTGAAACACCACTTTGTCGAGTAACTAAGCTCCGTCTGCCAGAAAAAGCGCGATCTCCCAGTGGCCACCCATTTTAATTCCACTTCCCATTCCCATACGCTAGTCCGGGGGTCGGCAACCCGCGGCTCCGGAGCCACATGTGGCTCTTTTACGTCTGTGCTGCGGCTCCCTGTTGCTTTGGGAAATAATTGGTTGTGGCGACCCTTTTCCTGGCACATCCGAACCGACTCACAATTAGATAGCCTACGGGGGTTTGCGAGCACAGAGCTTTGGAGCCTCTGCGCCACGGGGGGCAGGTTGAGGGAGGCTTAAAAGTGAGGCTGAAGATTTCGAATAAAGTTACCGTCTCCGTGTCGTAATTTTAGCGCTGCGTGTAGAACACCGCTACATGGTCAGTATTTAATTAAAATGTATTTTATGTTAGTTTGTTAGTTTTTGAAATGTAATTCTAAATTTGAAGATTATGGTGATCTTGTACAATCTAAATAAGACGTTGTGGCGACCCATTTCCTGACACATCCGAACCGGCTCACAATTAGCCAGCGTTCAGGCTAAGGGAGATAGCCTACGGGGGTTTGTGAGTACGTGTCTTTTGCAGCATCCGCGCCCATGGGGGGGCGGGTTGAGGGAGGCTTAAAAGCAAGGCTGTTTAGTTCGAATAAAGCTATCTTTGACTGCAGTTTACTGACTGCGTGTAGCACACCGCTACAACGTGTTTTTATCGCTGGCTGTCCAGAGGGGAGGTGCTGAAACGCTTTGTCGCGTGTCTGGAAGAAGTGAAAACTTTCCTGGGCAGCAAAGGGCCCACCTTTCCTGAGCTGGAACAGCCAGAGTGGCTGGAAAAGCTACACTTCATGGTAGACATGACAGCGCACCTGAACACGCTGAACACAGCTCTTCAGGGGTAAGGACGTACAGCCCTGCACATGTTGGAGGATATTTTGGCATTCGAGCGCAAGTTGACGTTGCTTGCCAGAGATTTACAGAAAGGCACATTGTCTCACTTCCCCAATTTGAGAGAGTTCAAACAAGGTCATGACATGATAAATTCGGAGTATTTACGTTCTGCAATCATCGCAATGCAAACATCGTTTGGGAAACGCTTCTGTGAGTTCAGAGAGGAAAAAAACACTTTATCCTTCCCGGTCACTCCCCTAAGCATCGATCCATCCCTACTGAATACGACTGCATTGTCAGGTGTGAGTCAACCTGAACAAGTATGATAAATATTTTAATTGCCTATTATTTTACGTATATTCATATGTTTTCATTGTTCAGTGAAATAGTCCTTTCATTTTTCAGGTTGATAGCTAGCTGACGTTATTTTTGGTTTGCTGCTGGCGGCAAATTTAAGTTTGGCGTTTTTCATAAATACAAGAAGGACTCAAATAGACGTTGAGTATTTTACTTAAAAGTAACCTTCAACACAACGTCTTTTTTTCGGAGTTCAAAATGTTTTTGTTGCATGCAGAAATGTAATTTCGTTTTCTCTGCAGGAGTTCATCAATTTCATAAATGCAACACATTATAGTTTGTTTATACATAGCATAAAGGCAAAACAAAACGTTGTATGCAGTGTTATTTCATTTTAAATGTCAAACGGGTTTTGCGGCTCCCAGTGTTTTCTTTTCTGTGGGAAACGGGTTCAAGTGGCTCTTTCAGTGGTAAAGGTTGCCGACCCCTGCGCTAGTCCATGGCCTCCTCTGCTGTCGTGATGAGGTGTTGTAGGAGCAACACCTTATATTCTGGCTGGGTAGCTCCAGGCTGACGGCATGAACATTGATTTCTCGAACTTCCAGTAATGGAACCCCCTTCAATATTCCCCTCTCTTACCTTATCACCTCCCTCTGGTGCCCCTCCCCTTTTTCTTTCTTCCATGGTCTTCTGTCCTCTCCCATCAGACTCCTTCTCCAACCCTGAATCTCTTTCACTAATCAACTTCCCAGCTCTTTACTTCACCCCTCCCCTCCCAGTTTCACCCATTCACTTTGTGGTTCCTCCTCCCCTCCTCCCACTTTCTTACTCTGCATCAACGTTTTTCTGCAGTCCCAATCTGAAATGTCAACTATTTTCCATCAATGCTGCCTGCCCTGCCGAGTTCCTCCAGTATTTTGTGTGTTGCTTGGATTTCCAGCATCTGCAGATTTTCTCTCGTTTGTCAGTGTTACATATCTGAAGAATGGGAGACAGAGGTGAAACAGGGGCCAGTAGGTGATAGACAGATCGAGGAGTGGTGAGGAACAAGGGTCAGATGGAGCCAAGAGGGGACTAAATGTGTTTTAAATGTTCGTGTTTATATATTAACTGTAAATTCTCAAACTATAATGCAGCTTTTCCAGATCAAGTTCATTGTTATTCAATTACATAAAGTTCATTGTCAAAGTACATATATGCCAACATATATAACTCAAATTTATAAGCAATAAATATCGAGAATGATGGAGCAAGTGAAGTTGAGTGAAGTTATCCCCACTGGTTAAAAAAAAACACCTGATAGTTGAGGAGTAACTGTTCCCGAACCTGCTGTGCGAGTCCCGAGGCTTCTGTACCTTCCTGATGGCATCAGCAAGAAAAGAACTTGACCTGGGTGGTGGGGGTCCCTGATGATGGACGTCCTGCGGCAACACTGTGTAAATGTGCTCAATGGTGGGGAGGACTTTACAGGCTGGACCCTATCAATTAATTCTTGTGGGATTTTCCATTCAAGGGCGTTGGTGTTTCAATAATAGGCCATGATACAACCTGTCAAAATACTCTTCACTACACACCTATAGCAGCTTGTCAATTTTTTGATGCCATGCCAGAAGTAAGGGCACTGCTGTGCTTTCTTCATTATTGCAATTACGTGCTGGGCCCAGGACAGGTTCTCCAAAATGATAACACTGAGGAATTTAAAGTTGCTGACTCTCTCCACTGAGAGCTGGCTCATGGATCCTCCTGAAGTTAATAATCAGCTCCTTATTCTCACTGACATTGAGTAAAAGGTTGTTACTCTGACACCTCTCAGCCAGATTTTTAGTCTCCCTCCGATATGTTAATTCATCACCACCTACGACAGTGGGGTCATTAGCAAAGTTAAATATGGCATTGGAGCTGTGTTTACCACGCAGTCCGAAGTGTAAAGTGCGTAGAGTAGGGGACTAAGCACACAGGCTTATGGTGCACCTGTGCTGATGGAGATTGTGGAGGAGATGTCATTGAACTCTTCTTCGGTCGTCCATTGAAATCTGGTGACGACGTCCACTCCTTTAACAGTGAGATCTTGGATGACTAACCAGTCCTATCCTGGATCCACAAGTTCTACTGCAGGTGGGACATGTATATGTGGTAGTGGTGGCAACCATGGCTGCATTTCTCCTGGCTCTCTTCTGCTGCCTTCTGGTTGAACTTTCCATCTCCAGAATATGAACCCCGTCCCTGCACAGCTGTTGCACGGTCAGCAGCAGCATCCTCCAGGTCCTCTGGTCTGATCTTGCACTTCCTTAAAGCATTCTTCATCTGATCCTTATAGATCCTTATATAATGCCCCCATGTCGGCTACCCCGCAGAGTGTTATACGGCCAGCTACATCACGGTCGACGCTCAGCTGGAGGGCCGAAGAAGCGCTACAAGGATCAGATGAAGACTGTGTTGAACTAATGTACATGTGTCTCACCATACAAAGCAATGTTCTCCCAGACCATGGTGCGTAGCACAGTACATATAACTTACACAATACAAAGTAATATTACCATAAATTTGCCAATAGTAACGTTCCAGAAGATTGACAGTTCTCATGAGGTGCATTTACAATCCAAGTTAAAAAGCAAACAGTCTAACTCTACTCAACACACGCACACACAACGCTGGGGGAACTCGGCAGGTCAGGCAGCATCTATGGAAAAGAGTAAATAGTCAATGTTTCAGGCCAAGACTTTTCGTCAGGGCTCTGCAGACGCTGGGAATCCAGTATTTGGATTTCCAGCATACAGAGATTCTCCCTTCTTAGTGTTGCTGCTTCATACGTGATGAGGCCAGGGTGCTGGCAGGGAATTAGGTAGCCTTACAGCCTGGGGGAAGAAGCTGTTCCCATCCTGACAGTCTTTTTCCCAATTCTACCATGTAAAACCCATTGGTAAACTGCTATCCATTACTCAGATGTTTAAGATGAATTTAAGCTGTAAGGAGCACAGAGAAAAAAAAACAGGTTGCCAGGACTAGAAACTACAAGACCAGGAACAGAATTAGGCCTCTTGGCCTATAGAGCCTGCTCTGCCACTTCACCATGGTCAATTTATTATTCCTCTCAACCCCATTCTCCTGCCTTCTTCCTGTAACCTATGGCATTGTTAGGGCCCAAATTATAGGGAGAGGCTGGCCAGGCTAGGCCATTATTGGAATAGAGGAGAATGAGGCACAACATCATAGAAATATTTAAAATTGTGAGACATGGATAAAGCATTTATGATGATAAACAGATGTTAACAGTATTTTCCCCAGTGCAGGAGAGTTCAAAACTAGTGTGCATAGATGTTGGGTGAGGGAAAAGATTTTAAGAGGGACCTGAGGAATAACCTTTACCACAGCGGGTGGCAAGATGAGTGCAAGGAACAAGCTGCCAGAGGAAGTGGTTGAGGCAGGTACAATAGTATCGTAACACAAGAGATACCAATCTGATGGTATGAATATCAATTTCTCCAACTTCCTTCTTCTCTTCTCCTCACCTGCCTATCACCTCCCGCTGGTGCCCCACCACCTTCCCTTTCTCCCATGATCGAGTCTCCACTATCAGATTCCTTCTCCAGCCCTTCAGCTTTTCTACCCATCACCTCTCAGCTCCTCACTTCATCCCCACCCACCACCCACCCATCACCCTCTCACTTGTACGCCTTTCCCCTTCTACCATCCTGTTCTGGTTCCACTCCCCTTTGCTTCTAGTCCTGATGAAGGGGCTTAGCCTGAAACATCAACTGTGCATCCCCTCCATGGATGCTGCCTGGCCTGCCGAGTTGCTCCATGTGTTGCTCTGGATTTCCAGCATCTTCAGAACCTCTTGTGACTATCATCTCTTTCCACAACCTCCCCTGGAAGTATGTTTGAAGCACATAGCACTCAGTGCCAAAAGAAATCCTGCTTCAAACTTTCCCTCTTACATTAATGCCCTCCACTATTTGGTACTATTGAGAAGGAAGACCCACCCACCTACCCACCTTCCTGCTCTTACTACTTGCCCTCTCCCCACCATCTTATTCTGGCTTCCTCCCCCTTCCTTTCCAAATTGTCGACTGTTAAATCCTTAAATTTACCAACTTTCTTGTAATTTCAATATTTATGCCATTCTTTTTAACGAGTTGTACTGCATTAACATTACTGCTTGTTGGCAACTTGTCTGTAGCCAGGGAGGATGGGAATGCGGCCAAAACTTCACTAATTCCACTCTGCTTTCATCAGCTCTGAAAGCATTTTACCCAGGCCAGGACATTTATTCACCTAAGCAACTCTGTGTATTAGAGCCTCAAATTTACCCCGTCATTTACAACCACCATTCTTCATGAAGTAAGAAGCAATCCCATATCTTCCACCTGTGAAATTCAAGCAAAGGGTACACTGAATAAACAGCCTTTATGTCCAACTTTTGTGACTGCTGGTAATCAGTTAAGTCTATCATCTAGCCCGATATTTGGAAGTTACTTTAATGTGTCACTGAGTGGCCACCAATAGCTACAGCAGTCCACATATTAAACTGGCCACAAGAGTGGAATCTGCTGTGGTCCTCTGCTGCTAAAGCCCATGCTACCATTACAATGATGGGAGTTATATTTCGACCCCCAAATTGCAGTAAGGACATTGCCTACAAATTACAGCAGAAGATAGAAAATGCATGCCAAAGGGGTAATGTTACAATGGGGACTTCAATACACAAGTAGATTGGGGGGAAAAAAATCAGGCTGGTGTTGGATTACAGGAGGGGGAGTTTCTAGAGTGTCTATGAGATGGCTTTTTAGAGCAGCTCGTGGTTGAGCCCACTATTCTGGATAGGGTTTTGTGCCATGAACCAGCGTTGTTTAGAGAGCTTAAGGTAAATGAACCCTGACAGGTCAGTGATCATAATATGATCAAATTCATCCTGAAATTTGAGAAGGAGAAGCTAAAGTCAAATGTATCAGTATTACAGTGCAGTAAAGGGAACTAGAGGCATGAGAGAGGAGTTGGCCAATACTGACTGGAAAAGAACACTGGCAGGTATGACGGCAGAGTAGCAATGGCTGGGATTTCTGGAAGTAATTCAGAAGGCACAAGGTATACACATCCCAAAGAGAAATAAGTATTCTAGATGAAAGATGACGTAACAATGGCTAACAAGAGAAGTGAAAGCCAACATAAAAGCCAAGTAGAGGGCATATGATAATTAGTGGGAAGTTGGAGGATTGGGAATCTTTTAAAACCAACAGAAGGCAACTAAAAAAAAGTAATTAAGGTAAAGATGGAATATGAAAGTAAGCTAGCCAATAATATTACAGGATACCAAAAGTTTCTTCAAATACATAAAGTGTAAAAGGGAGGTGTGAGTAAAGATCAGACTGCTGGAAAATGATGCTGGAGAGGTAGTAATGAGGGACAACAAAATAGCAGATGAACGGACTGAATATTTTGTACCAGTCTTCATTATGGAAGACTTGGCGGTATGATGGAAGCTCCAGGGGTCAGGGGTCATGAAGTGTGTGAAATTACCATAACTAGAGAGGGGTTCTTGGGAAACTGAAAGGTGGGAAGGTAGATAAGGCACCTGGACCAAATGGTGCACACCCCAGAGTTCTGAAAGAGGTGGCTGAAGAGATTGTGCAGATATTAGTAATGATCCTTCAAGAATCAACAGATTCTGGAACAGTTTCACAAGACTGGAAAATTTCAAACGTCACTCCACTCTTCAAGTGGAGAGAGAAGCAAAAGAAAAGAAACTATAGGCCAGTTAGTCTGACTTCAGTGGTTGGGAAGATGTTGGAGTCGATTATGAAGGATGAAGTCTCAGAGTACTAGGAGACAATGGACAATAGGTGCAGAAGTAGACCATTCGGCCCCTCGAGTCTGCACCGCCATTCTGAGATCATGGCTGATCATTCACTATCAATACCCAGTCCCTGCCTTGTCCCCATATCCCTTGATTCCCCTATCCATCAGATATCTATCCAGCTCCTTCTTGAAAGCATCCAGAGAATTGGCCTCCACCGTCTTCCGAGGCAGTGCATTCCACACCTCCACAACTCTCTGGGAGAAGAAGCTCTTCCTCAACTCTGTTTTAAATAACTGACCTCTTATTCTCAATCCATGCCCTCTGGTACTGGACTCTCCCAACATCTGGAACATATTTCCTGCCTCAATCCTATCAAATCCTTTAATTATCTTAAACGTTTCAATCAGATCCCCTCTCAATCTCCTCAATTCCAGCGTGTACAAGCCCAATCTCTCCAATCTCTGCGTAAGACAGCCCTGCCATCCCAGGTATCAACCTAGTGAATCTACGCTGCACTTCCTCAATTGCCAGAATGTCCTTCCTTAAACCTGGAGACCAAAACTGTACACAATATTCCAGGTGTGGTCTCACCAGGGCCCTGTACAAATGCAAAAGGACATCCTTGCTTTTGTACTCAATTCCCCTTGTAACAAAGGCCAACATTCCATTTGCCCTCTTCACTGCCTGTTGCACTTGCTCACTCACCTTCATTGACTGGTGAACTAGGACTCCTAGGTCTCTTTGCATTTCTCCCTTACCTAACTCTACACCGTTCAGACAATACTCTGCCCTCTTGTTCCTGCTTCCAAAGTAGATAACTTCACATTTATTCACATTAAATGACATCTGCCAAGTATCTGCCCACTCACCCAGCCTATCCAAGTCTCCCTGTATTCTCCTAACGTCCTCTTTGCATGTCACACTGCCACCCAGTTTAGTATCGTCAGCAAACTGGCTGATATAGTTTTCAATGCCCTCATCTAAATCGTTGACATAAATCGTAAAGAGCTGTGGTCTCAATACAGAGCCCTGTGGTACCCCACTAGTCACCTCCAGCCAGTCCGAGAAACACCCATTCACTGCTACCCTTTGCTTTTTATCTGCCAACCAGTTTTCTATCCATGTTGAAACCCTGCCCCCAATGCCATGAGCTCTGATTTTACTCACCAATCTCCTATGTGGCACCTTATCGAATGCATTCTGAAAATCTAGGTACACAACATCCACTGGCTTACCCTCGTCTAACATCCTTGTTACACCCTCAAAAAACTCCAACAGATTAGTCAAGCATGATTTGCCCTTGGTAAATCCATGCTGGCTCGGCCTAATTCTATTTCTGCCCTCAAGATGTGCCACTATTTCGTCCTTAATAATTATCAAGACACTTGATAAAATAGGCTAAAGTCAGTATAGTTTCCTCAAGGGAAAATCTTACCTGACAAATCTGTTGGAATACTTTGAAGAAGTAATAAGCAGGATAGACAAAGGAGAATCGGTTGAGGTGGTGTACATGGAATTTCAGAAGGCCTTTGACAAGGTGCCCACAAGAGACTGCTCAACAAGCTACAGACTCATGGTATTACAGGAAAGATTCTAGCATGGTTAAAGCAGCGGCTGATTGACTGGAGGCAAAAAGTGGGAACAAAGGGAGCACCCTCTGGCTGGCTGCCAGTGACTAGTGGTGGACTCCACTAGTAGGGTTTTTGTTGAGACCAATTCTTTTTACGTTATATCAATGGTTTAGATGATGGAATTGATGGTTTTGTTGCAAACTTTACAGATAATAGAAACATAGTCTGAGGGGCAGGTAGTTTTAAGGAAGTAGAGATGCTAGTGAAGGACTGCTAATTTGACAGATTAGGAGAATGGGCAAGGAAATGGCAGATGGAATACAGTGTCGGGAAGTTTATGGTCATGGACATTGGTAGAAGAAATGAAAGGGTTGACTATTTTCTAAATGGAGAAAGACACAAATCTCAAGTGCAAAGGGACTTGGGTGTCCTAGTGCAGGATTCCCTGAAGGTTAACTTGCAGGTCAAGTCTGCGGTGAGGAAGGCAAATGCAATGTTAGCATTTGCTTCAAGAGAACGCAAATATAAAAGGATGTAATGTTGAAATTTTAGAAAGCATGTGAGGCCTCAATTGGAGTATTGTGAGCAGGTTGAAAGGATGTGCTGAAACTGGAGAGGGTTCAAAAGAGGTTCATAAAAATGATTCCAGCATTGAATGGCTTGTCATATGAAGATCATTCTGTAATCACTAGAATTAAGAACTGAAACCTCATTGAAACCTATCGAACGGTGAAAGGCCTTGACAGAGTCAATGTGGAGAGGATGTTTCCAATGGTGGGACAGTCTAAGACCAGAGGACACAGCCTCAGAATAGAGGGGTATCCTTTTAGAATGGAGATGAGGAGGAATTTCTTCAGTCAGATGGTAGTGAATCTGTGGAATTAGTTGCCACAGTCAGCTGCGCAGACAAAGTCTTTATGTATATTTAAGGCAGAGGTTGATGGATTCTTGATTGGTCAGGATATGAAGGGATTGGGGGAGAAGGAAGGAGATTGGGGCCGAGGGAAAAACTGGGTCAGCCATGATGAATTGGTGGAGCAGACACAATGGGCCAAATAGCCTAGTTCTGTTCCTGCATCTTAAGATCTTAATAACTGAGGGGGTTCATGAAACCAGGTTAGGAACCTCTGCTCTAGAGACTGTTGTGCATGAAAATAGCAGGAGATCAGCAGTTTCTGAGATACTCAAACCACCCCATCTGGCACCAACAATCATTCCACGGTCAAAGTCACTTAGATCACATTCCTTCCCCATTCTGATGTTTGGCTTGAACAACTGAACCTCTTTCCCATGTCTGCATGCTTTTATACATTGAGTTGCTTCCACATGATTGGCTGATTAGATATTTCCATTAATGAGCAGGTGTACCTTATAAAGTGGCCCCTGACTGTATGTCACCTTACACCACCTCAAGATTTATTTCATTGCAGGCATTTACAGGATAAATAAGACCATAAAAAACTAAACATAAACAAATGGTTGTGACCGCTGGTTCAAGAACAAAGTAGTCAGTGTTCGAGAGCCATTGATGCCAGGACTTTGTAATATCGAACAGATTAAGCAAACAACTTCTCTGCTTGTTGGAAGAACAGCTGCAAGGGTTTGTAAAACTTGCTTGCAAGTTCGGGCATCGCTTTGCTTTAAATTAGTTGTTTAGAAGTTGAACCTTTTCAAACGCTGCTTTGCAAACCTGAAATGTTCAATGCTTGCAATTCTTCTCATCACAGGATTCACAAAGGGTTTGTACAGAGCTGTGGCTGTGGGAGGGAATCTGTCTTCATCCAGCAAGCTGGATCTTTCTTCATAGTCGATGCCAAGTGTGCATTGGCAGGAGTCAGTGTTGGCCCTCATTCAACTAGTACAGCATCATACTTAGCTCCAGCCGGCAATTTTACCCCCTCACAATCCCGGCTTGTCTGCCTAACCTAGATTTTAAAATCTGAAGACAAAATTGTCTTGACCAGCAAGATCCCAGTGAAGAAATCATTTCTTTCCAGTTCAATTATACCGTGATGGGATTGGAATCCCCGTCCACAAAGCCCAAAACTAAAAAGGTTTTAAGCCCCATCTGATAGGTTTCCTTAATGTTGTTGCAGCCGGGGGTGGTAATGAGGATAATCTCACACTACCTATTAAATGCTCCCATTGGCATGCACCTCAAATAGTCCCTGACAACCAAGTCCAGCTCCTGGCCTTCACGTGGGCTATTAAGCCTGGTGGAACCATTTCTATTGACTGGAGAAGGAGCAAAGGGAGGTTACTGGCACCTTTAAATCAGTCGCTCCGGATAGACGGGTTTGTTAGCCATGATTGGCAGCTCACTAAGTAGAGGGAAAACTCTGATCTCAAACCTCCGCTGCCTTGCATTCTACCCACTCGTAGGGAAGGCTTGAGGAATGAACTCCAAGGGAGAATTCCAGAACTGGAGTTCCCAAAACATTGAGTTCAATGGTGACTGACAACTCCTGTGACGCTGCTGGTACAAAATTGCCTCTGCCATTCCTTTGGGTTCATCAGATGTGTGGAGAGGGGGAGCTTGCTACACAGGCAACAGCCTGCTCTCCATGTTGTACTGCCCTGGCTTGCGTACCTAGACAGCTAACGAGTCCTCCATTGCAGGAACTGGAAGTTGAAGAATGAATTACAGTTTTGTCACCCCATCTTTCTATTATTCTCCTTGTCATTTGTAAGGATCTCCAATGCCTTCTATCTTTTATACCTTTTTACTGCTTGATGACATTATCTGCACGTGACGTTTTCCAGATATCTTCCCCGGACAAAGCAATTGACACAGATGGTCTGAAAGTCTCTAATGACTATTGGTCTGTCTTTGTCATGGGTGGTCTTTCACTGATTTCTTTTGTATTTCTTTGTATTTACTGCAAATGCCCACAAGAAAGCAAATCTCAGAGTTGAACACGGTGACGCATGTGTACTTTGGTAATAAATTTACTTTGATCTTTGAGCTCTTGCAAGTTGAGCAAGCATATCGGTTAGAAGTTTAACTCTTTCAAACAGCTGACCCTTTGGAAAGGTCA
Organism: Hypanus sabinus; assembly: GCF_030144855.1. Taxonomy (NCBI): domain Eukaryota; kingdom Metazoa; phylum Chordata; class Chondrichthyes; order Myliobatiformes; family Dasyatidae; genus Hypanus; species Hypanus sabinus. Next base: position 9,752,108 of record NC_082707.1, on the reverse strand, counting down.
CACTGCTGTAGTAGAAAGCTGAGATTAGCAATAAGCCTTTGGGTCGCTGGAAAGTGAGTATCCATCACAACACCAGATTTTATTCCAACCAGTTAGCTTACCCAAGCCCATCACCCTTACTGGGGCATAGGCTGCTCTCCAGAATCCTTTGTCCTGGGACAGTCTTTCAAGTTGTCCCAGGGATATGTAGCCCACCTTTTCCCTCTCCCAGGGAATGGAGTTTTCAGAGCTTCCCTTGACATTTCTGAAGCTCTGGGTTTTTAAAGAAGGGACAGGAATGCCAACCCTCCTCCTTTCAGAGCCAGGCTTGTGACTGTCCTTGGCAGAGTTATTCCGACCAGTGGAGGTGAGTACCACAGATTTTAAATTCAATCTAAGATTCATTGTCTTTCCAAAATCCATATATAGATCCGTACACATACTGACTGGCCGATAATGCTTTGTCCCGATCAAAGGCTATTGGCATGGTATATTACCTCCCCACTAATGCAGTCCTCCTTTCAGTCAGCGAACATCTCCCTCGGACTTCAGTGTTCAAATAAGTTTCATCAAATCTGACCTTCCCATTAAAAACCCATGATAGATCCTAATTTGCTGAAATTACTTTGTAATGGGCACAGTCCTGTTTGGCTTCAATAACAGGCTAGAAAACTGGTGTTTTTCCAGGAAACAACCTGCTGGGAGAACTCATCAGGATCCATGGGAGGGAAGGAGTTGTCAAAGTTTTTGGGCTGAAACTTGCATCAGACAGTTAACACTTTGCAGATCCAGTCTGCAATCACAAACCATAGGAGCTGTCTATAGGCAGCAACATTACTAAATCAGTCCATTCCTCATTTTTTTGTTAAAAACACTAACTTCTGCACCTTTGTTACTAGATTTATCAATCACATGGACACCCAAATATGATGAAACGTGTTGTTGCATTAACAACCAACACACAAGGATGGGCTGGTGGCACAACCACACATTGTTGTACATAGCATTCCCACCACATTCAACAGAACAATTCAAGATTGTTTAATATCATTTCCAGTGCACAACTGTAAAGACCACGCACAGGAAATTAAACAGTCTTGAATCTCTAGCTGGATAAATCCCTCATCTGTTCAAAAGGGACATCCTCTGCCCTCTGGCCTTAGGCTTCCCCAGCAGCCAGAACACCCAAGGGTTTGATGAGGGCAGCCAGCAAGTGTCGCCACACATTCTGGCACCAACATAGCACGCCCACCATGTTCAGCAGAACCCGACAAGACATCAGCAAAGCGAGCCACGTTTCTGACCACCCCTTCAAGCTCAGGCCTCCAGCCCTGAACAGGCTGCCTCCAGGCCTTCGCTCTGCACTCAGGCATTGGGCCTGTAACTTCCACTCCCTGACCTTGACGCAGAGACATCAAACCTCTGGACAATTGTCCCAGGGGCTTCGACAAAGATTCCCAGCAGAACCTCGGCTTATCCAACCCACAACACTAGCATGGGGGAGGTGGGGTGGAGATGCGTCTCTACCAAAGGAGGTGTAAGGCGCTCCTCCCCTCCGCTAGCCTGCAGGTCACCCTTGGGCAAGGTGTAGCACCAGCTTAGTCCCCCCCTCGATCAGGGTCACATGAAGCTATGGGAGCAGGTGGTGGATGGTCGTATGAGCAGCTGGTGCGTATCATAAGTCCTGGTTATGCGACCACTGACACCAGGCAGACAATCTCTGAAGAGTATTGATAATGGCTGGGGTCACCCATCTTGTAAGGACACTGTACAGAAGGCAATTGCAAACCACTTCTGTAGAAGCATTTGCCAAGAGCAATCATTATCACGGAAAAACCATGATCGGCTATGTCATACCACGTGGCACATTGTGGTGGTCACTACAGCTCAGCACTGACAGACCTGCGCCTCTTCCACTGCGCTTCACACTCCAGGGCAACAAGCAGCACTGGCCACTTCAGAGTGGAACGGGGAAGCTTCTCTAGCGAGGTGGGGGTAGGGGGAGATCTGGCAGAAGTTTATCAGATTCTGAGAAGCATAGATAGAGTATGCCAGGGTTGAAATATCTAATACAAGAGGGCATGCATTTAAGGTGAGAAGGGGCAGTTTCAAAGGAGATGAGGGTCAAGTTCCCCGGCCCCACAGGGAGTGGTGGGTGTCTGGAATGTGCTGTCTGGGGTGGTGGTAGAGGCAGATACATTGGGGATATTTAAGAGACAAAGATAGGCACACAACTCCACCGTGAATGGACCCAAGCCCAGCCATGGGGCTAGCAAACCCATCCGTAAAAACTCAGAGCCACAGAAATCCAACAGGAGCTTCAGAGAGGAACCTCGGCTGGAAGGCCACAAGGCCAATCTACCTTCCCCCCAGGACTGAGGGCTTGGCGAGCTGCTGCTGCCCTTTGCCCCAGGAGGGGGGAATGGCTTAAGAAAGGCACATGATTGTGAGGAAAATGGAGGGATATGGACATTGTGTAGGCAGAAGGCCATTTGATGACTAATATATTTGGTTTGGCACAACTCTGTGGGCCAGGTTTGTCCCGGTGCCGTACTGTTCTATGCCCTGTGTCGTTCAGTATCCAGATGAAGGGTCACAATATCCAGGCATTCAAGGGGAGTGTTCAGGACGATTCATGCGGTCAAGTGTCCAAGAGTATTGAGACTAGGACACAAAACTCAGTCACTCTTAAGTCAGCTAGAATCTGATTCCAGTGCCATCTGTACGTCCTTCCGTGGCTCTGTGGGTTTCCTCCAGGTGCTTCGGTTTTCTCCCACAGTCCATAGACGTACTGGTTGGTAGGCTCATTTGTCATTGTAAAGTATCCTGTGATTAGGCTAGAGGTAAGCAGACAGTTTGCTGGGCAGCACCACTCATTGGGAATTATCCCCAAATAAAAAGTCACCCCACAACATGGAGTAGAGGGCAAGAGTCATACTTCAGTTTGGCAGATCCACAAGACAAGGACACGAGAGGCAGAGAGCAGAGTATTAAATAATCTTAACCCTTCCCCCTACAGGGACAATGAACTCAGTATTACTCAAAGGCCAGCTTTATTCCCCTTGTGAATGGCAGGAATGTGACCTCATTCCACTTTAATCCTTTATTCACAAAGCCAGCCCTGGTTGGCTTACCACATCTGAAACGTTAGTATTACCATTCTGAATAACATCAGACTCCTTTCAGGTTTATTGTCACCCGACTGCATAGATGTACAACCAAACAAAACAACATTTCTCTGGACCGCAGTGCACCCACAGAACACATCGCACACTGCACACAAAACAAAAAAAGTACATCAAATATAATTGCAAATGGATGTCATAAACAGCTTGTTGTTGTCCCTGTGACGAGACCTCGGTGGTGACAGGATATTCATTAGTCTCACAGCCCAAGGGAGGAAGCTCTTACCCAGTCTGACAGTCCCACATCGCATCAGCACTCTACAAGGCATTTTCGACATCGTAGGACATGGAGAAAGATGATGCACAATAAATTACTGACCAGCCATTCAGACAGGGGTGGAAAGAGGCAGTGTGCCAGATCAGCAACGTTGCCAGCTACCCTGCAAGAGATTTAATGTACACAGGTAGGGTACGGGGTGGCATGGTGACACAGCAGTTAGAGCTAACCACTGCAGGGCCAGCTTCAGGTACGGCTGCTGTCTGTAAGGAGTTTGTACGTTTTCCCCACGACCGCGTGGGTTTCCCCCCGTTTCCTCCTACCTTCCAAAGGCATAGGTTAGGATTAGTGAGTAGTGGGCTCACTATGTTGATGCCCCCAACCCCAATGACCTGATAGAGGTGTACAAGATGATCGTGTTGATCGGCAGAGGCTTCCTCCCAGGGCTGAAGTGGCCAACACGAGGGGGCATAGTTTTAAGGTGTTTGGAAGTAGACACAGAGGGGATATCAGGGGTAAGTTTTTTTTAAATATGCAGAGTGGTGAAATGGGTTGCTGGGGACTGTGGTGGAGGCGGATACAATAGGATCCTGGATAGGTATATGGAGTTTAGAAAAACGGAGGGCTGTGGGTAACCCAGATAATTTCTAAAGTACATAGATGTTCAACACAGCATCGTGGCCCAAAGGGCCTGTATTGTGCTGTAGGTTTTCTATGTTTCTGACCCATTTCACTGCATGTTTCAAAGTATGTGTGAGAAATAAAACTAATCTTTTCATACTTTCTTCTGAATGGGTTGGCGACATTTTACTGCATCATGCCTACTCAGTGAACCTGTCCATATCCCTTCCTGGTCTCCACACAGTCTACCTAGAACAGTACAGGTCCTTCACCCTATTGTGTTGTGCCAACCTTTTAACCTACTCTGAGATCAATCTGACCCTTCCCTCCTTCGTAGGCCTCTACTCATCATGCCCCTTCATATTAGCCATTTCTGTCCTGGGAAAAAAGCCTGTCTGTCCAGTCGATCTACACCTCTTATTTTGTCCACCTCCATCAAGTCACCTCGTCCTCCTTCGCTCCGAAGAGGAACCCCAGCTCACTCAACCCATCCTCAGAGGACGTGCTCTCCAACCTTGCACTCATTTAGTTTCCTGAACGCTACCACAGTATGACACAAAGTACAGACATCCACCGTGCAAAGTGCAGCATCGAGAGTCCAGGCCAGCTGCAACAGCGCCCGTTGTGGGAGTTTCAAGAAACTGTTCACAGAACCATGCAGCAGATTGTGAGGACTGCCGAGAAAATCATCCCCATCCCGCATATCAGATGTGCTGCATTCACTGAGCCCTCAGTATTGTCAAGAACCCCTCCCATCCATCCCATCACTGACTTCCTACCGTCAGGCAGCAGGTACTGTATAACCAAGGACCCATTATCTGATAACAGCTTCCTTCCCCAGGCTGTGAGACTTCTGAACACATTACCACTCAGTGCACGTTACTTATGACAGTACCAGTAATACTGTGTATATTTAACTATATTTTGTATATGCATTTTATATCAACTTGCACATCTACAGAATACTACTTTTATCCTTTAAATTTTATAATGTTCACATTGTTTTATGCACAGCATGCATGCTCCGTTTTGCACCTTGGTCCCCAAGGAACATTGTTTCGTTTAATTGTATACATCTGTATGGTTGAGGGCAATAAATTTGAACTGAAGGAATTAAATCCGTAACTGCCTCTCTGAAGAGGGAATTAATTACCAAACCACATCCAAATGTATTTAACAATTTGTATTGATAGTAAATCATCTTGTCATTTACAACTTTGGCACTGTGTGAACTGATTGCCTCAACTGTGAATAAAAAGGACTTGGAAACTAAATTAGAATGTGCTTAATTAATAGGAAGTTTTAAAAAGTGGAGGGTAGGGAATAAAGGAATTTCACAGTTGTAAAGTTAGAGAAAAGGTCTGAGGCAGCACAGAAATGCAGCGGTTAGCATAACACAAGTTCAGTTCCCGATGCTGTCTTTAAGGAGTTTGCACGTTCATCCCATAACCACGTGGGTGTCCTCTGGGCGTACACACACACACACACACTAATGGGGTGACATGGATGGAATTCTGCAGTGCAGGCTTGTCTCTCTAAAACTAAAAAAAAAATGACATTTAAGTAGACCCCAGTGTGAAGAGAAGGCAGTTGCTACACAGAACATCCTTGAGGTTGAAGGAATTTTGACCCAGCACAAACTAAAAGGGTATATAGACTGGGTATATGGACCATACCCCAACATTTATTCAGAATTTTATTTAGGCTCTTCCAGTCCAACAAGCCCATGCCATCAAATTACACCCACATGACCGATTAACCTTCCAAATTAAATCAGTAGGTTAATTGGTCACGGTACAGTAGCGTAGTGGTTAGCACAACGCTTTACAGATACAGGTGACCCGGATTCAATCCCCACTGCTGTCTGTAAGGATTTTGTACATTTCCCTGTGGGTGTCCTCCCACACACCACGTACTCGTTCATAGGTTAATCATTGTAAATTGTCCCGTGATTAGGCTAGGGTTAAATTGGGGGATTACTGGGCAACATGGCACAAAGGGCCTTCCCTGTACTGTATCTCAGTAAATTAAAATAACCGTAGATCTTTGGAACTTGGGAGAAATCCAGAGCACCTGGATGAAACCCATGTGGTCACGGGGAGAACGTACAAGCTCCCTACAGGCAGTAGTGGGAATTGATCCTGGCTTGCTGGTGCTGTAATAGTGCTATACCAGCCGATATTCCTCTGTCAATTTCTGCAGCTGACTTTTATACTTTGACAGTCTTCTAATCTCCCCCAGGACTTGGACCCCAAGATCCCTCTGCACATCAACACTGAAGGTCCTGCCATTAACTTCTGCTCATTGGTCATTTGCTCTTCGGTGTGCAGGAGAACGATGGGCCACCTTAAAGAGGTGGATAAAATTGAGGGGCATAGATAGGGTGAAGCCCCTCAATGAGAGAGGGGTCAGAGGAGAATAACCAGACTGGTTCGAGCTGACAGGAAGGTGACAGTAACTCAAATAACCACACGTTACAACAGTGGTGTGCAGAAGAGCATCTCTGAATGGACAACACATTGAACCTTGAAGTGGATGGGCTACAGCAGCAGAAAACCACGAACACACACTCAGTGGCCATCCACTTCATTAGGAACAGGCTTGGAAGAAAGTGGCCACTTGCATATGTTGCAGCTTTATAAAACTCTTAGGAGTTTTGCACACAGTTCCAGTCGCCCCGTTACAGGAAGAATATGAAGGCTTTGAGGAGGGTGCAGAAGAGGTTCACCAGGATGTTGCCTGGATGAGAAGGCATGTGCTATATTAGAGGTTGGACAAACTTGGGTCGTTTTTTCTGGAGGGGTGCAGGCCGAGGGGAGATCCGATAGAGATGTACAAGCTCACGAGAGGCATAGATAGACACGGAGCATCTTTATCCCAGGATTGAAATTCCTAATACCAGAGGGTATGTATTTAAGATGAAAGGGAGCAAGTTCAAAGGAGATGTGAGGTGCAACTGTGTTGGGTGTTTAGAATGCACTGCGAGGGCTGATGGTCGAGGCAGATGCAATAGAGGTATTCAGGCTAATGTTGGCACATAAAGGAGTGGGAAGAGGAACAATGTGGACATTGGACGTGCAGGTGAAGTTAGTTTAGTTGCTGTTTGATTTCTATTTTGCTTGGCACAACACTGGGGGGGGGGGGGGAATAAAGGCCTGTACCTGTTGATATTTTTATTGTAACTCAGTGAATTTTTACGCCAGCAAAGTATTGCTGTCACAAACACATGTCGTGAAATTTGTTATGTGGTTGCGGTACAATGAAGTCATGCAAAAATAGAAATAAAGAAGTAGTGAGGCAGTGTTCATGGGTTCAATGTCCATTCAGGAATCAGATGGCAGAGGGGAAGCTGTTCCTGAATCGTTGAATTTGTGCCTTCAGGCTTTTGTACCTCCTACCACGCATGATCTGGGTGACGAGGGTCCTTCTTGACAATAAACCTGATATTGATTCCTCACTATTCTATGTTCGACTTGTTTCAGAGGTCAAAGCAAATTAATTATCAAAGTACGTACATTTTCTCACAGGCAAAGTAGAAGAAAGGAACACAATCAAATCTATGAAAAACTGCTCAGAAAGACTAACAACCAATGTGTAAAAGAGAAACTCCACAAATACAAAAAATATAATAAATAAATAACAAATAGATAATACTGAGAAGATGAGATGAAGAGTCCTTGAAAGTGAGTCCATAGGTTGTGGGAACAGTCAGTGCTGGAGTGAGTGAAGTTGCTCACACTGGTTCAGGAGCCTGATGGTTGAGGGGTAATAACTGTTCCTGAACCCTGGTGGTGTGGGACCTGACAGTTGAGGGGTAATAACTGTTCCTGAACGTGGTGGTGTGGGACCTGATGGCTGAGGAGTAATAACTGTTCCTGAACCTGGTGGTGTGGGACCTGATGATTGAGGGGTAATAACTGTTCCTGAACCTGGTGGTGTGGGACCTGATGATTGAGGGGTAATAACTGTTCCTGAACCTGGTGGTGTGGGACCTGATGGTTGAGGGGTAACAACTGTTCCTGAACCTGGTGGTGTGGGACCTGATGGTTGAGGGGTGATAACTGTTCCTGAACCTGGTGGTGTGGGACCTGATGGTTGAGGGGTAATAACTGTTCCTGAACCTGGTGGTGTGGGACCTGATGGCTGAGGGGTAATAACTGTTCCTGAACCTGGTGGTGTGGGACCTGATGGTTGAGGGGTAATAACTGTTCCTGAACCTGGTGGTGTGGGACCTGATGGTTGAGGGGTAATAACTGTTCCTGAACCTGGTGGTGTGGGACCTGATGGTTGAGGGGTAACAACTGTTCCTAAACCTGGTGGTCTGAGACCAGAGGCTCCTGCATCTCCTTCCTGATGGTAGCAGCAAAGAAGATGGTGTGAGTCCTTGATGATGGATTTAATGGATATACATGCAATTTATTTCTGGTCACCTCCAGTATCCTAGAGAAACAATTTCTTCCCAACACCATCAGATTTCTGAACGGTCTGTGGACAATCATTTTGTTCTTTGCACAATTTTTGCAATTTGCATAATTATGACTTTGCAATGTACTGCTGCCACAAAGTAACATGTTTCACATCATATTAATCAATGAGAATAAACCTGACTCTACGGTTCCCATCCTCCCCCAAATACATATTCCAGACAGATAGAAACATAGAAAACCTACAGCAAGTACAGGCCCTTCGGCCCACAAAGCTGTGCCGAACATGTCCTTACCTTAGAAATTACCTTGGGTTACCCATACCCCTCTATTTTTCTATGCTCCATGTACCTATCCAGGAGTCTCTTAAAAGGCCCTATCGTATCCACTTCCAACACCATCGCTGGCAGCCCATTCCACGCACTCAACGCACTCTGTATGAAAAACTTACCCCTGACATCTCCTCTGTACCTACTTCCAAGCACCTTAAAACTGTGCTCTCTCGTGCTAGCCATTTCAGCCCTGGGTAAAAGCCTCTGACTATCCACATGATCAATGCGTATCATTATCTAATACACCTCTATCAGGTCACCTCTCATCGTCTGTTGCTCCAAGGAGAAAAGGCCAAGTTCGCTCAATCTATTCTCATAAGGCATGCTCCCCAATCCAGGCAACACCCTTGTAAATCTCCTCTGCACCCTTTCTATGGTTTCCTTGTCCTTCCTGTAGTGAGGTGACCAGAACTGAGCACAGTACTCCAAGTGGGGTCTGACCAGGGTCCTATAAAGCTGTAACATTACTTCTTGGCTCTTAAACTCAATTTCACAATTGATGAAGGCCAATGCATCGTATGCCTTCTTAACGATAGAGTCAACCTGTGCAGCAGCTTTGAACATCCTATGGACTCGGATCCCAAGATCCTCCCGATCCTTCACACTGCCAAGAGTCTTGCCATTAATACTATATTCTGCCATCATATTTGACCTGCCAAAATGAACCACCTCACACTTACTGGGTTGAACTCCATCTGCTACTTCTCAGCCCAGTTATGCATCCTATCAATGTCCTGCTGTAACCTCTGACAGCCTTCCACACTATCCACAACACCTCCAACCCTGCTGGAAAAAGGCCAGCAGTGTCATGAAGGATCCAACACACCCTGCTCAGAGACTGTTTGTCCCGCTCCCATCAGGGAGGAGGCTACAAATCATCCCTGCCAGTCCCTTTCCCCAAGCCCTGAGGCTGATCAATGTCCCCACCCCTCCTCTACTTTAGCACCTCCTGTCAGAGTCACCTTATGTACAGACACTCCTATGCCTAATGTCACTTTGGGGACATACAATTAATGTATAACGTATTTATATTTATTAGTTTATTAAAAAAAATGTTATAGTGTTGTTGTGCGGCATCGGACCCGGAGTAACAATTATTTTGTTCTCCTTTACACTTGTGTGCTGGAAATGACATTAAACCATCTTGATTTCCAATTCTCACACTCTGGAGTGGGCAGTTAAGCTCCAGACCCGGACCTTAGCGCAGATACACAGCGGCCAAGCAACTGATTACTCCCGATCAAGATCTAGATTGTTTAATGTCGTTCCCAGCACACAGGAGAGTGAAATAATTGTTCCTCCGGATCCGATGCAGCACAAAAAAAAAACCCGCTGTAAGATGAAGAACATAATCAATATAATTACCTAAGACAGCTTACATAGATTAATTGTATGTCTGTAAAGTGACGCGAGGCCCAGGAGTGTGAACATAAGGTGACTAACAGCAGAAGACAAAAGTAGTGGAGTTCGTCGGTGAAACTGATTTTGAATCAAAGAATGATCTTTGCTTTTTAAACAAGGTACATTGCGGGGGAAACACCAGAATATGATCTTTGACGGAGAAAACAAAACGAATTGGAAAATTTCCAACATTCTTAACAATTAAGAACTTCGCAGACTTAAAAAAGCGCAGAGTTGCAAACTCAGCGTTGCCGACATACCAGCCCCCGCCACCGGAGCGTGTGAAGGCGAAGGGGAATTGTTCACACTCACGCACGCCCACCACGGAACCCGAGGGCGAAAGGGTGACTTTGAGTATCACCGAGACCTCTCAGTAGCAGGCGGTGGGTACCGCACTCACCCAGCATGGAGAAGATAAAGTCCTTAGCTGTGTGGATCTCCAGGGCTCTGTGATCATCGTATTCCCGCTGGTCCTGTCTGCTGAATTCCTGAATCAGTTTGTTCAAATCCTCGATCTTAGCCCCCGACCTAAAATCCAGCTCCGCCGGCGTTTTGGGCGCACCGGGGCTGGGTTTACTGCCTGCGCCGTTCATAGCCGCCATCTTCGACCAGATTGTGTGGGGGAGAAACAGCGCTGGGAATTTAAGATTTTAAAAAATCCGCCGGCTTGACACGGCTTTCCCCCACCTCTATCACTTTCTCCCCTTACCGCCCCCACTTCTAATTACACTGCAGCTGAACAGTTTGCAGGTGGCGCTTAAATCCAGCGAATAAAGAGACCCGCTTCCACAGGTCCTTTCAAACCCAGTGAATGAATAAAATCTGCACGGAAATTGACAATTGCAACCTGATGTCGAATCAACAAGCGGGCCACAATGTAGTGCTCGCCCACCGCTACTCTTAAAGAGACCGCCGCCCCGAATCCCTCCTCCCCATCCCTCCTCCTCTTCCTCCCTCCCCGCCCCTCCCCTCCACCTTCCTCCCCCCACCTTCATCCTTTCCCCCTCCCCTCCCCTTCCTCCCTCCCCCGCCCTTCCTCCCCTCCACCTTCCTCCCCCCACCTTCATCCTTTCCCCCTCCCCTCCCCCTCAACCCTCTGCATTCCCCTACCCCTCCCCTTTCCCCCGCCCTTCCTCCCCTCCACCTTCATCCTTTCCCTCTCCCCTCCCCTTCCTCCCTCCCCCGCCCTTCCTCCCCTCCACCTTCCTCCCCCCCACCTTCATCCTTTCCCTCTCCCCTCCCCTTCCTCCCTCCCCGCCCTTCCTCCCCTCCACCTTCCTCCCCCCACCTTCATCCTTTCCCCCTCCCCTCCCCCTCAACCCTCTGCATTCCCCTACCCCTCCCCTTTCCCCCGCCCTTCCTCCCCTCCTTCCTCCCCCCCACCTTCATCCTTTCCCTCTCCCCTCCCCTTCCTCCCTCCCCTGCCCTTCCTCCCCTCCATCTTCCTCCCCCCACCTTCATCCTTTCCCTCTCCCCTCCCCTTCCTCCCTCCCCCGCCCTTCCTCCCCTCCATCTTCCTCCCCCCACCTTCATCCTTTCCCTCTCCCCTCCCCTTCCTCCCTCCCCCGCCCTTCCTCCCCTCCACCTTCCTCCCCCCCCCACCATCCTTTCCCTCTCCCCTCCCCTTCCTCCCTCCCCCGCCCTTCCTCCCCTCCACCTTCCTCCCCCCACCTTCATCCTTTCCCCCTCCCCTCCCCCTCAACCCTCTGCATTCCCCTACCCCTCCCCTTTCCCCCGCCCTCTCTCCATTCCTCCCCTCCGTTCACAACCTACCTCTTCCCTCCCATTGTCCTTCCACCCTCTAGCCCTCTACTCGCTGCCCATCCACCTCCTCCCCTTTCCCTTCACCCCAGGGGCCATTCCTCAGATACCAGCACACCCCACAGAGGCTTTCCCACTCAGCCTCAGCATCTCCTGAGTGGCCTAGGCCTCGCCACAACCGAGGCAATGCAGCTCCCCTGCTGCCCGTCTCGCGGGTGAAGTAAATAATATGAATAAAAGGAATACCGAGGTAGTCATTATTACTACCTGTCAGTCCATGGCCTCCACTACTGTTGTGTTGAGGCCACCCTCAGGTCGGAGAAGCCACACCTTATATTCTGTCTAGGTAACCTCCAATATGATGCATGAACATCAATTTCTTAAACTTCCGGTACCACCCGCACCACCCTGCCATTCACCACTCGCCATTCCCTTCTCTTTCACCACCCTGCCATTCACCACTCGCCATTCCCTTCTCTTTCACCACCCTGCCATTCACCACCCTGCCATTCACCACTCGCCATTCCCTTCTCTTTCACCACCCTGCCATTCACCACTCGCCATTCACCACTCGCCATTCCCTTCTCTTTCACCACCCTGCCATTCACCACTCGCCATTCACCACTCGCCCTTCCCTGCTCTTTCACTACCCTGCTATTCACCACTCGCCATTCCCTGCTCTTTCACCACCCTGCCATTCACCACTCGCCATTCCCTGCTCTTTCACCACCCTGCCATTCACCACTCGCCATTCCCTTCTCATTCACCACCCTGCCATTCACCACTCGCCATTCCCTTCTCTTTCACCTCACCTACCCAACACCTCCCTCGGGTTCTCCTCCTCCTTCTCTTTCTCCCTTGGCCTTCTGTCTTCTTCCATCAGACTCCCCCTCATCCTGCCCAGTATCTCTTTCACTAATCAACCTCCCAGATCTGTACTTCACCCCTCCCCACTTCCCGGTTTCTCCCTGTGCTTCTCTCTGCCCTCCACCACCTTCTAAATCTACTCCTCCGCCTGAAAATCTTCTGCAGTCAATGTACTCTTTTTCATAGAAACTGCCTGACCTGACGAGTTCCTCCAGCACTTTGTGTGTGTTGCTCAGATTTCCAGCGTCTGCAGATTCTCTTGTCTAATGAGGTATTTGGGTCTTCCAGAAATCCAGAGATGGAGGTGAAGAAGCTGTTCCTGAACCTTTGAGTGTGTCTTCAGGCTCCCGTACCTTCTCCCTGATGGCAGCAATGAGAAGAAGTTTGGTCCCTGGTGGAGGGAGTCCTTAATGATGGACGTCTCCTTCCTGGGGCATGAACCCTGAAGGATAGGGAGAGTCGTGCTTGTGATGGAGCTGGAAGTGAATAAACTGTTGATGTTTTGGGCCAAGATCCTTCCTCAGGACTGGGAAGGAGGGGGGAAGACAGCAGAATAAGAAGGAGGAGGGAGGGGAAGGAGGACAAGCTTGAAGGTGATAGATGAGGTCGGGTGAGGGGGGAGGGGTGAAGTGAGAAGCTAGAAGGTGATAGGTAGAAAAGATAAAGGCTGAAGAAGAAGAAGGAATCTGATAGGAGAGGAGAGTGGACCATGAGAGAAAGGGAGGGAGGAGGGACACTGAGGGAAGTGATAGGCAGGTGAGGAGAAGAGAAAAAATAATGGGGGAGGGCAGAGTGAGGAATAGCAGAAGCAGAAAGAGAGAGGGGGCCTTCATCTTCAAACCCATCTTTACCTCCTCCCTGCTCCCCTACTCTCCTCTTTCTGCTGGGATTCCTTGTCTTTACCGATCTCTCTCCAGGCGCATCCCTGCAAGTGGCCAAGTGCTACCCCTGCCCATTCACCTCCTCGCTCACCTCCGTTCCAGATCCCAAATAGTCCTTCCAGGCGAGGCAATACTTGACCTGCAGTCTCTTGCGGTTGTCTACTGTATTCAGTGCTCCCCAGTGTGGCTTCCTCTACATCGGTGGGACCCCAGGTGGAGGACCGCTTTTTGGAGAACCTTCACTCTGTCTGCAACAACTAGGGTTTCCCAGCGGCCAATTCCAATCCCTGTTCCCATTCCAACATGTTGGTCCATGGCCTCCTCTACTGTCAAGGTGAGACCACTCTGATGTTGGAGGATCAACATCTCACGTTCCGTCTGGGTAGCCTCCAACCTGATAGCATGAACATCGATTTCTCCAACGTATGGTAACTTCTTCCCTCCCCCTTCTCTGAGCAACACAGTTGGCATGGAAGAGAAGGCCTTAAGGGCCTGTGGCTATTTCCAAATTGATTTTCTTTGGTGCATAAGGTCTGCTGTAAGGACATCACTTTTGAACTTACCTCCTCTCTCTTTAAATGCATGCACTTGAGCATCCATCTCAAACCAGGGGAAAGGATTCTCTGTCAATGCCTCACATAGTTTTATAAACTTTTGCCAGGTCTTCCAGCAGCCTCTGACGCTCCATAGAAAACAGCCCAAGTTTATCCCTTGCTCTGTCTGCTGGAAAGGTTAGGATTTCCTGGTGGCCACCCATTTCTATTTGGCTCCCCACTCCTATTCTGACATGTCAGTCCATGGCCTCCATTATTGCCATGAAGAGGCTAAACTCATGTCAGAGGAGCGACACCTCGTATTCTCTCTGGTTAGCCTCCAACCTGATGACATGAACATTGATTTTTTTTCAATTCACAGTACTTTCTCCCCTTCCCCCTTCTCTCTTTTTTCCATTCCCCATTTTGGCTCCCTCTTCACTCCTTCTCATCTCCTCACAAGCCCATCACCTCCCTCTGGTCCCTCACCATCTTCCCTTTTTCCCATGATCCACTGGCCTCTCCTATCAGATTCCTCTTCTTCCCCCCTTTACCTTTTCAACCCATCACCTCCCAGCCTCTCACATCATCCCCCTCCCCCTCACCTGCCAACTTGTCTTCCTCCCCTTTCTCCCCACCATCTTATTCTGGCTTCTTCCCCCTTCCTTTCCAGTCCTGATGTAGGGTCTTGATCAAAAAGTCTACTATTTATTCCCGTCCATAGATGGTGCCTGACCTGCTGGGTTCCTCCAGCATTTTGTGTCTGTTGCTCCGGATATCCAGCCTCTCCTGATAGCATGTTCCCCCTAATCACATGACACAGAACAAATTGGATGAAAGGATGACTCCAGCCAGAAGTGGTCCAGCAGCAATTTTTATTTGTGAGTCAGATATGATCTGTGTGCAATCTGATTTGTTCCTGAAAATTGATCCATTGCACTTGGCTGACAGCTGATTCTAATCCATACAGCAGTATGATTCAAGTGTTTAGATACATTATTTCATCAATAAATGCCATCAGGTGGCTGTGTTAATGGAATTATTCCCAGGGATGCTGGGAAGCTGTGTGGTTGGTGGCCAGCCCAACCCATTGGTGCTGCCCTCTAGTGTTCATGTGGTGGAAGACAAGCTGGATTGCATGCTCCAGTTTGTAGACCATAGCAGGCTTCTTCTTGTCATTAACACTCATGCGCTATCAGTTTGTAGGACATGATACTCAAGGACTTGGACTATATCATATACCTTGTGTGTGACTGTATGTTTACTGCTATCATCACCACTAGTCACTGGCAGTCAATCAGAAAAGTTCCCCTTTATTCCCACACGCTGCCTCCTGCCCGTCAGCCAGTATTTTTCCTATAAAACCATAGGACTTTATCTTGTTAACCAGCCTCATGTGTGGCACCTTCTCAAATACCTTCTGAAAATCCAAGTAAATGACATCTACTGGCTCTCCTTTGTCCACCCTGCTTGTTACTTCCTCAAAGAACTCTAACAGATTTCTCAGGCAAGATCTCCTGTTACAGAAACAATGCTGACTTTGACTTTATCATTAGTCTCTGAGTTCCTTAAAATCTCATCCTAATAATAGACTCCAACACTTCCCCAACTGAGGTTAGGTTAACTGGCCTGTAATTTCCTTTTTTTTTGCCTCCCTCCCTTCTTAAAGAGTGGAATGACATTTCCAGATGCTGGAGGAACTCAGCAGGCCAGGCAGTATCTATGGAGGGGAATGATCAGTTGACGTTTCAGGCTGAGACCCTTCATAAGCACTTCTATTTCTCTGTGTTAACACTTAATAAAAATGCGTAGCAATAAACTTCATGCCTGATTCTTGACTTCCAAAGAAGCATTGGTTCATGGAAACATCTACACTGTCAAAAAACTGTTACTAAACTAAAGAGTGCAGAAGAGACTTACAAGGATTTTACCTAGACTTGAGCGATTGACTTCCAGGGATAGGCTGGACAGGCATACTAATTTAATAATTTAGAGATACTGCCCTTCCGGCCCAACCACCCAATTGCACCCATGTGACCAATTAACCCACAGGATGATATATCTTTAGAACGAGGGAGCAAATCCAGAGGAAACACGGGGAGAACATACGAGGAGTGATTGATAAGTTTGTGGCCTAAGGCAGAAGGAGTCAATTTTAGAAAACCGAGCACATTTATTTTTCAACATAGTCCCCTCCTACATTTACACACTTAGTCCAGCAGCCGTGGAGCATACGGATCTTGGACCTCCAGAAAGAGTCCACAGCAGGGGTGATTGATAAGTTCGTGGCCTAAGGTAGAAGGAGATGAGTTATTAACTTCAAACTTTCTGCATTATCACTCATGTAACGGGAGATGTATAGCATCTGCTGTGGACACTTTCTGGAGGTCCAAGATCCGTATGCTCCACGACCGCTGGACTAAGTGTGTAAACGTAGGAGGGGACTATGTTGAAAAATAAATGTGCTAGGTTTTCTAAAATTGACTCCTTCTACCTTAGGCCATGAACTTGTCAATCACATACAAACTCCTTACAATCACCAGTGGGAACTGAACCCAGGTTGCTGGAGCTGTAATAGTGTTGTACTAAACTCTACCTACCTTGCTGTCCCGTGCCTTGTGTGTATAAATAAACACAAAGGGTAGTGTGTAAATGGGTGAGCTGCCAAAAGAAGTGGTCAAGGCAGGTACAATAACTACTTTTCAAAGATAATTCCCGGTTTGTGGTGAGGCTTTAGAGAGGATGCATAAGAGGCTTAGCAGGAGGCTGCCTGGTTTAGAGGGTATGAGAGGCTGGACAAACTTGAGATGTTTTATTTGGAGTGTTGGAGGCTGAGGGGAGATCTGATAGAGGTTTTTAAGATTACGAGAAGTATAGAGGGAGTAGACAAGAAGTATCATTTCCCCAGGGTTGAAATCTCCGTACCAGAGGGGGTAGGTTCAAAGGGGTTGTGAAAGGTTAGTTTTTATACTCAGAGATTGCTAGATGCCTGGAGTGCATTGCCTCAGATGGTGGCAGAGGCAAATACATTAAAGGCTTTTAAGAGATGTTTAGATAGGCAGATGAATGTGAGGAAGATGGAGGGATATGGACATTGTTGGCAGAGGGATTTGTTTTCGGGTGTTTTTGCTTTACTTTTTAGCTGGTTTAGCTGTAGGCCGAAGGATCTGTTCCTGTGCTGTACTGTTCTGTGTTCTGTGTTCTGTGAAAGGTTTAAAAGGTTATTGGCAGAGTGTTGGGAAATGGGACTGGCCCGGACGGAGCATTTTGGCTGGGCCAAAGAGCCTGTTTCCATACTGTTTCACTCTATAACTGTCCAGTTTTCATTAACAACAATGCGATCCCCGTTTCACAGAGACATGGACCCAGAAAAACAAGGAGAGAATGAATGGTGTCCTCTGAAGTAGGTTTAAGGGATCTTCTATGTCTTACTTGAAGAACATTACATTCATATGGCTGGAGGTATGTTATTGATTTTATTTAGGAACCTTATTTTGGAGAGGATGTTTCCTACGATTGCAGAGTCTCTGACCAGAGAGCTGAGACAAGTGAATCTATGGAATTCTTTGCCAAAGGCAGCTGTGGAGGCCAAGCCTTTATGAATGTTTAAGGCAGAGGTTGATTCTTGATTGGTCAGGGAATGAAGGGAGATGGGGAGCAGGCAGGAGTTTGGTGCTGAGAGGGAAATGGATCAGCTATGATGAAATGTTGGAGCAGACTCGATTGACCAAATGGCCTAATTCTGCCTCTATATCTATGGTCTTATACAGCACAGAACAGGCTCTTCTGGCCCAATGAGAAGAACCACCAGCCACCCACCTGTTTAACATTAGCCTGATCACAACTTACAATGAGCAATTAACATGTTAATCAGTATACCTTTAAACCGGACTACCCGGAGGAAATAAACGTGGTTCATGGGGAGAAAGTACAAACTCCTTAGAGATGGTGCCAGAATTGAACTCCAAACTCTGGAAAGCCCTGAGCTGTAATAGTGTTGTGCTAACCGCTACTCTACCTTGGCGCACATGTTGGTATGACATTCTCCAGTACCCTTATGAGGCAGAAATGGCACAAGTTTCTGACTCTGTAAAGGATCACCAACTGACCTTAAATGTGCCTGGACCAGGCCCTGTGACACACGAGGAAGAGAAACGAGGCTTTCTCCCAAACGCATTTCAATCCTTGTTTTATTGCACAGAAATAAAAGACATCAGGTTTTCTTATCTTCTACAATCTCCTAGAAATGCTATCATCTCCTGACGATGGGTTTTATCGTGTTGAAGGTTCCACTGCAGGTGACATTGGCTCTCAAGTTGAGGATGGTGGATCTGTGAGGAGTAATCGTTTGATTTCAGAGGTGTTTGAACTGGGTAACCTTTTCCCCATTGCTTGCTTTCTTCCCGAACTGAGGCTCATGTAGCTTGCAGATGTCCAAGTCCGGCAAGCCCTCTGACAAGTGCGGACACTCCAGGAACTTGCGCGGAAGGTAGCACAGGATCTCACTACTGACATGCGATTTCCAGCAACGCCCGCTGCGCCTCAGGTGTTTCAGCCTCAGCTTGCTCTGGGGCACGGCCCTCTTCAGCGGGTGGCGGAAACTCCGGCGCAGATTGGAGTTGGCGGGTTGGCCGCAGGCAGCTCTCAGCAGGTTCCCCATCTGTCTCTTCAACACTCCCAGGAAACGGAGAAGGGAGAAGCTCTGTGCAGGGCTTGAATCACATTCTGGGAGGGGGATAAACAGAAGACGGAACATTACTATACAGTACACAATGCTATGCTGACAGTTTAACCCACTCCAAGATCGATCTAGCCCTTCCTTCTACATAGCCCTCCATTTTTCTTTCGTCCTTGTACCTATCTATAAGTTTCTTAAGTGACCCTAATGTATCTGCCTCTTCCACTATCCCTGGCAGCACATTCCATGAACCTGCCATTCTATTAAAAATAAATTAACCTTTCACATTTCCCTATACTTTCTTCCAATTGTCTTAAAATTATGCCCTCTTGTATCAGTCGTTTCTGCCTTGGTAAAAAGATACCGTCTGCCCTCTCTATCTATGCCCCTCATTATCTATACACCTCTGTTGTCACACATCATTCTCCTTCCCTCTAAAGAGAAAAGCCCTCGCTCACTCAACCTTTCCTCAACTTTAGATATAATCTTGTGTCAACCATTAAATCTACTCAAAGATCAATCTAACCTTCTCTCTCACATAGCCAATTTTCTTTCCATCCATGTTCCTATCTCAGGGCCTCTATCACCCACACACCCACAAGTCTTAAAATAACCTTACCTCTGATATGCCCCTATACTTTCCTCCAATCACTTATCCAATCACTCCAAAAACTTATGCCCTCTTGTATTAACCATTTCTGCTCTGGGAAAAGTCTCTGGCTGTCTACTCGATCTATGCCTCTTATCATCTTGTACACCTGTATTGAGTCATCTCTCATGCTCCTGAGGGAGAGATGTTAGTGATGGCAACTGTTACGTTCTATAACACTCTTGTTGTGTGTCAGTTCATCACCGTTCAGTTCCCAACAAGCCTCTGCCACCACCCTTACAAACAGAACCATCCACACAGGAAACATTCACAAGGGTGTTGCCTGTACTGAGGACTTGAGGAGCAAGTGGACCTGGGAATTCTCGTGCAGAGCTTCCTGAAGTTTAACTTGCAGGTTGAATGAGTAGTGAGGAAGGCAAATGCAATATTAGTATTCATTTCACCAGGACTAGAGTATGAAAACAAGGACGTAATGCTGAGGCTTTATAAGGCACTGGTCCAACCCGACTTGGAGTATTGTGAGCAGTTTTAGGCCCCATATCTGAAAAAGTGAAAAAGTACGTGCTGGCATTGGAGAGGGTCCAAAGGAGATTCAGGAGAATGATCCCAGGAATGAAAGGGTTAACCATGAGGACCACTTGACATCTTTGGACCTATACTTGCTGAAATTTAGAAGAATGGAGGGGGGGGTAAATTTTATTGAAACTTACTGAACATTGGAAGGCCGAAACAGAGTGGATGTGGAGAGGATGTTTCCCATGGTGGGGGAGTCTGGGACCAGAGGACACAGATAGAGTGGATGTGGAGAGGATGTTTCCCATGGTGGGGGAGTCTAGGACCAGAGGACACAGATAGAGTGGATGTGGAGAGGATGTTTCCTGTAGTGGGGGAGTCTGGGACCAGAGGACACAGATAGAGTGGATGTGGAGAGGATGTTTCCTATAGTTGGGGAGTCTGGGACCAGAGGACACAGATAGAGTGGACGTGGAGAGGATGTTTCCTATAGTGGGGGAGTCTGGGACCAGAGGACACAGATAGAGTGGATGTGGAGAGGATGTTTCCTGTAGTGGGGGAGTCTGGGACCAGAGGACACAGATAGAGTGGATGTGGAGAGGATGTTTCCTATAGTGGGGGAGTCTGGGACCACAGATAGAGTGGATGTGGAGAGGATGTTTCCTATAGTGGGGGAGTCTGGGACCAGAGGACACAGATAAAGTGGATGCGGAGAGGATGTTTCCTGTAGTGGGGGAGTCTGGGACCAGAGGACACAGATAGTGTGGATGTGGAGAGGATGTTTCCTATAGTGGGGAGTCTGGGACCAGAGGACACAGATAGAGTGATGTGGAGAGGATGTTTCCTATAGTGGGGGAGTCTAGGACCAGAGGACACAGATAGAGTGGACGTGGAGAGGATGTTTCCTATAGTGGGGGAGTCTAGGACCAGAGGACACAGATAGAGTGATGTGGAGAGGATGTTTCCTATAGTGGGGAGTCTGGGACCAGAGGACACAGATAGAGTGGATGTGGAGAGGATGTTTCCTATAGTGGGGGAGTCTAGGACCAGAGGACACAGTTAGAGTGGACGTGGAGAGGATGTTTCCTATAGTGAGGGAGTCTAGGACCAGAGGACACAGATAGAGTGATGTGGAGAGGATGTTTCCTATAGTGGGGAGTCTGGGACCAGAGGACACAGATAGAGTGGATGTGGAGAGGATGTTTCCTATAGTGGGGGAGTCTAGGACCAGAGGACACAGATAGAGTGGACGTGGAGAGGATGTTTCCTATAGTGGGGGAGTCTAGGACCAGAGGACACAGATAGAGTGATGTGGAGAGGATGTTTCCTATAGTGGGGAGTCTGGGACCACAGGACACAGATAGAGTGGATGTGGAGAGGATGTTTCCTATAGTGGGGGAGTCTAGGACCAGAGGACACAGATAGAGTGGATGTGGAGAGGATGTTTCCTATAGTGGGGGAGTCTAGGACCAGAGGACACAGATAGAGTGGATGTGGAGAGGATGTTTCCTATAGTGGGGGAGTCTAGGACCAGAGGACACAGATAGAGTGGATGTGGAGAGGATGTTTCCTATAGTGGGGGAGTCTAGGACCAGAGGACACAGATAGAGTGGATGTGGAGAGGATGTTTCCTATAGTGGGAGGAGTCTGGGACCAGAGGACACAGATAGAGTGGATGTGGAGAGGATGTTTCCTATAGTGGGGGAGTCTAGGACCAGAGGACACAGATAGAGTGGACGTGGAGAGGATGTTTCCTATAGTGGGGGAGTCTAGGACCAGAGGACACAGATAGAGTGATGTGGAGAGGATGTTTCCTATAGTGGGGAGTCTGGGACCACAGGACACAGATAGAGTGGATGTGGAGAGGATGTTTCCTATAGTGGGGGAGTCTAGGACCAGAGGACACAGATAGAGTGGATGTGGAGAGGATGTTTCCTGTAGTGGGGGAGTCTGGGACCAGAGGACACAGATAGAGTGGATGTGGAGAGGATGTTTCCTATAGTGGGGGAGTCTAGGACCAGAGGACACAGATAGAGTGGATGTGGAGAGGATGTTTCCTATAGTTGGGGAGTCTGGGACCAGAGGACACAGATAGAGTGGACGTGGAGAGGATGTTTCCTATAGTGGGGGAGTCTGGGACCAGAGGACACAGATAGAGTGGATGTGGAGAGGATGTTTCCTGTAGTGGGGGAGTCTGGGACCAGAGGACACAGATAGAGTGGATGTGGAGAGGATGTTTCCTATAGTGGGGGAGTCTGGGACCACAGATAGAGTGGATGTGGAGAGGATGTTTCCTATAGTGGGGGAGTCTGGGACCAGAGGACACAGATAAAGTGGATGCGGAGAGGATGTTTCCTGTAGTGGGGGAGTCTGGGACCAGAGGACACAGATAGTGTGGATGTGGAGAGGATGTTTCCTATAGTGGGGAGTCTGGGACCAGAGGACACAGATAGAGTGATGTGGAGAGGATGTTTCCTATAGTGGGGGAGTCTAGGACCAGAGGACACAGATAGAGTGGACGTGGAGAGGATGTTTCCTATAGTGGGGGAGTCTAGGACCAGAGGACACAGATAGAGTGATGTGGAGAGGATGTTTCCTATAGTGGGGAGTCTGGGACCAGAGGACACAGATAGAGTGGATGTGGAGAGGATGTTTCCTATAGTGGGGGAGTCTAGGACCAGAGGACACAGTTAGAGTGGACGTGGAGAGGATGTTTCCTATAGTGGGGGAGTCTAGGACCAGAGGACACAGATAGAGTGATGTGGAGAGGATGTTTCCTATAGTGGGGAGTCTGGGACCAGAGGACACAGATAGAGTGGATGTGGAGAGGATGTTTCCTATAGTGGGGGAGTCTAGGACCAGAGGACACAGATAGAGTGGACGTGGAGAGGATGTTTCCTATAGTGGGGGAGTCTAGGACCAGAGGACACAGATAGAGTGATGTGGAGAGGATGTTTCCTATAGTGGGGAGTCTGGGACCACAGGACACAGATAGAGTGGATGTGGAGAGGATGTTTCCTATAGTGGGGGAGTCTAGGACCAGAGGACACAGATAGAGTGGATGTGGAGAGGATGTTTCCTATAGTGGGGGAGTCTAGGACCAGAGGACACAGATAGAGTGGATGTGGAGAGGATGTTTCCTATAGTGGGGGAGTCTAGGACCAGAGGACACAGATAGAGTGGATGTGGAGAGGATGTTTCCTATAGTGGGGGAGTCTAGGACCAGAGGACACAGATAGAGTGTATGTGGAGAGGATGTTTCCTATAGTGGGAGGAGTCTGGGACCAGAGGACACAGAGAGAGTGGATGTGGAAAGGATGTTTCCTATAGTGGGGAGTCTGGGACCAGAGGACACAGATAGAGTGGATGTGGAGAGGATGTTTCCTATAGTGGGGGAGTCTAGGACCAGAGGACACAGATAGAGTGGATGTGGAGAGGATGTTTCCTATAGTGGGGGAGTCTAGGACCAGAGGACACAGATAGAGTGGATGTGGAGAGGATGTTTCCTATAGTGGGAGGAGTCTGGGACCAGAGGACACAGATAGAGTGGATGTGGAAAGGATGTTTCCTATAGTGGGGGAGTCTAGGACCAGAGGACACAGATAGAGTGGGTGTGGAGAGGATGTTTCCTATAGTGGGGGAGTCTAGGACCAGAGGACACAGATAGAGTGGGCATGGAGAGGATGTTTCCTATAGTGGGGGAGTCTAGGACCAGAGGACACAGATAGAGTGGATGTGGAGAGGATGTTTCCTATAGTGGGGGAGTCTGGGACCAGAGGACACAGATAGAGTGGATGTGGAGAGGATGTTTCCTATAGTGGGGGAGTCTAGGACCGGAGGACACAGATAGTGTGGATGTGGAGAGGATGTTTCCTATAGTGGGAGGAGTCTGGGACCAGAGGACACAGATAGAGTGGATGAGGAGAGGATGTTTCCTGTAGTGGGGGAGTCTAGGACCGGAGGACACAGATAGTGTGGATGTGGAGAGGATGTTTCCTATAGTGGGAGGAGTCTGGGACCAGAGGACACAGATAGAGTGGATGGGGAGAGGATGTTTCCTATAGTGGGGGGTGTCTAGGACCAGAGGACACAGATAGAGTGGATGTGGAGAGGATGTTTCCTATAGTGGGGGGTGTCTAGGACCAGAGGACACAGATAGAGTGGATGGGGAGAGGATGTTTCCTATAGTGGGGGAGTCTAGGAACAGAGGACACAGATAGAGTGGATGGGGAGAGGATGTTTCCTATAGTGGGGGAGTCTAGGACCAGAGGACACAGATAGAGTGGATGGGGAGAGGATGTTTCCTATAGTGGGGGAGTCTAGGAACAGAGGACACAGATAGAGTGGATGGGGAGAGGATGTTTCCTATAGTGGGGGAGTCTAGGACCAGAGGACACAGATAGAGTGGATGTGGAGAGGATGTTTCCTATAGTGGGGGAGTCTAGGACCAGAGGACACAGATAGAGTGGATGTGGAGAGGATGTTTCCTGTAGTGGGGGAGTCTGGGACCAGAGGACACAGATAGAGTGGATGTGGAGAGGATGTTTCCTATAGTGGGGGAGTCTAGGACCAGAGGACACAGATAGAGTGGATGTGGAGAGGATGTTTCCTATAGTTGGGGAGTCTGGGACCAGAGGACACAGATAGAGTGGACGTGGAGAGGATGTTTCCTATAATGGGGGAGTCTGGGACCAGAGGACACAGATAGAGTGGATGTGGAGAGGATGTTTCCTGTAGTGGGGGAGTCTGGGACCAGAGGACACAGATAGAGTGGATGTGGAGAGGATGTTTCCTATAGTGGGGGAGTCTGGGACCACAGATAGAGTGGATGTGGAGAGGATGTTTCCTATAGTGGGGGAGTCTGGGACCAGAGGACACAGATAAAGTGGATGCGGAGAGGATGTTTCCTGTAGTGGGGGAGTCTGGGACCAGAGGACACAGATAGTGTGGATGTGGAGAGGATGTTTCCTATAGTGGGGAGTCTGGGACCAGAGGACACAGATAGAGTGATGTGGAGAGGATGTTTCCTATAGTGGGGGAGTCTAGGACCAGAGGACACAGATAGAGTGGACGTGGAGAGGATGTTTCCTATAGTGGGGGAGTCTAGGACCAGAGGACACAGATAGAGTGATGTGGAGAGGATGTTTCCTATAGTGGGGTGTCTGGGACCAGAGGACACAGATAGAGTGGATGTGGAGAGGATGTTTCCTATAGTGGGGGAGTCTAGGACCAGAGGACACAGTTAGAGTGGACGTGGAGAGGATGTTTCCTATAGTGGGGGAGTCTAGGACCAGAGGACACAGATAGAGTGATGTGGAGAGGATGTTTCCTATAGTGGGGAGTCTGGGACCAGAGGACACAGATAGAGTGGATGTGGAGAGGATGTTTCCTATAGTGGGGGAGTCTAGGACCAGAGGACACAGATAGAGTGGACGTGGAGAGGATGTTTCCTATAGTGGGGGAGTCTAGGACCAGACGACACAGATAGAGTGATGTGGAGAGGATGTTTCCTATAGTGGGGAGTCTGGGACCACAGGACACAGATAGAGTGGATGTGGAGAGGATGTTTCCTATAGTGGGGGAGTCTAGGACCAGAGGACACAGATAGAGTGGATGTGGAGAGGATGTTTCCTATAGTGGGGGAGTCTAGGACCAGAGGACACAGATAGAGTGGATGTGGAGAGGATGTTTCCTATAGTGGGGGAGTCTAGGACCAGAGGACACAGATAGAGTGGATGTGGAGAGGATGTTTCCTATAGTGGGGGAGTCTAGGACCAGAGGACACAGATAGAGTGGATGTGGAGAGGATGTTTCCTATAGTGGGAGGAGTCTGGGACCAGAGGACACAGAGAGAGTGGATGTGGAAAGGATGTTTCCTATAGTGGGGAGTCTGGGACCAGAGGACACAGATAGAGTGGATGTGGAGAGGATGTTTCCTATAGTGGGGGAGTCTAGGACCAGAGGACACAGATAGAGTGGATGTGGAGAGGATGTTTCCTATAGTGGGGGAGTCTAGGACCAGAGGACACAGATAGAGTGGATGTGGAGAGGATGTTTCCTATAGTGGGAGGAGTCTGGGACCAGAGGACACAGATAGAGTGGATGTGGAAAGGATGTTTCCTATAGTGGGGGAGTCTAGGACCAGAGGACACAGATAGAGTGGGTGTGGAGAGGATGTTTCCTATAGTGGGGGAGTCTAGGACCAGAGGACACAGATAGAGTGGGCATGGAGAGGATGTTTCCTATAGTGGGGGAGTCTAGGACCAGAGGACACAGATAGAGTGGATGTGGAGAGGATGTTTCCTATAGTGGGGGAGTCTGGGACCAGAGGACACAGATAGAGTGGATGTGGAGAGGATGTTTCCTATAGTGGGGGAGTCTAGGACCGGAGGACACAGATAGTGTGGATGTGGAGAGGATGTTTCCTATAGTGGGAGGAGTCTGGGACCAGAGGACACAGATAGAGTGGATGAGGAGAGGATGTTTCCTGTAGTGGGGGAGTCTAGGACCGGAGGACACAGATAGTGTGGATGTGGAGAGGATGTTTCCTATAGTGGGAGGAGTCTGGGACCAGAGGACACAGATAGAGTGGATGGGGAGAGGATGTTTCCTATAGTGGGGGGTGTCTAGGACCAGAGGACACAGATAGAGTGGATGTGGAGAGGATGTTTCCTATAGTGGGGGGTGTCTAGGACCAGAGGACACAGATAGAGTGGATGGGGAGAGGATGTTTCCTATAGTGGGGGAGTCTAGGAACAGAGGACACAGATAGAGTGGATGGGGAGAGGATGTTTCCTATAGTGGGGGAGTCTAGGACCAGAGGACACAGATAGAGTGGATGGGGAGAGGATGTTTCCTATAGTGGGGGAGTCTAGGACCAGAGGACACAGATAGAGTGGATGGGGAGAGGATGTTTCCTATAGTGGGGGAGTCTAGGACCAGAGGACACAGATAGAGTGGATGTGGAGAGGATGTTTCCTATAGTGGGGGAGTCTAGGACCAGAGGACACAGATAGAGTGGATGTGGAGAGAATGTTTCCTATAGTGGGGGAGTCTGGGACCAGAGGACACAGATAGAGTGGATATAGAGAGGATGTTTCCTATAGTGGGGGAGTCTGGGACCAGAGGACACAGATAGAGTGGACGTGGAGAGGATGTTTCCTATAGTGGGGGAGTCTAGGACCAGAGGACACAGATAGAGTGGATGTGGAGAGGATGTTTCCTATAGTGGAAGATTCTAGGACCAGAGGACACAGAGAGAGTGGATGTGGAAAGGATGTTTCCTATAGTGGGGGAGTCTAGGACCAGAGGGTACAGAGTCAGAATAGAAGGACGTCCCTTTAGAACAGAGATGAGCAGAAATTTCTGTAGCCAGAGGATGGTGGATCTGTGGAATTCATTACCACAGACAGTTGTGGAGGCCAAGTCGTTAGATGTATTTCAAGCAGAGGTTGATAGGTTCTGAGTGTCAAAGGTTACAGGGAGAAGGCAGGAAAATGGGGTTGAGTGGGATAATAAATCAGCCAAGATTAATTGGCAGACCAGACTCAATGAGCAAATGACCTAATTCTGCTCCTATGTCTTAAGGTCTAATGAGGTGAGACTGGATAAATGGGGACTGCTTTCCCCAGAGTGAAGGAGGCAGAGGGGACATTTGGTGGTGATTCATAAAATCTGAGAGGAATAGTTAAGTTTGATGATGATAATCTTTTCCCCAGGGTTGGGGGGTCCAAATGTAATGGAAGGAGGAGGAAGATGCCTCAGCACCATGCTGACCTGTTTGACCATCAGAATATTAAGGGATCAATGGTAAACTGGTGAAGTGGATTCAAAGTTCAGTTGGTGATTGGACACAAAGGGTTGTGGTGAATGACTGGAGGTGTGGGGTCAGTGGTAATCCCTGTTGTTTGCAGTAGTAATCACGTGGTTGGAGATGTAGGTGATTTAATTGATCATTGATGGAGTAGATGATCAGGAAAGCTCATCTACGGTATGTGCGTACTGACGGGCCGCGCACTTCTTTACTCACAGCAGACAGCATCCTAACATGCTGCATAATGCATGGTTCAGAAAATACAACAGGTAGTCAAAACTGCTCAAAGCATCTCTGGCACTACCCTCTCTACCATCAAAGGCATATAAGACAGAAAGTGCTGGAAACATCATGAAGGATCCCACCCACCCTGCTCATGAACGGTTTGTCCCAATCCCATCAGGGAGGAGGCAATGGAGCATCCATCCAGTTCCTTTCCCCAAGCAGTGAAGATGCTCAACACCTCCACCCACTACCCCACCCCTCCACACCCCCAGCACCCCACTACCCCACCCTTCCACACCCCCAGCCCCCCACTACCCCACCCTTCCACACCCCCAGCACCCCACTACCCCACCCTTCCACACCCCCAGCACCCCACTACCCCACCCCTCCACACCCCCAGCCTCCCACTACCCACCCCTCCACACCCCCTGCCCCCCACTACCCCACCCCTCCACATCCCCAGCACCCCACTACCCCACCCCTCCACACCCCCAGCCCCCACTACCCCACCCCTCCACACCCCCAGCCTCCCACTACCCACCCCTCCACACTCCCAACCCCCCACTACCCCACCCTTCCACACCCCCAGCCCCCCACTACCCCACCCCTCCACACCCCCAACCCCCCACTACCCCACCCCTCCACACCCCCAGCCCCCCACTACCCCACCCCTCCACACCCCCAGCCCCCACTACCCCACCCCTCCACACCCCCAGCCTCCCACTACCCACCCCTCCACACTCCCAACCCCCCACTACCCCACCCCTCCACACCCCCAGCCCCCCACTACCCCACCCCTCCACACCCCCAGCCCCCCACTACCCCACCCCTCCACACCCCCAGCACCCCACTACCCCACCCCTCCACACCCCCAGCCCCCACTACCCCACCCCTCCACACCCCCAGCCCCCCACTACCCCACCCCTCCACACCCCCAGCCCCCCACTACCCCACCCCTCCACACCCCCAGCCCCCCACTACCCCACCCCTCCACACCCCCAGCCCCCCACTACCCCACCCCTCCACACCCCCAGCACCCCACTACCCCACCCCTCCACACCCCCAGCCCCCACTACCCCACCCCTCCACACCCCCAGCCCCCCACTACCCCACCCCTCCACACCCCCAGCCCCCCACTACCCCACCCCTCCACACCCCCAGCCCCCCACTACCCCACCCCTCCACACCCCCAGCACCCCACTACCCCACCCCTCCACACCCCCAGCCCCCACTACCCCACCCCTCCACACCCCCAGCCCCCCACTACCCCACCCCTCCACACCCCCAGCCCCCACTACCCCACCCCTCCACACCCCCAGCCTCCCACTACCCACCCCTCCACACTCCCAACCCCCCACTACCCCACCCTTCCACACCCCCAGCCCCCCACTACCCCACCCCTCCACACTCCCAACCCCCCACTACCCCACCCTTCCACACCCCCAGCCCCCCACTACCCCACCCCTCCACACCCCCAACCCCCCACTACCCCACCCCTCCACACCCCCAGCCCCCCACTACCCCACCCCTCCACACCCCCAGCCCCCCACTACCCCACCCCTCCACACCCCCAGCCCCCCACTACCCCACCCCTCCACACCCCCAACCCCCCCACTACCCCACCCCTCCACACCCCCAGCCCTCCACTACCCCACCCCTCCACACCCCCAACCTTCGTCTGTCACCTTATCTGCAAACACTCCTGTGTTTAGCGCCACTTTACCGACATAGATCACTCTATACAGGTATCTTTTATTTATATTTATTGTGTTTTAAATTATTGTGTTCTTTATCTTATTGTGATTTCTTTTGTGCTGCATTGGATCTGGAATAGCAATTATTTTGTTTTCCAGTACACGTATAAAGGAGATGACATTAAACTATCTCGAGCACGATACAGACCGTCCGAAAGTTCGGGCGGAGAAACGCTGGATAGAGTTTGATCAGGACAAGTGTGGGGTGATGTATTTTCAGAGGTCAAACGCAAGGGTATATTCTGTAGTAAATGGCAGGTCCCCTAGGGTATGGAAGGCTCTTGGAGTCCTAGTCCATAGCCCCCCCAGGGTGTCAACAGGGCTGGATAGGGGGTAAAAAGGCATACCTTCATCAGACAGGGAACTGAGTGTGAAAGTCAGGATGTCACGTTTGTAGTGTAACCTGGATCAGTTCCTGCTGCTGTCAGTACGGAGCTTGTCGGTTCTTCCCGGGACCACATGGGTTTCTCCTGGGTGTCCGGCTTCGTCCCACTTTGCACAGCAGCAAGGGTTTGGGTTATGTCGGTGCTGCCCCCAGCCCAGCACATCCTTGGATTGTGTCGGTCGTTCGCGCGAATGTTGCCCTTCCCTCCATGGTTTGATGTACGCGTGACAGATAAAGCGAATCGTTAATCTTAGCTGCGCCGTCACGCTGCAGGTGGGTCTGAGCACAACCGCGGGCAGAGACGGCGACAGGGCTGGTCAAGTGACTTCAAACTTGAACAGTCAGAAGCTCAGTACAACTGCCTGGCTACATTAACCAGTTCAGATTCCAACTACAATACACTGAGCAACTTAATTCACAGAGAATATTACAAAAGGGCTTCAGATACGCTGCCTCACAAGATCCAAGGCTTCAGCAGAAAATCGGGCAGTCAGTCCCCAAAACCAACAGTACCGACCCAGGTCATTCCGCAGAAAATGACTCACTTCTAACAAGCACAGCGAGAAACAAGTCTGAGCCCTAGCCACCTCAGTCAGTGTCAGGTGTGCGTCTGGAATCACGTTGAGAACCCTCCCGGCGATTGGGGGTGAAGATCCCACCCCGACAGGAGGCACCGCGGCTCTTGGGGGTGTCCGCGCCGCCTGCTGGGCGCTTCAGGTGTTACACGTGCCAGACTGGTGAGGACGCATTGTGCCGGGACGCGGCAGCCTTGGACAGGGGCAGAGGGTTCACCAGGATGTTGTAGGATTGGAGTGAGTGTATTAGCTCTAAGGAGAGGTTGGCCAAACTTGGATAGTTTTCCCTGGAGCGTAGTCGTTCGATTTTCGGGTATATTAGGTGTGATTGCGTGCTGGTCTCCTCCCTTGCAAAGTGCTGCACGGAGTTCCACGCCGAGAGTTGGTTAATCTTCCGGCAGGCATAACACCAAGTGTATCAGACCAGCTGATACCAACCGCATTCCTCCCGCAGGAAATCACTCAGGGCCATCAACTTGACAGCAGTTGGTCAACGCGCACACCTTAATCGTGATTCGGGATTGTTTAATGTCATTTTCAGTACACAAGTGTAAAGGAGAATGGAGTAATTGTTACTCCGGGTCCGATACAGCACAAAAACACGGCAAGATAAAGATTGCAATAATTAAAAATATAATAAATATAAATACTTAAGATAGCTTTCGACATAGATTGATTGTGTGTCCATAAAGTGATGCTGGGTACAGGGGTACCTGTACGCAAGGTGACTGACAGACAATGAGAAAGTCGTGTTGAGGGGGCAGAGGAGGGGTGGGTTAGTGGGTGGAGGCGTTGATCAGCCTTACTGCTTGGGGAAAGGAACAGTTTTAGGTCCTGGGGTGGATGCTACATAGCCCCCTCCCCGACCAAAGTGGGACAAACAGTCCATGCGCAGGGTGGGCGAGATGCTTTGTTATGTTTCTGGCGCCTTTCTGCATACACTTTGTATCTGTAATGGCGGGTAAGCTGGTGCCAGTGACTTCTTGGGAGTTTTGACTATCCGTGTAGAATGGTTCTGCCTGCCGCAGGGCAGTTTCCCAACCCCACAGTGATGCAGCTTGTTAGGATTCTCTGCTGGGCATCTGTAGAAGGACGCGAGTATAGATGCGCAGAGTCCAGCTCTCTTCAGGCGTTGCTGAGCTTTCCTGATGGTGTACGATGTGTTCTGGGACCACGAGGGATTGCGTGAGATGTGCACTCCCAGGAGTTTGAAACTGCTCACAGATGTGTGTGAGTGGACAGGTGATGACATGTGCATGTTTGACTGGTAGGGGTGCAGGATTTGCCGTGGTCCTGTTCCCCAGTGCAGCAGGGAACACTCACCCGGTGACTGGGATTTTCTGCCGCTCTTCCTCACTGCATAGACAATATTGCAAATCTACACAAAGAGAGAAAGAAGCAGAGTCACACGTAATGCCACAGGCAGAGTCATTCCACCAGGCCATTGCCAGCTCATCCCCCCCCCCCCCGAGCACGTCGGGGGTTAGGGTGTCATTGCTATGCGATCCAGTGCCCAATTTCTATGGGAACCATCGCTTTTGGATTTGTCTGCATCCATTGCTCCAAGATCCATTATTCAAAGTTCAAAGTAAATGTATTATCAAAGTACATACTGTATATGTCCATAAGACCAGAGACCATAAGACAAAGGAGCAGAAGTCAGCCATTCGGCCATTAACAATCCCGAGGTTCACTTTCTTGTGGGCATTCACAGTATATACAAGGAACACAATAGAATCAATGAGAGACCTCACCCAACAGGACAGAAACAGACAATGGGCAAAGACAACAAACTGTACATACAAAACTAAATACATAATAATAATAATAATGATAATAACAACAACAACAACAACAACCACAGCCCAGGTAAATAAAGAAACTGGAGAAAAATATAACCAATGCAAGAGCTTAACCCTCCATGGAAGACATCCCGCTACCTGAGCAGACTAGATGTCGACAAGGAAGCGTCGAACGCCTGGCTCACAGTTGAAGACCTCTTTCCCAAAACAGAAAAGTTCCTTGTGGCTATACAGGACCAGGCAGTTATCACAAAAATGATCACAAATACATAATGAAAGACCAAGAAATTCAAGAGGATAAATGCAGAAAATGGCAAGAGAAACCAGAAACAATCCAACATCTTACTTTAAGATACTAATTCATGAAAGAAACCATACAAGCTTGATCCAGTTTCAGAGAGTCGCTGTTGGACAGAACAATCCGTAATGACCGTCCAGATATAACACGAAACAACCTAACAGATACAGCCATTCCAAACACATACCACACAGAAATCAGTAAGGGAAAAACACCAGAAATATGTTGAATTAAAAGAGGAAATTGAAAGACTTTGGAACATGTTCATTGTCCCAATAGTGATATCTACATCTGGTATCATCCCAAAGTCACTACACAATAATACTAAATCAGGAATTACCTGTGTAAATCTCTGGAAAGCTACAATACTAAACAGCACTTGAATAGTCTGAAAGTTCCTAGCAATTGAGAAATGAGCGTGGTTGGCTATGCCCGCAACTCAGGTTTTATCAGATTGAGCGGAGAAATAATAATAATAATAATAATAATAATAATAATAATAATAATAATAATAATAATAATAATAATAATAATAATAATAATAATAATAATAATAAATATCGAGACGAGGAATCCTTGAGAGTGGGAACAGTTCAGTGATGGGGTGAGTGAAGTTCTCCCCATCCCGCTGAGACGCCCCTCCCATTCTCTAAACCCCTCTGATTTCTCGAAGGCCAGCGACCCCGCCTTCGCCCTCTCAGCAAAGCCTGTTGATCGGGGTGGGATCCTCACCTGCAGGAAGGATTTGTAAGAAGCCAAGAACGCTAACACGCAGCTGAAGTAAATGACCACGAAGAGTGCGATCTGCGGGCAGAAGTAACCGGCCTCCCAGTCGGTCGGAGGGTCCGGCTCCTCCGGGGCCCCCCACCTGAAGAAGCGCATTCACTCGAGCACGATCCGTCTGCAAACGACCGGGACGTCCCTTTGAACGGGCTGCCGCTCACTCGGTCTCCCCGGCTTTGAGCGGCACCCCGGGCTGCTCCCCCCACGGTGACGGCCTCCGTTACTTCACAGACCCCCGGCTGATGACACGGCGGCCTCCGGCTGACCAGCGGAGCAACATCTGGCTGGGAAATTGTGACGTGGGGGGAGGCAGAGGCGACTGCAAATGTACCAAAACGTGGCCATTTATTTAACAAAGCCGCCAATGAGTGGCCTCTGCTATTGTAGCCCATCCGCTTCAAGGGTGCTCGTGTCGTGCTTTCAGAGATGCTCCTCTGTTGTAACCCGCGGTGGTTTGAGTTACTGTCGCCCTATTCTAAAGGGATGTGCTCTTTGTTCCTAGACTACCCACTATTAAAAAAAATCCTCTCCATATCCATTCCATATTTAATAGGTTTCAATGAGAGTCCCCTTCATTCTAAGCTCCACAGAGTAGGGGCCCAGAGCAATCAACCACCTGGGTTCATTCTGGTGAATTTCCTCTGGACCCTTTCCAATGTCAGAACCACCTTTCTCAGATGAGGGACCCAAATGTGCTCAGAATGAGTGCGGTCTGACCGATGCCTTAAAAAGCCTCAGCAGTACATCCTCGCTTTTATATTCTAGTCCTTTGAAGACTTGCAGGTCAGTAGATCAATTTGGTCAGATGGGATTGTTGGGCTGGACGGACTGACACGCTGTTGTATCGCTAAATAAGATAAAGCTCCACTTTGGCATTGCAACCATTTGCAAGGAAAGTTATTTTCTATTTCCTTTCCTACTTGCTGGTTGAGCCTCTGGGAAAACCTGATGAGGGGCATTGATCGTGTGGACAGTCAGAGGCTTTTTCCCAGGGCTGAAATGGTTGCCACAGGCTTAAGGTGCTGGGGAGTAGGTACAGAGGAGATGTCAGGGGTAAGTTTTTTACTCAGAGAGTAGTGAGTGCATGGAATGGGCTGCTGGCAATGGTGGTGGAGGTGGATACAATAGGGTCTTTTAAGAGACTTCTGGATAGGTACATGGAGCTTAGTAAAATAGAGGGCTGTAGGTAAGCCTAGTAATTTCTAAGGTAGAGACGTGTTTGGCACAACTTTGTGGGCTGACGGGCCAGTATCGTGCTGTAGGTTTTCTATGTTTCTAATTCATGTACCTGCAATTGGTCAAGAAATACTCTTCAATAAATATTACATCTGGATGTATCGTGGTTTTGCAGGCTATCTGCTCTACCAGAGAGTTGTGGACACAGCTCAGCCCAGCATGGAAACCAGCTGCCCCTCCTTGGGCTCTCTCACCCTCAGTAAAGCAGCCAGCATACCCCTTCCCACCCCAGACATTCTATCTTCTCCCCTCTCCCATCAGGCAGACGATACAAAAGCAAGTATCCAGAATCGTTCCTTAATACAATAAGATGGATTCCTGACCTCACAATCTACCTCATTATATTCTTGCATCTTATTGTCTGCTTGCACTGCACTTTTTCTGTAACTGTAACACTTTATTCTGCATTGTTCTACCTCAATGTACCATGTAAGGGTCTGATCTGTATGAACGGAATACAAATCATAAGCACAAGGGACCTGCTTGGGTTGAGTTGCTCTCTGATCTTGGCAATTTACTTGCAAGCGTTTTGTTGCCATTCAAGGAGACATTATCAGTGCACTGTTGATGGAATTGTGTCCTCCAAATAGCCAGTCAAAGTTGTGTCCCTCTCAATCTTCAAGCAAACACTCAAGGGAATTCCTAGAAATGTGTCTTTCTGTGACCAATTCTGTAAACAAATACGTAGACAATACTATTTATGAGCTGATGTGTGCAAAATTCCAGGCCACAATGCACAAAGTTCACCACGCAACCAATCAGCAGCAAGATTTCCTCCCCACTTCACAACTGAGTTTTTGAAATGTCGTTGAATCAGCTGGTTGATAAGTATATAAAGGCCAAGCATTCAGAGGACCAACAACACAATGACCGTGTCTCCTTGTACGGTACGAAACATTTGCAAGTAAATTGCCAAGATCAAAGAGCAACTCAACTCAACCATCAACCACCCAAAGACTGAAGCCAGAATAACAAGGTCAGGGAGGGGAAGGAGTGGCAGCTGACAGGTGAGGGGGTAGGTGGATGGGCGAGGGAATGAAGTGAGAAGATGGGAGGAGATAGGTAGAGAAAGTAAAGGGCTGAAGATGAAGGAATCTGATAGGAGAGTGGACCATGGGAGAAAGAGGAGGAAGATGGGTACCTGGGGAGGTGATAGGCAGGTGAGGAGAGCTGAAGGAGTCAGAAGATAACCAGAGTGCAGGATGGAGAAAAGGGAGAAGGGGGAAAGGGGTAGAAATTACCGAAGGATGACTGTGTGGCTAAGAACAGCTCCAAAACCAGATGCAAGTTTGCTGATGACACCAGTGCTGTGGGCTGTACCAAAGGGGGTGATGAATCAACATACAGGAAGGAGATGGAAAACTTGGCTGAGTGGTGTAATAACAACAACCTCTCACTCAATGTCAGCAAGACCAAGGAACTGATTGTAGATTTCAGGAGTGGGAAACCAGAGGTCCATGGGCCATTAGTCATTGGAGGATCAGGGGTGGGGAGGGTCAGTAACTTTAAATTCCTGGGTGTCACTATTTCAGAGGATGTGTCCTTGGCACATCATATAAATGTACTTGCAAAGAAACACGACAGCGCCTCTGCTTCCTGAGGAGTCCTCAAAAACCTTGTCAAATTTCTATAGGTGTGTGACGGGGAGAGTGCTGACTGGCTGCATTATGGTCTGGTACGGGAACACCAATGCCCTTGAGCAGAAAATCCTGCAAAGTTAGCTGATTTGGTCTAGTACATCAAGGGGTAAAACCCTCCCAACCACTGAGCACATCTACATGAAACATTGCGGTAGAGAAGCAGCATCCGTCATCAAAGATCTTCGCCGCCCAGGCTGTGCCTCTTCTCGCTGCTGACATCAGGTAGACGGGAGTTGTTGAGTGGAGTACTACCCAGACACAGCTGGTCCAACAAAGGTTTTTGATGGCTCTATAACAATGAGGTACCTCCTAGTGGAGCAGTTATCGTGGGAGTGGTTGTCGTCTGAGTAATCTGAGGCAGAGTAGTAAGGCCTTGGCTCAACAGGTCCTCAGCAAGAACAGCTGAAGGCAAGGTAAGTAGGTAAGTTAAGTCTTGAGAGAATAGGGGGTATGTCCACAGAGCCAGTGTTCTGTTCTGGGTGTCAGATGTGGGATTTCAAAGAGACTCCCAGCCTCCTTGATGGCCACATCTGCCCCAGGTGCACCAAGCTGCAGCTCCTTAGAGACCGTGTGTGGGAACTGGAGCTGCAGCTTGATGACCTTCAGCTTGTTAGGAAAAGTGAGGCAGTGATAGACAGGAGCTACAGGGAGGTAGTCACCCCAAGGCTACAGGAGGCAGATAAATGGGTGACTGTCAGGAGAGGGAAGGGGGAACGTCAGATAGTGGAGAGCACCCCTGTGGCTGACTCTGACAATAAGTACTCCATTTTGAGTATGTTGGCGGGGGGACCTACCTGAGGGAAGCAACAGCGGCCATTCTATTGGCACTGAGTCTGGCCCTGTGGCTCAGAAGTGTGGGGAACAGAAAAGGATGACAGTAGTTATAGGGGACGCTATAGTCACAGGGCAGGTTCTGTGGATGCAAAACAAAACGCGGATGGTAGTTTGCCTCCCAGGTGCCAGGGTCTGCGATGTTTCTGAACACGTCCACGATATCCTGAAAAGGGAGGGTGGGCAGCCATAAGCTGGTACCAATGAAATAGGAAAAAAAAAGGGAGGAGGTCCTGCAAAAAGAATGCAGAAAGTTAGGAAGGAAGCTGAGAAGCAGGACCTCAAGGGTAGTGATCTCGGGATTACTGCCTGTGTCACGCGACAGCGAGGATAAGAACAGAATGAGGTGGCAGATAAATGCCTGGCTGAAAAATTGGAGCAGGGGGCAGGGATTCAGATATCTGGATAATTGGGACCTCTTCTGGAACAGGTGGGACCTTGACGGGTTGCACTTGAATTGTGTGCAGTTTTGGTCACCGAATTACAGGAAGGATATTAATAAGGTTGAAAGAGTGCAGAGAAGGTTTACAAGGATATTGCTGGGACTTGAGAAACTGAGTTACAGAGAAAGGTTGAATAGGTTAGGACTTTATTCCCTGGAGTGTCGGAGAATGAGGGGTGATTTGATAGAGGTGTATAAAATTATGATGGGTATAGATAGAGTGAATGCAAGCAGGCTTTTTCCACTGAGGCTAGGGGAGAAAAAAACCAGAGGTCATGGGTTAAGGGTGAAGGGGGAAAAGTTTAAAGGGAACATGGGGTGGTGCTTCTTCACGCAGAGAGTGGAATGAGCTGCCAGATGAAGTGGTGAATGCGGGCTCACTTTTGATATTTAAGAAAAACTTGGACAGGTACATGGATGAAAGGGGTATGGAGGGATGTGGCCCAGGTGCAGGTCATTGGGACTAGGCAGAAAAATGGTTCGGCACAGCCAAGAAGGGCCAAAAGGCCTGTTTCTGTGCTGTAATGTTCTATGGTTCTATGGGACACAATATTCTTGTGGGCAAGTTCACTAGAGTTTTTGGGAATGGTTTAAACTAATGTGGCAGGGGGTTTGGAATCAGCATGACCGAGCTGTGGTCGAGCCAACAGGTTTACAAGAAGATGATGGTTATAACATGAACATAAGGAAGGACAAGCCAATGAGTGGGTACAACTGCAGACAGAGCAAAGAGTTAAGTGGTATCACAGAGGCAAAATTCAAAAGAGTGTAGAATGCAGTGCTGTATTTAAATATGCGTAGCATTCGGAATAAGCTGGATGAACTCGTGGTGCAATTACAGATTGGTCAGTATAACGTTGTGGGCATCTCTGAGTTGTGGCTGAAAAGTTGGGAGCTTAACATCAAAGAATATACTTTGTATCGAAAGGACAGGCAGGTAGGCATAGGCGGTGGTGTGCCTCTGTGGTGAGAGATGGAATTACATCTTTAGAAAGAGGTGACATAGGTTCAGAGAATGTTGAATCTTTGTGGGTGGAGTTAAGAAACTGCAAGGGTTAAAAATCCATTATGGGAATCATATATAGACCTCCAAATAGTAGCCGAGATGTGGGGTTGAGATTGCAAAGGGAGCTGGAAAAGGCATGTAATAAAGGGTAATGACACAATTGTAATTGGGGACTTCAATATGCAGGGGGATGGGGAAAATTAGGTTGGTGTTGGATCACAAAAGAGAGAATTTGTTGAATGCCTACACGATGGCTTTTTAGAGCAGCTTGTGCTCGAGCCTACTCAGGGAAAGTTTATCTTTAGATTGGGTGTTTTGTAATAACCCAGATCTGATTAGGGAGTTTAACATAGAAGAACCCTTAGGAAGCAGTGATCATGATATGATTGAATTCATTCTGCAACTTGAGAGGGAGAAGCACAAGTCAGATGTATCAGTATCGCAGTGGAATAAAGGGGATTACAGAGGCATGGGAGAGGAGCTTGCCCAGGTGGACTGGGGGAGGATACTGGCAGCAGAAGTGGCTGAAGTTTCTAGGAATAGTTCACAAGGTGCAAGGTATTTATTGGTCACGATCTTTCAAAAATCACTAACCAGGGACTTGATTCTGGCAATTGTCCTGGAGGACTGGAAGATTGCAAATGTCACTTTAAGAAGGGAGGAAGGCAAAGCAAGGAAATTACAGGCCTCACCTCAGTGACTAGGAAAGTGCTTGTCGATTATTAAGGATGAGGTTTCACAGTACTTGGAGACTAAGTCAAAGTCAGCATGATTTCTGTAAATGGAAATTCTGCCTGACAAATCTGTTGCAGTTCTTCAAGGAAGTAACAAGCAGGGTGGACAAAGCAGAGGCTGTGGATGTCATTTACACAAAGTGCACTGCAGATGCTATGGTTAAATCAACACGTACAAACACGCTGGAGGAACTCAGCAGGCCGGGCAGCATCCATGGAAACGGGCAGTCAACGTTTCGGGCCGAGACCGTTCATCAGGACTGATGTCATTTACTTGGATTTTCTAAAGACACTTGATAATGTGCCAGATATGAGGTTCCTTAACAAGATAAAATCCTATGGCATTATGAGAAAGATACTGGCATGGATAGTGGAATGGCTGACAGGCAGGAGGCAGTGATTGTGAATAAAAGAGGTCTGTTCTGGTTGGCTGCCGGTGACTAATGGTGTTCCTCAGGGGCCAGTATTAGGACCGCTTCTTTTTACAATGTTTGTTAGTGATATAGATCATGGAATTGATGGCTTTGAGGCAAAATTTGTGGATGGTACGAAGGTAGGTGGAGGGGTAGGTAGTGCTGAGGAAGCAATGCAATTACAGCAGGACTTAGACAAATTGGAAGAACGGGCAAAAAAGTGGCAGATGGAATACGGTGTTGGGAAATGTATGATAATGCATTTTGGTAAAAGGAACAATAGTGCGGACTATTATCTAAATGGGGAGAAAATTCAAACATCTGAGTTGCAAAGGGACTTTGGAATTCTTGTGCAAGACTCCCAGATAGTTTCAAGGAAAATAGAATATAAAAGCAAGGAGATGATGCTGGGTCTTTATAAGACCACACACACAAAATACTGGAGGAACTCAGCAGGCCAGGCAGCATCTACGGAAAATAGTACAGGCAATGTTTCAGGATGAAACCCTTCGGCAGAACTGGAGAAAAATTGCTGAGGAGTAGATTTAAAAGGTGGGGGAGGGGAGAGAGAAACACCAGGTGATGGGTGAAAGGGGGTGGGGTGAAGTAAAGAGCTCAGAAGTGAGAGAGACAGAAGGCTATGGAAGAAAGAAAAGGGGGAAGTAACACCAGAGGGAGTCGATGGGTGGGCAAGGAGATAAGGTGAGAGAGGGAAAAGGGGATGGGAAATGGTGAAGGGTGGGCATTACCAGAAGGTTGAGAAATCGATGTTCATGCCATCAGGTTGGAGACTACCCAAACAGAATACAAGGTGTTGTTCCTCCAGTCTAGTGTGGCCTCGTTATGACAGTGGAGGAGGCCATGAATGGACGTATCAGAGTGAAATGGGAGCTGGAATTAAAATGGGTGGCCACTGGGGCGTCCTGTTTGTTCTGGCGGATGGGGCGTAGATGTTCGGCGAGTGGTCTGTCAATCTACTTCGGGTCCGAACGATTTACAAAAGGCCACACCGGGAGCACCGGACACAGTATACGATCCCAACAGACTCTCAGGTGAAGTGTCGCCTCACCCGGTAGGACTGTTTAGGGCCCTGGATGTTGGTGAGGGAGGAGGTGTAGGGGTAGGTGTAGCTGGCAGGGATGAGTGCCAGGAGGGAGATCAGTGAGGAGGGACGAATGGACAAGGGAGTCATGTAGGGAGCAATCCCTGTGGAAAGCTGAAAGTGCGGATGTGGGGGAAGGTGTGCTTAGTGGTGGGGTCCTGTTGGAAGTGGCGGAAATTTTGGAGAATTATAGACAATAGACAATAGGTGCAGAAGTAGACCATTCGGCCCTTCGAGCCTGCACCGCCATTCTGAGATCATGGCTGATTATCTACTATCAATACCTGGTTCCTGCCTTGTCCCCATATCCCTTGATTCCCCTATCCATAAGATACCTATCTAGCTCCTTCTTGAAAGCATCCAGAGAATTGGCCTCCACTACCTTCTGAGGCAGTGCATTCCAGACCCCCACAACTCTCTAGGAGAAGAAGTTTTTCCTTAACTCTGTCCTAAATGACCTACCCCTTATTCTCAAACCATGCACTCTGGTACTGGACTCTCCCAGCATCTGGAACATATTTCCTGCCTCTATCTTGTCCAATCCCTTAATAATCTTATATGTTGCAATCAGATCCCCTCTCAATCTCCTTAATTCCAGCGTGTACAAGCCCAGTCTCTCTAACGTCTCTGCGTAAGACAGTCCCGACATCCCAGGAATTAACCTCATGAATCTACACTGCACTTCCTCTA
This sequence comes from Hypanus sabinus, assembly GCF_030144855.1. NCBI lineage: Eukaryota > Metazoa > Chordata > Chondrichthyes > Myliobatiformes > Dasyatidae > Hypanus > Hypanus sabinus. Next base: position 9,710,377 of record NC_082707.1, on the reverse strand, counting down.
AAGCCAGGATGTCCTTCCTTAACCCTGGAGACCAAAACTGTACACAATACTCCAGGTGTGGTCTCACCAGGGCCCTGTACAAATGCAAAAGGATTTCCTTGCTCTTGTACTCAATTCCCTTTGTAATAAAGGCCAACATTCCATTAGCCTTCTTCACTGCCTGCTGCACTTGCTCATTCACCTTCAGTGACTGATGAACAAGGACTCCTAGATCTCTTTGTATTTCTCCCTTACCTAACTCTACACCGTTCAAATAATAATCTGCCTTCCTGTTCTTACTCCCAAAGTGGATAACCTCATACTTATTCACATTAAACGTCATCTGCCAAGTATCTGCCCACTCACTCAGCCTATCCAAGTCACCCTGAATTCTCCTAATATCCTCATCACATCACCCTGCCACCCAGCTTAGTATCATCAGCAAACTTGCTGATGTTATTTTCAATGCCTTCATCTAAATTGTTGATGTAAATCGTAAACAGCTGTGGTCCCAATACCGCACTACCGAGCCCTGTGGCACCCCACTAGTCACCACCCGCCATTCCGAGAAACACCCATTCACCGTTACCCTTTGCTTTCTATCTGCCAACCAGTTTTCTATCTATGTCAATATCTTCCCCCCAATGCCATGAGCTCTGATTTTACCCACCAATCTCCTATGTGGGACCTTATCAAATGCCTTCTGAAAATTGAGGTACACTACATCCACTGGATCTCCCTTGTCTAACTTTCTGGTTACATCCTCGAAAAACTCCAATAGATTAGTCAAGTATGATTTGCCCTTGGTAAATCTATGCTGGCTCGGCCCAATCCTATCACTGCTATCTAGATATGCCACTATTTCATCTTTAATAATGTACTCTAGCATCTTCCACACTACTGATGTTAGGCTGACAGGTTGATAGTTCTCTGTTTTCTCCCTCCCTCCTTTCTTAAAAAGTGGGATAACATTAGCCATTCTCCAGTCCTCAGGAACTGATCCTGAATCTAAGGAACATTGGAAAATGATTACCAATGCATCCGCAATTTCAAGGGCCACCTCCTTTAGTACCCTAGGATGCAGACCATCTGGACCTGGGGATTTGTCAGCCTTCAGTCCCATCAGTCTACTCATCACTGTTTCCTTCCTAATGTCAATCTGTTTCATTTCCTCTGTTACCCTATGTCCTTGGCCCATCCATACATCTGGGAGATTGCTTGTGTCTTCCCTAGTGAAGACAGATCTAAAGTACTTATTAAATTCTTCTGCCATTTCTCTGTTTCCCATAACAATTACACCCAATTCATTCTTCAAGGGCCCAACATTGTTCTTAACTATCTTCTTTCTTTTCACATACCTAAAAAAAGCTTTTGCTATCCTCCTTTATATTCCTGGCTAGCTTGCATTCGTACCTCATTTTTTCTCCCCGTATTGCCCTTTTAGTTAAGTTCTGTTGTTCCTTAAAAATTTCCCAATCATCTGTCCTCCCACTCACCTTAGCTCTGTCATATTTCCTTTTTTTTAATGCTATGCAATCTCTAACTTCCTTTGTCAACCACTGTGGCCCCTTTCCCCCCTTTGAATCCTTCCTTCTCCAGGGGATGAACTGATTTTGCACCTTGTGCATTATTCCCAAGAATGCCTGCCATTGCTGTTCCACTGTCTTTTCTGCTAGGATATCCATCCAGTCAACTTTGGCCAGCTCCTCCCTCATGGCTCCATAGTTTCCCCCGTTCAACTTCAACACTGACACCTCCGATCTGCCCTTATCCTTCTCAAATTGTAGATAAAAACTTATCATATTATGGTCACTACCTCCTAATGGCTCCTTTACTTCAAGATCGCTTGTCAAATCCTGTTCATTACACAAGACTAAATCCAGAATAGCCTTGTCCCTGGTCGGCTCTCGTACAAGCTGATCCAAGACTGTATCCCGTAGGCACTCTACAAACTCCCTATCCTGGGGTTCAGCACCAACCTGATTCTCCCAGTTCACCTGCATGTTGAAATCCCCCATAACTACTGCGACATTACCTTTGCCACATGCCAATGTTAACTCCCTGTTCAACTTGCACCCAATATCCATGCTACTGTTTGGTGGCCTGTAGACAACACCCATTATTGTCTTTTTACCCTTACTGTCCCTCAGTTCTATCCACACAGACTCCACTTCTCCTGATCCTATGTCCCCCCCTTGCAAAGGACTGAATCTCATTCCTCACCAACAGGGCCACCTCACCCCCACTGCCCACATTTCTGTCTCTACGATAGCACGTATACCCTTGTACATTCATTTCCCAGGTCTGATCTCCCAGCAGCCATGTCTCCGTTATCCCAACAACATCATAGTTACCCATTCGCACCTGAGCTTCAAGCTCATCCGCCTTATTTCTGACACTTCGTGCATTCAGATATAGAATTTTTAGCCCATTTCTCCTCTCTCTGTTTAAATCGCTGCCTATTGTGCTTAAACCAGCTCCCCGAACTCCCATTGGGCTATACGCCCCTTGAATTTTGTTGTCCTTCCTAAATTTACTTATTCTTTCTGCACATTTAACTCCATGTTCCGTCAGACCATCATTCTGTACATGTGTCCTCCTTATCACTTGTTCCGCCTCACCTTTCTCTACTACACACGTAATATTCCAGAACCGTGTAGTCCCCACCTGTCCTTTATTCTTCATCTCGCTATCCTCTCTCGCATTCCTGCCCCCTGCAAATTTAGTTTAAACTTCCCCCCCCCCCACCAAGAAGCACTAGCAAACTTCCCTGCAAGAATGTTAGTACCGCTCCAGTTCAGGTGTAAACCGTCCCGTTGGAACAGATCCCACCTTCCCTGGAACAAAACCCAATTATCTACAAACCTGAAGCCCTCCCTCCTGCACCACCCTCTCAGCCACGTATTAATCTGTATAATCCTTCTGTTCCTTGTCTCACTCGCACGTGGCACAGGTAGCAATCCTGAGATTGTTACCCTGGAGGTCCTGATCTTCAGCCTCGCACCTAACTCCCTGAACTCCCTATGCAGGACCCCCTCACTCATCCTATCCACGTCGTTGGTCCCTACATGGCCCACAACATCTGGGTTCTTGCCCTCCCTCTCGAGAATAACCTGCACCCGATCTGAGATGTCTCTGGCCCCGGCACCAGGAAGGCAACATACCATCCGAGACTCGCGATCTTCCCCACAAAATCTCCTATCTGCCCCCCTGACTATAGAATTCCCTATCACTACCGCTCTCTTCTCTTCCCTCCTCCCCTTCCTAGTCGAGGGTCCAACCTCAGTGCCAGAGACAGGACTAGTGCAACTTGTTCCTGGTAGGTCATCCCCACCAACAGTATCCAAAACAATATACTTATTGTTAATGGGAATGGCCGCAGGGGTGCTCTGCTCTCTCTGCCTGCTCCCCCTGCCTCTCTTGACTGTCACCCATTTGCCGACCTCCTGTCTTTTCGGTGTGACTGCCTCCTGATAACTCCTATCTATCTCTGCCTCCACCTCCCGAATGATCCGTAGCTCATCCAGCTCCTGCTCCAATTCCCTAACTCGGTCTGATAGGAGCTGCAGCTGGATGCACCGATTGCAGGTGTGGTCATCAGGGACAACTGTGTTGACCCTGACCTCCCACATACTGCATACGGAGCACACCACTGCTCTAACTGTCTCCCCCATTACCTGATCCCAGATTAGTCAGAATAAATGAAAAAAGAACCTACTGACCTTACCTTTTTACCTCAGCAAGCACGTACTCAGGCTCACTGATTTCCTCTCACCGAAGGCCCCTTGCGCTGAAGCCCGCTGAGCCAAAGCCCAGCACTCTGCTCCCGCGCACTCTGCTGCCCGCACTGACACTGCCCGCTCCTAAAAGTGGGCCTCTTTTTAAACCCCGCGCTCGCCGCTGACATCACCCGCGCCTGCGCAGTTTTACCTTCCTCCTCAGGTACTCTCCAGGTAGGTCCGACGGTCTCGGCCTACCTACAACGGCTGATCCTCCGATCTTCAGTCAACCTCGAGCACTCCTTGCTCCCGCTCCGCTGCCCGCACCGACACTGCTGGATGTGGGGGCTGGTGGGGCGATAGGCAAGGACAAGAGGAACCCTATCCCTAGTGGGGTGACAGGAGGATGGGGTGAGAGCAGACGTGCATGAAATGGATGAGATGCGGTTGAGGGCAGTGTTGATGGTGGAGGAAAGGAAGCCCCTTTCTTTGAAAACGTCTCCTTCATTCTAGAATGAAAAGCCTCAACTGAGAGCAGATGCAGCAAAGATGGAGGGATTGAGAGAAGGGGGTGGGGTTTTTACAAGTAGCAGAGTGGGACGAGGTGTAGTCCAGGTATTTGAGAAAGTCCGTGGGTTTCGAATAGACATTGGTAGACAAGCTGTCTCTGGAGACAGAGAAGATGAGATAGAGAAAGGGGAGCGAGGTGTTGGAAACGGACCAAGTAAATTTGAGGGCAGGGTTGAAGTTGGAGGCCAAGTGGACGAAGTTGATGAGTTCAGCATGGGTGCAGGAAGCAGCACCAATGCAGTCATCGATGTAGCGTAGGAAAAGTGCTGGATGGTCATTATTGTAGGCTTGGAACATAGACTGCTCCATATAGCCAACAGACAGGCATAGCTGGGACCCGTGCGAGTGCCCATGGCTACACCTTTTGTTTAACGGAAGTGGGAGCAGCCAAAGGAGATATTATTTACAAGTTATTTAGGTGGAGGAGAGTGGTTGTGGAGGGAACTGGTTGAGTCTGGTGCCCAGAAAGAAACGGAGAGTTTTGAGGCCTTCCTGGTGGGGGATGGAGGTGTATAGGGATTGGACGAAGGTTTATAAGACACTAGTTGGGCCACACTTGGAGTATTGTCAACAGTTTTGGGCCCCATATCTCAGAAAGGATGTGTTGTCATTGGACAGAGTCCAAAGGAGGTTCACAAGGATGATTCCAGGAATGAAGGGGTTAACATATAAGGAGAGTTTGGCATCTTTGGGGCTGGACTCACGGGAATTTAGAAGAATGCCGGGGAATCTCACTGAAAACTACCGAAGGTTGAAAGGACTAGATAGGGTGGATGTGGAGAGGATGTTTCCTATGGTGGGGGTATCCAGAACTAGAGGGCACAGCCTCAGAACTGAGGGGTGACCCTTTGGAACAGAGGTAAGGAGGAATTTTTTTAGCCAGAGAGTAGTAAATCTGTGGAATGCTCTGCCACAGACTGCGGTGGAGGCCAAGTCCATGGGTATATTTAAGGTGGAAGTTAGTTGTTTCCTGGTCAGCCAGGACATCAAAGGAAATGGCAAGAGAGCATGTGTATGGGGTCGAACGGGATCTGGAACTAGCCATAATGGAATAACAGAGAGATTCGATGGGCTGAATGGCCTAATTCTGTTCCAATGGCTTATGGTCATTTGGTCTTATCTCAGACTCTGCTGTCTTGCTGCTATACCCATACATGGACATGGGGAACTAAGCCCTGAGGAAAAGTCTGGAGCTGGAGCCCATAGGGCAGGTCTACGGTGAGTTCAACACTGACTGGTAACTTCTTTGATGCCGCTGGTGCCGAACCGCATCGGTCTCTCCTGTTCCTTTGGATTCATCAGCTGTGTGGAGAGGGGGAGTCAGTCCGCTGCACGGGCTCTTCATATCGTATGCTCCAGCCTGTACGTCACGTAGATAGCTGGGACACAACGTCCACAGCTGATCCCAACCACGGAGCTGAAACACCCCGACGATGCCAAAATAAGAACCAAAAGATTGAAATAGTCGGCAGGCTGAAGAAAAATTGCAAATAGCCATTCCAACTTTCAAGACTTTTGTTTTATTAATGGCAGAATGCGATGAATATATAACATTTGAGTAGAGGCATACAAGAAGAAGGTTGTGCAGGGTCTATGGCAAAGTCATCTGATTTTATTAAAAGAGAGGAAGAGAGACGGTGGTGGGTGGTGGGGTGCTGGATTGAGTAGATGCAGGGGTCAGAGAGAGGCAGTGCACAAGCCTCTCCCCTACATGTCGACGTCCGTGTGCGTGTGTCTGCAGGAGGTAGTGCACCTCCCAGGTTTCCTCTCCCTGGGCGCGTATCCCTGCAGGTTGATGGTCCACTCTGCCCTGGTGAACTTGTGTGGGTCATAGTTGCAACAGAGCCGGCTCAGGATCTCCTGCTCGTCAGGCTCCAGGTAGTGCGCACGCTTCCTCTTGCAGTGGGCGTAGGACCTCTTGTGCCTCCTGTGGGGCACCGCGTGGCAGGCCAGGGGCTCATGTGAGCAGGAAGGCTGTGGCTCCCCACAACTGGAGGTCTGTCTCTCGAGTGCCATGAAGTCATTGAGATATTGCCCCCAAAGCTTGATCCCATTGAAGAACGGCTCGGAGATGTTGTTGCAGTGGTAGTCTTGAGGAAGAAAACGGAGAGAAACATCAGTATTTACCTACCTACTTATTTATTTATCTATTTCTTCCTTCCTTTCTTTCTTTCCTTATTTAGAGATACAGCATGGAACAGGTCCTTCGACCCACCTGAGCCAGACCGCCCAGCGACCCACCCTGATTTAACCCTGGAAGTGCCGGACTTGAACTCTGGACTCGGATGCGCCTAGCTGTAATATCATCGCACCAGCCACTACACTACCATGGCGCCCCAAACCATCTCCAACACGGCTCAGAGCCTCTCGATAAATCTGCCTCTAACATTTCCCATACCAAGTCTTTGCTTCTGAACTCAGCCAGCTGCATCACAGCCACAACTCTGCCCAGCATCGAGGACATCTTCAGAAGGCGGTGCCGCAGAAAGACGGCAGTCATCATTGAGGACCCTCACCATCCAGCACGTGCCCTCCTCTCATTGTTACCCTCAGGGAGGAGGTACAGGAGCCTGAAGACACACACCAGGGCAGCTTCTTCCCCTCCGCCATCAGAGTTCTGAATGGACATTGAACCCATGAACACTACCTCAATATTCTTTTTTTGCAAGATTTATATTTGTAATTTATAATAATGTCTTTATGTCTTTGCACTGTCCTGCTGCCACAAAACATGTCATCTAAATCAGGGATAATAAACCAGATTCTGATTCCTAGAATTTGCACAAAGTCATCAAGATGCAGTTCCTCGATGCTGTGTGACATTAGAAAGAGAGGCGGTGCTGAGGCAGCTGGAACAACACATCTGAAGAAACACTTAGATAGGTACTGTACCATGAATGGGAAGGTATCGAGGATATAGAGTCATAGAACACTACAGCACAGAAAATGACCCTTTGGCCCATCTAGTCTGCGCCAAACTATTATTCTGCCTAGTCCCAACGACCTGCACCTGGACCAGAGCCCTCGCTACCCCTTCCATCTATGTACCTATCCAAACTCCTCTTAAATGGTGCAATTGAACCCACATCCACCACTTCAACTGGCAGCTCGTTGCACTGTCACCACCCTCCAAATGAAGTTTGCTCTCAGGTTCCTCCTAAATTCTTCATCTTTCACCCTAAACCTATGACCTCTAGTTCTAGTTTCACCGAACCTCAGTGGAAAAAGCCTGCTTGCATTTACCCTATCGATACCCCTCATCATTTTGTATACCTCTATCATGAAGGATATCATAATATCTCAAGATATTAAGAGGAATGGACAGAGTGGACAGCCAGCGCCTCTTCCCCAGGGCACCACTGCTCAGTACAAGAGGACATGGCTTTAAGGTAAGGGGAGGGAAGTTCAAGGGGGATATTAGAGGAAGGTTTTTCACTCAGAGAATGGTTGGTGCGTGGAATGCACTGCCTGAGTCAGTGGTGGAGGCAGACACACTAGTGAAATTTAAGAGACTACTAGACAGGTATATGGAGGAATTTAAGGTGGTGGGTTATATGGGAGGCAGGGTTTGAGGGTCGGCACAGCATTGTGGGCTGAAGGGCCTGTAATGTGCTGTATTGTTCTATGTTCTTAAGTCCTAACCTATTAAACCTTTCCTAATAATGCAGGTCCTCAAGTTCCAGCAATATCCTTGTAAATTCTCTCTGCACACTTTCAAACTTCCCGATAATTTTCCTGTATGTTGGTGACCAAAACTGCACACAATGCTCCACATTCAGCCTCAACAACTTCAACATAACATCCTGACTCCTGTACTCGATACAAAGACCAATGTGACAGAAACTTTCTTCACCACCCTGTGTTGTCATTTTTAAGGAAAGATATGGTCCATTTGTGGGCAGATGGATCTAAACTCAGGAACGTATCTGCAGCCCAACGCATTGACACTGAAGGATTGGTTTCTGTGTACAACTGTACCTGACGTGGGCAGCCCACTCTGAACATAGAATACTCTGTACAGCCGTGTAGGGCAGTACCGGCCCTTTGATGCACAACATTGTGCCGACCTATAGTTCATTTAGAGATTCAGCACAGTAACAAGCTCTTCTGGCATAGCCAGACCACGTCACCCAGTTACACGTATGTGACTGATTAACCTACTCACCCATACGCCTTCAGAATGTGGGAGGAAATCAGAGCACTGGGAGGAAATCCACATAGTCATGGGGACAAGGTACAAACACCTTGCAGAGGAGTTAAACCCGGGTCACTGGCGCTGCTGGCCACTGCGCTATTGTGCGTCCTGAGGAGTGGCTCCCCAGCAGTACTGATCTCTTCTACAATCAACCTAACCCATGCAGGTCTCTTTAGTGTTCCTATTGTATCACCCGCTACCACCTCCCCCAGCAGGGCATTCCAGGAACCCATCACTCTGTCTAAAAAGCCTAGCTACAGAAGCACATAAGAAGTAGGAGCAGGAGGAGGCCATCCGGCCCATCGAGCCTGTTCCGCCATTCAATAGGATCATGGCTGATCTGGCCATGAACTCACCTCCACCAACCTGCCTTTTCCCCATAGCCTTTAATTCCCCTACTATGGAAGACCAAATTGCCATCAGGGAGATGCAACAGGTTTATCACCACCAGGACTGAATGTCATCTCCTAAACTTCATTCCTGTAGCTCTCCAGCGTCTTTACAAAACTCACTCAGGTGTGATACCCTGACTGTCCCTGCACAACATTCCTTAAAAGGCCTTTCCTGCTCTCCTTGTTCTGTGATAATTATTCAGTCTGTTCATAAGTTCACATTTATTTCAGTTTGATTATTGATGTTTGAGCATGAGGCCGTTCTGCTAATTGTTGATTGATCATGGCTGTTTTCCTTGTTTGATGGAAAACAGGAAGCGAGGCAGAAGTGCCACTTCTGTTGTAGCAAGACTAGGCCTCAAGCCATGGGCTTTCCTGTTGCTGCAGCCCAGGTGAGGAGAAGACACCAGTGGCATTGTAGCACGGTGTTTGTTCTCAGTTGGTGCTGCCCTCCAGTGCTGGATTGGTGGAATTACAGGCTGGACTGCTGGGACGATGTCACTCAAGGTCTTGGGCTAAAAATGTGTTTTTTTGCGTGACTATATTCTTTTTCTCTCTCTCTCTCTCTCTCTCTCTCTCGTTATTTCGAATGTGCGTGTATGTTTTTGCACTTCGGCCCCATAGGAACATACTCTCGTTCAGCTGTGTCTGTTGATTTGATTTGAGGTGTGGACGCAGCTCAGCACATCATGGAAAACAGCCTTCCCTCCTTGGACTCTGTTTACACTTCTCACTGCCTCAGTAAAGCAGCCAGCAGAATCAAAGACCCCACCTACCCCAAACATTCTCTCTTCTTCCCTCTCCCATTGGGCAGAAGATACAAAACACTGAAAGCATGTCCCACCAGGCTCAAGAACTTGTCCAGAAACACAACTGTTTAATCATTTTCATAGAGACTGCCTGACCTGCTGAATCCCTCCAGCATTTTGTGTGCGTTGCTTTGGATTTACAGCACCTTCCAGACCTAGGACCACTACTACCTAGAAGGACGAGAACAGCAGACACCTGGGAACACCACCACTTGGAAATCCCATCCAAGTCAGTCACAGTCCTGACTCGGAAACGTATCACCGTTCCATCAATGTCATTGGGTCAAAATCATGGAATTGCCTCCCTAACAGCACTGTGGGTGTACCAACACCTCAGGGACTGCAGTGCTTCAAGAAGACAGCTCATCACCACCTTCTCAAGGGCAATTAGGGATGGGCAATAACTGCTGGCTTAGCTGGTGACTCCCACATCCCATAAATTAATAAATTTAAATAAAACTGCAGAGTCTCATGTGCTGATGATTTTCTACCTCACTGTTGTAAGGCCATTGAATGGTTCCCCAGTACAATTAAATTGACTCCTGATGTCACAATCTACCACATTAGGATCTTGAACCTTATTGTCTGCCTGCACTGCACTCTCTTTGTAACTGTGACACTTCATTCTGCATCGTTGTTTCACCTTGTTCTAGCTCAGTGAACTGTGTAATGATCTGATCTGTAGGAACAGTATTCTAGACAAGCTTCTCACTGTATCTCGGGTGCAGGTGACAATGATAAGCCAACTCCAATATTGATACTAATGCTATTAAATGGGACTAGCTAAGGTGAGCATTTTGGTTGGCATAGATACATCGTGCCGATGGGCTTGTTCTGTAATGGTCTATGTTCACATTGCCCGTGACTGCAAGAAACTGCAGAGAGTTGTGAAGCAAACACGAGGAAATCTGCAGATGCTGGAAATTCAAGCACCACACACAAAACGTTGGTGGAACACAGCAGGACAGGCAGCATCTATAGGAGAAGCACTGTCGACGTTTTGGGCCGAGACCCTTCGTCAGGACTCAAGGGCGAAGGGTCTCGGCCCGAAACGTCGACAGTGCTTCTCCCTATAGATGCTGCCTGACCTGCTGTGCTCCACCAGCATTTTGTGTGTGTTGCTAGAGAGTTGTGGATACAGCTCTGGACATCACAGAAACCAGCCTCTCCTTAAAACCATAAACCAGAAGACACAGGAGCAGAATTAGCTCATTCGACCCATCCAGTCTGCTCTGCCATTTCATCATGGCTGATTTATTATCCCTCTCAACCCCATTCTCCTGCCTTCTCCCCATAACCTTTGACACCCTTAATAACCAAGAACTTATCAACCTCCACTTTAAATACATGTAAAGCCCTGGTAAAGGTTTTATTGCTAATATTTCAGGGTATTTCATGTAATGGTTTTTCTGTAGAAGCAGTGTGTTCTGCTGGCAGTGTTTGGGTTACCCTTAAAGACAAGGGATGCTTAGGAATGTGTGTGTCGTCCAATCCGGGGGGGGGGGGGTGGTTAGAACTGGGAGAAGGTTCTAGAGAAGGCTGGGGGAGCCACTTTTGTGACTGATACTGGTGTGAGCCGAGGTCTTTTTCCAGCAGGAGATGGAGAGAGAAGGAAATCAAGAGAGCTGGCTATAGGATTCGATCCAGCAGGAACGTGGGATCCAATGGAGCCCAAGAGGGTGCTTTTACTAGGGAATAGGAGCTGATGCGGTGTGTACGTGGAAAACAACAGCTTCTGAAGATTTGAGCTCCACAGTGCATATGTGACTGTTTAATTACAATGTGCCCTTTCTGTTTTTTCTGTTCTTTCCTTTAATAACTATTTGATTAGGTTATCGTTCTTAAGTATACCTTCTTTATAATTATATGCAATGCACGATCTGTTATCTTTTTGCCAACAGGTGATTGCAGAGATTGGGGAGACAGTAAATCTCACAGCATTCACACAAACCAGGGTTGGGGTGGGCGAGATATCTTAATCTCACGGGTTTAAGTCGTATGCACCTTCAACATATGGAGCCTGCGAAAGGTGGTTTCCTCAATGTAGTGTCCCGTGAGCTGTTAACAAGGGGCTAATGAGCCGCAGTTCCTAAGATGCTCAGTAAAAAGGGGTTTCATATACTCAAAGATTAGGCCTCCTTAGCTGTCTGTGGCAATGAATTCCACAGATTTATCATACTCTTCTCATCTCTGGTCTAAATGGACGTTACTCTATTCTAAGCCAGTGCCATCCAGTTCTAGACTCCCCCGCTGCTGGCATTGGAGACGGACCAGAGAAGATCCAAGAGAATGATCGTGAGAATGAAAGACCATCAGGCATACAAGCAGAGTTAGGACATTTGGCCCATTGAGTCTGCTCCACTATTTCATCATGGCTGATCCTTTCTCCCCCTCCTCAGCCCCACTCCCCGGCCTTCTGCCTGTAACTTTTGGTGCTGTGTCCAATCAAAACCTATCAAGCTCTGCCTTAAATACACCCAATGACCTGGCCTCCACAGCTGCCTGTAGTAACAAATTCCACAAATTCACCACCCTCTGGCTAAAGAAATATCTTCACATCTCCATTTAAATGGGTGCCCCTATGTCCTGAGGCTGTGTCCTCTTGTCCTAGACTCCCTCATCCTATCCACATCTACTCTGTCTAGGCCTTTCAACGTTAGAAAGGTTTCAATGAGATCCCCCTTCCTCATCCTCCTAAATTCCAGCAAGTACGGACCCAGAGCCATCAAACGTTCCTTATATAACCCTTTCATTCCCAAAATCATTCTTGTGATTTTCCTCTGAACCCTCTCCAATGCCAAAACATCTTAGATGAGGAGCCCAAAACTGTTCACAATACTCAAGGTGAGGCCTCACCAGTGCCTTATAAAGCCTCAGCATCACATGCCTGCTCTTGTATTCTAGACCTCTTGAAATGAATGCAAACGTTGCATTTGCCTTCCTCACCACTGACTACCTCAAGTTAACATTCAGGGTGTTCTGCACAAGGACTCCAAAGCCCCTTTGTATCTCAGGTTTTTGGAATTTCTCCCTGTTTAGAAAATAGTTGCACTTTTGTTTCTGCTGCCAAAGTGTATAATCATGCATTCTCCAACATTGTATTTCATTAGCCACTCGCTTGCCCATTCTCCTAATCTGTCTAAGTCCTTCTGCATCCTACCTGTTTCCTCAACACTACTTGCCTTCCACCAATCTTCATATCATCTGCAAACTTGACAACAAAGCCATCTATTCCATCATCAAAATCATTGATATACAGAGTAAAAAGAAGTGGTCCCAACACCGACCCCTGTGGAACACCACTAGTCACTGGCAGCCAACCAGACTAGGATCCTTTAATTCCCACTTGCTTTCACCTGCCAATCAGCCAATGTTCTAACCATGCTAGTAACTTTCCTGTAATATCATCGGTTCTTAACTTGGTAGGCAGCCTTTGACATCTTGTCAAAGGCCTTCTGAAAGTCCAAATATACAACATCCACTACACCCCCTTTATCTATCCTGCTTGTAATCTCCTCAACGAAAGGCTCTGGGTCTTATTTGATTGAATTTAGAAGAATGGGAGGAGGAATTTTCATTGCAACTTGTCGAATATTGAAAGCCCTAGTCAGAGTCGATGTGGAAAGAGTGGCTTGGGAGAGTCTTGGACCACGGGGCACAGCCTCAGAATAGAGGAGTAGTCCATCTAGAACAGAGATGAGGACCAGAGGGCACAGCTTCAGAATAGAGGAGTAGTCCATTTAGAACAGAGATGAGGACCAGAGGGCACAGCCTCAGAATAGAGGAGTAGTCCATTTAGAACAGAGATGAGGACCAGAGGGCACAGCCTCAGAATAGAGGAGTAGTCCACGTAGAACAGAGATGAGGACCAGAGGGCACAGCCTCAGAATAGAGGAGTAGTCCATCTAGAACAGAGATGAGGACCAGAGGGCACAGCCTCAGAATAGAGGAGTAGTCCATTTAGAACAGAGATGAAGAGGAAGTTCTTTTGCGAGAGTCAAGTCAAGTCACTTTTTATTGTCATTTCGACCATAAACTGCTGGTACAGTACACAGTAAAAACGAAACAACGTTCCTCCAGGACCCTGGTGCTAGATGAAACAACACAAAACTACACTGACTACAGACCTACTCAGGACTACATAAAATGCACAAAACAGTGCGGGGCAGTACAATAATTAATTAATTAATTAATTAATAATTAATAAACAAGGTAACGGGGTGGTATATCTGTGGAAGTCATTACCACAGATGGCTGTAGAGGCCAAGACATAGGGTATATTGAAAGTGGAGGTTGGCAGGTTCTTGATTAGTAAGGATGTCAGAGATTACCGAGAGAAGGCACATGAGACGAAAAGTATATCAGCCACGATGGAAAGCTGGAGCCAACTCGATGACCTAATTCGGATCTTAGTTCTTATGGTCTGATGGTCTAATGTTCTTTCTAGGTAAAGAATTCCAAAGGTTCACCTCTTTCTGCCTGAAATTCCTCATCATCACTGTCCTGCATATCCCAAAGTGTGTTCCCTAGACCGAGACTTAGAGGAAATATCCTCTCCCATTGGAAAGATAAGCATTAGGTTTATTTGCCATATATACGGTACATTGAAACCTTGATAACACTGCAGAATGCGTCGCTTTGTGTCAAAGACCAACACGGTCGGAGGATGTGCTGGGGCTGCTTGCGTCCATCGCCATGACCGTGCTCCTGGTGACAACATACATTCCCAAACCTTACCAACCGTAATCTCTACCATCCAACCAGGACCTCAATGTCCATATTCTTCCATTTTCCTCACAATCGTGTGCCGATGAAAATGTCCCTTAAATATATCTGCCTCTGCCACAACCCTGGCAGCGTGTTCCAGGCACCAGCCACTCTCTGTGTAAAAAACCTGCCCTTCGCATCTCCTGTTGAAATTGCCCCCACTCACCTTAAATGCACGCTCTCTGACATTAGACATTTCAACTCTGGGAGAAAGATATCGTCTGTCTCTCTACCTCTCTCCCAATGTTACAAACCTTTATCAGAGCTCCCATCTGCCTCTGCTGCACCAGAAAAAGCAACCCAAATATGTCTAATTTCTTGTTATAACACAGGCCACAAGACCATAAAGTATAGGAGCAGAAGTAGGCCATTCAGCCCATCGAGTCTGCTCCACCATTCAGTCATAGGCTGATCCAATTCTTCCAGTCATCCCCATTCCCTTTGATACCCTGGCTAATCAAGAACCTAACAATCTCTGCCTTAAATACACCCAATGACTTCGCCTCCACAGCCGCTCGTGGCAACAAATTCCACAGATTTACCATCCTCTGACTAAAGTAATTTCTCTGCATCTCAGTTCTAAATGGACGTCCTTCAATCCTGAAGTCATACCCTCTTGTCCTAGACTTCTCTACCATGGGAAGTGACTGCCTTATCTAATCTGCTCAGGCCTTTTAACGTTCGGAATGTTTCTATGAGTTCCCTCCTCATTCTCCTGAACTCCAGGGAATACAGCCCAAGAGCTGCCAGACGTTCCTCATACAGTAACCCTCTCATTCCTGGAATCATTTTTGTGAATCTTCTTTGAACCCTCTCCAATGTCACTATATCCATATCCTTATCTAAAATAAGGAGCCCAAAACTCCACACAATACTCCAAGGGTGGTCTCACGAGTGTCTTATAGAGCCTCAACGT
This sequence comes from Hypanus sabinus, assembly GCF_030144855.1. Classification (NCBI taxonomy): domain Eukaryota; kingdom Metazoa; phylum Chordata; class Chondrichthyes; order Myliobatiformes; family Dasyatidae; genus Hypanus; species Hypanus sabinus. Next base: position 9,695,030 of record NC_082707.1, on the reverse strand, counting down.
CACATCCCTGCTCTTATATTCTATACCTCTAGAATTGAATACCAACATTGCATTCATCTTCTTCACCACCGACTCAACCTGGAGGTTAACCTTTAGGGTATCCTGCACAAGGACTCTCAAGACCCTTTGCTTCTCTGCGTTTTGAAGAACAGTCTGCCCATTTATTTCTTCCACCAAAGTGCATGACCGCACACTTTCCAACATTGCCTTTCATTTGTCACTTCTTTGCCCATTCCCCTAAACTATCCAAGTCTCTCTGCAGGCTCTCTGTTTCCTCAACACTACCCGCTCCTCCACCTATCTTGGTATCATTGGCAAATTTAGCCACAAATCCATTAATCCCATAGTCCAAATCATTGACATACATCGTAAAAAGCAGCGGTCACAACACTGACCCCTGTGGAACTCCACTGGTATCCGCAGCCAGCCAGAATAGGATCCCTTTATTCCCACTCTGTTTTTTGCCGACCAGCCAATGCTCCACCCATGCAAGTAACTAACTCCCCTGTAATTCCATGGGCTCTTATCTCGCTAAGCAGCCTCATGTCTGTCACCTTGTCAAAGGCCTTCTGAAAATCCAAGTACAGCACGCCTCCTTTGTCTACCCTGCTTGTAATTTCCTCAAAAAATTGCAGTTGGTTTGTCAGGCAGGATTTTCCTTTCAGAAAACCATGCTGGCTTTGGCCCATCTTGTCATGTGCCTCCAGGTATTCCATCATTTCATCCCTAACAATCAATTCTAACAGCTTCCCAACCACTGATGTCAGGCTAACAGGTCTATAGTACATGCCCTCTCGTACAGGCAACATCCCAACCACTGATGTCAGGCTAACAGGTCTATAGTACATGCCCTCTCGTACAGGCAACATTCGAGTAAACCTCTTCTGCTCCCTTTCCAAAGCCTCGACATCCTTCCTATAAGGGGGCAACCAAGGAGAAGGTTCCGGACAAAGAGCGATCCAACCAAGACCTCAGTGGTGGAGCTGGCAGAAGATGGTGACACATCACAATGGCATTGAGGGCAGAGGAAGGTTGCTGCTGTGAAGTGACCTCAGTTGTCTTGCATTTCATGCCTCTGGACTCTTACCAATCTGTCAAGGAACACGTGGAGGTGCCCGTGCATCAGCCTCCCCACGATAAACCCTTGGAGGAACATCATGATTCGAGTGATCGATAAACTTTTGAAAGAGCACCATAATCAACTCGAGTGATCCATAAACCTTTAGAAGAACATCATACTCAATTGGAGTGTTTGCACTACTATTACTACTGTTAACCCTATTACTACTATTAACTCTATTACTACCATTAACCCTATTACTACTGTTAACCCTATTACTACTGTTAACTCTATTACTACTATTAACCCTATTACTACTGTTAACTCTATTACTACGATTAAATCTATTACTACTATTAACCCTATTACTACTGTTAACTCTATTACTACTGTTAACCCTATTACTACTATTAACTCTATTACTACTGTTAACTCTATTACTACTGTTAACCCTATTACTACTATTAACTCTATTACTACTGTTAACTCTATTACTACTGTTAACCCTATTACTACTGTTAACTCTATTACTACTATTAACCCTATTACTACTGTTAACTCTATTACTACTATTAAATCTATTACTACTATTAACCCTATTACTACTGTTAACTCTATTACTACTGTTAACCCTATTACTACTATTAACTCTATTACTACTGTTAACTCTATTACTACTGTTAACCCTATTACTACTATTTACTCTATTACTACTGTTAACTCTATTACTACTGTTAACCCTATTACTACTATTTACTATTATTCTTTGGAATGTGACAGGAAACCAGGGCACCCGGAGGAAACCCATGTTGGAATGTATAAACTTTAAAGACAGTGGAAGAATTTAACCCGGGTTGCTTGGACTGTAAAGCGTTAACTTAGTTGCTATGTTACTGTGCTTAGGTACTTACATCTTAAATACCTTCTGTGCCAGTAGTAAGCAAAATTCAGCAATCTCTTGAATATCTATGCAAACAGGAGCAGATCTGGGTCAGTTTTAAACAGCAAAATAAGATTTAAGTCATTGTAATTGTGAGTAATTCTGCAGACAAGACAATATTGCTATGACAGTATTATGTACACCACCATTTTCCCACCCGACATACACTCAGTGTACCTCCTGTGTCTAATGAAGTCGTCACTGAATGTATGCTGATGGTCTCTGCTGCTGTAGCCCACCAGCTTCAAAGTTCAACACAAAAGCTGGAGGAACTCAGCAGGCCAGGCAGCATCTTTGGAGAAAAACACAGTCAACAGATGAGGAGTAGATTTAAAAGGTGGTGGAACGGGGATGGAGAAACACAAAGTGATAGGTGAAACCAGGAGGGGAGAGGTGATGTAAAGAGCTGGGAAGTTGATTGTTGAAAGAGATACAAGATCGGAGAAGGGGCAATCTGATAGGAGGGGACAGAAGGCCGTGGAAGAAGAAAAGGGGGAAGAGCACCAGAAGGAGGTGACAGGTGGGCAAGGAGATAAGGTGAGAGAGGGAAAAGGGGATGGGGAATGATGAAAGGGGGTGCTCAGTGGTCTCCCAATCTATATCGGGTCTCACTGATATACAGGAGGCCACACTGGGAGCACCGGACACAGTATATGACCCCAACAGACTCACAGGTGAAGTGTCGCCTCAGGGGGAAGGACTGTTTGGGGCCCTGAATGGTAGTGAGGGAGGAGGTGTAGGGGCAGGTGTAGCACTTGTTCCATTTGCAAGGATGAGTGGCTGGAGGGAGAGCGAAGTTTGACGTATTGTGTATCCAGAGATTCTCTTCTGCACATGGGTAGAAAAGGTTTAGAGGGATGTGGGCCAAATGCAGGCAAATGGGACCAGCTCAGGTAGATAGTTTGGTCGGCATGGATGAGATGGGCTAAAGGGCCTGTTTCTGTATGACTCTATGTTGACTGTAGTTGGACCCTGATCTTTGGAAGTCAAAAATTTAGTGATACCCCAGCATCAGAATCAGAATCAGGTATACTATCACTGGCATATGTCGTGAAATTTATTGTTTTCTTCAGCAGTACAGTGCAATACATAATAAAAACTGCAAATTACAGTATACATATATGTATATTTATAAAAGTTTAATTAAATAAACAGTGCAAAAAACAAGAAAAAAGGCGGTGAGGTGGTGTTCATGGGTTCAACGTCCATTCAGAAATTGGATGTCAGAGGGAAAGCATCTGTCCCTGAATTGTTGAGAGTGTGCTCCTATGCCTCGTCCCTGCTGGCAGCAATGAGAAGAGAGCAGGTCCAAAGTGACGGCACTCGTTAAAGATGGATGCCACTTTTTTCAGGCATTGCCTTTTGAAGGTGTCCTGAATGCTGGCAGAGTTTTCAACTTTCTGCAGCTTATTTTGAACCTGTGAAATGCCAGACGGTGATGCAGCCAGTTAGAATGCTCTCCACGCTACATCTGTAGAAATTTGCAAGTGTCCTTATGACCTCCCAGCAAGCCCCGACAAACCCAATTAACCTCAGCCTAATCACAGGACAACTTACAATGTCTTTGGACTGTGGAAGGAAACGGGAGCATCCGGAGAAAATCAAAGCACAGAAGAAGCAGGAAAAGCATTGAGAGAAACAAAGGAGAGCGCGGAGTGAAAATTAGTCATGCTCATACCAGACTAGATATAACCACTGATTACAGATAACTAATGACTCAGACAGATCCCAGTAATGTGCTACCTGCTAATGAAACTACAAAGTTTCGAGAGAAATAGAGGCATCTGTACTGTAATTACTGGAAAATTCACTGAACACCTTGAAATTCAAGTTTAATTGTCATTCAACCATACATGAATACCCATGGATACAATCAAATAAAACAGCGTTCCTTGGGGCTAAGGTGCAAAACATGGTACCGACAGTCACACACAGCACAAAGCACGTACAAGTTAGCAGGAAACATACAGTCTCACAATAAATAGACTGTATATAGTCCAAGTCCCTGAGTCCATGAATGTCACAGCAGGCTGCAGTCAAACACATGCAGCTTGCCTTCTGTCGAGTGAACACTAGATGGCAGCACTGATGTCACGCCATGGCTCCTCCAGCACAGACGCAGATGCCTCTTTCGTAGAGCACTGCAAATAGGTGTCACTGCAGCTTGAGGCCTAGTCCTTGCTATGACCAAGTCAACACAGCTCTCTCACCTAGGCACAGAGGCATACCTAGGGTGCCTAAGAGCTTTACACAATACTGTATTCGTCAACATGGAGCAGACAACAAGTTTGTAAATGTTGTGGGAGCAAAGGATGTTGGGAATGGTGAGGCCGGAGCGCCGTGGGAGGGGTGTGGGACAGGTGGCAGAGGGAACTACCAGGAGCGGCGGGGGGCGGGGGGGGGGGAAGGTGTGGTGCGGGTGCAGACACACCCAGCCCTGAGACACCAGGTCAGGCAAGGTCACTTGGTTCCAAACAACCGGTTTATTGATCATTGCAGAATGCTTCTCCGGTACTTCCCGCTTCCTCTCCTTTACCTTCTCCTTTTCCCAACCATGATTCCCCTCTCCCTGTCCCCTTCCCACACTCAGACAAGACAACAGACCTATATCAAAATCAGGTTTATCATCACTCACATATCTTATGAAATTAGTTTTTTTTTGTGGCAGCAGTACAGTGTAATACATAAAATTACTACAGGACTCTGCAAAAGTCTTAGCCACCCTAGCTCTATATATATATTCCTAAGAGTTTTGCACAGTACTATATACAAATTACAATTATATGTGGTGTAACCCTCCCACTGGCTCATATGCAAACTTGGCTGATAGCTCACTCAGATAACAACCATTTGTCTCAGCGGTGAGGAGGCCACATTTATAACAATATACATCAATGGTCAGTATGATTTGGGGTTCAGCCACACAGGAATGTCATGATGTTCTGATTAAAGGAACCTCAATCTGAGTGAATGCTGGGTAAATACTAACTGTACAATATTGTCAGTCATCAATAAATAAATCATACACTGCATAAAATTATAAAGAAAAAATATTTACCAATTTCAGCTTTGTCAAGCGGTTAGTAGGGAAAAAATAGAAAATAGGAGGTCTCATTACAGTTAAATCTGTCCAACGTGCACATGACGTTGTAGCTGAAACTGGAGTAGCCGGGGTGTACCTCTGTCTCACACACTGGTCTACGTGAAAACAACCATCACGTTTTTGAACTCCCCTCGAAGATCATCTCAAACTAATTGGCTCTCTCTCAGGCTCTCACCCACAAGTGTCTCCACACATTCTGGCACCAACAAAGCATGCCCACAATATTCAGTGATTGAAGATGTCCCTTTCCACCCATGACTGTGCTGCCACACACAGCTCCAATCTGCTGATCAAATTCGCAGATGACATGATTTTGATTGGCCTTATCTCTAGCGGTGATGAGACAGGCTACAGAGGAGAGGTTGACACCCTGACACAATGGTGCCAGGATATTAACCTCTCCTTCAATGTCCAAAAAAAAAGAGAGCTGGTTGTGGATTGCAGCAGGAACGGAGTCAGGCTCGTCCCGATCAACATCAATGGGTCTGCAGTTGAGACGGTGGGTAGTTTCTCGGTATTCACATCTCCGATGATCTCACCTGGACTGTACACACCGGCTTTGTGGCAAAAAAACACAACAGCGTCTCTTCCACCTCAGGTGATTGAAGAAGTTTGGCATGGGCTCTCAAATCGGCAAGACCTTCGACAGGGAGCATCCTGACTGGCTGTATCACCGCCTGGTACAGGAACTGTACCAACCTTGATTGCTGGGCACTGCAGGGAGTGGTATCGACAGCCCAGCGCATCTGTGGGTGTGAACCTCCCTCCACTGAGGGCATTAATAGCAGCAGGTGCAGAACAAAGGCCTGGAAGATGATTGGGGACATCAGTCACCCCAACCATAAACTGTTCCAGCTGTTTCTGTCTGGCAAACGGTACTGCAGCATTAAAACTAGGACCTACAGGCTACGGGACAGCTTCTCCCTACAAGCCAGTAGCCGTATAAACTCAGATGTCTATACATTGCCACAGAGTCATAACGCAAAGATTTTTACTCCCTCACGTTGTGGGATTTAAATAAATTTCAGTCAGAAGGTGGTGAATCTGTGAAATTCATTGTTGTGGTTGCCGTCACTGGGTATATTTAAATAAAAGATTAATAGGTTCTTGATTAGTCAGGGCATCAAAGTTTATGGGGAGAAGGCAAGAGAAAGGGATTGAGAGGGAAAATGTCAGCCACAATGGAATAGTGAAGCAAACACAGTAGGCCGAATGGCCTAATCCATCTCTTACAGTCTTATGGTTAACTAGTTCATGTATCCATCATTCCCTGAGATCAAAGGAAGGAATTCGCAGCCACTTCTGGTCAATATAACCTCATGGTGAATCACTTAGAAACATATAGTTTTTAACAATCTGATATCTAAGCTTTTATTTTGCTCTTTTCAGACATCCCATAGAAATTCCTCTTCTCTTAAGCTTGGAGTGCCCCAGTAATATTACAGTACTGAATTGCTCTGTACCTTGGGAAAGACATAGAAGGTCAACACAGCCAGCAAAACACACCCCAAATAGCCAAGCAGGAAGATGCACATTTTGTGGCAGAATCCATGGTGAATTGTTGGTGGGGGAGGTGGGTCCCAGTACCTCTTAACCCTCTTAATCAAATCCGTCTTTCGGGCAGGAGGAGATGTACCTGACGAGGAACTGGAATAGGTGTGACACAGAGAAAGTACTCCCCAGTTGACAGAAGGATTGTGATGTTCACAGCTTGTGATTGTGACATCTGTACCCGAGATCATTGTTACACCTAAAACCCAGGTGATTGTGACATCATACAGTTGGAAAAATGTTTCACTGCGACACCAGGGCAATATTAACAGTCCTGGTCTGCATTGTCCAGATGGCAGAGTCTGTGTTGGGGATGAAGTGGATGGTTAAACTAATTCAAATTTTAAAAAAACTGCAGCTGGGAACAAAAGATAAACTTCTGGGGGAACTCAATGGGTCAATCCCCCCCCCCAAGTCCACCTGCCAATAAGACCTCCCCCCCCCCCGCAATAATCACTTGTCAGTTTTTGCCCCACACTTGTCCTTACCTTTTTAAACTGGCTTGCTCTCCCTCTTCTTTTAAAAGACCCTGTTGCATCCACCTCTAGCACCATTGCCAGCAGTGCATTCCACACACCCACCACTCTCTGTGTGAAAAACTTAACCTCTGACATCCCCCATGTTCCTATTTCCAAGCACCTTAAAACTGTGCCCCCTCGTGTTAGCCATTTCAGCCCCGGGAAAAAGCCTTTGGCTATCCACATGATCAATGCCCCTCATCATCTTATAAATCTCAATCAGTGAATGAATGCTAAAGAAACAGGTTGAAGTATTTCCATATTTTATTTATTTTTTCATTTGTGTGGAAATTATATTTTTAAGTACAGGTGAACAATGTTTTTGGATTCTAAGTAAACTTGGCCTACTTGGCAAAGTTTATAATTGATGTGTAAATTAATAATCAAACAGACAGACAACAACAGTTTACTATTAGTTTCTGATTTTTAGTTGACCATCATCGCCTCTCATCAGATATAACATGACTTGTTGAACATGTTCTTGTGAGTCCTCTCTTCCAATAGGTCCTTGAGCTGTATTTCCTGAGAAAGGAAAGAAATCGTAAATGACTTCAGTATCAGATTAGCAATGGAAACTGAGTAAAGTGAACAAGGTTGTTAGACTAGTTCTGTACTGTTGCAGGTTATCCAGCCCTGGCTGCTCTCAGAGGTGGAGTGAAAATAGGGCATGAAATATTGTAAACAACAACAGGGGAATTATTTCCGGTATTAACACAAATTTTATTATTTAAGTAAGACTGAAAGATCAGATTATCATTTACTAAAAGCATTGATTGAATTTTTTAAGAGTGTGTATAATCTGAGACTAGCCCAGTGATGACGATTCTGGGTGAGTTTTCAAAAGCTTAGTTCCTTAAGGTTGTCATAGCTCCCACTACCCATTAAATGCTCCCAAAGGAGCTCACCTCAAATAACCTCTGACAACTTAGTCCAGCTTCTGGACTTCACACATGGCTTTGCTACTAAACCCAGCAGAACTGTTTCTACTGACAGGAGAAGGAGCAAAGGCAGGTTACTGGCACATTAAGACCAGTCGCTTCGGGCAGATCGTCAGCCATGGTTGGCAGCTCTTTAGGAGAAGGAGAAGTGTGATCTCAAACCTCTACTGCCTTGCAGCTGGACCCGCTCATGGGGAAGTCTTTGTGAGGAAACTCTGAGGAAAAATCCAGAGTAGGAGTTCCTAAGGCAGTCCTATTTTGAGTTCAATGCTGAGTGGCAACTCCTGTGACACCGCCGCTGTCGAACTGTATTGGTCGTTGCTGTTCCTTTGGGTCATCAGCTGAGCAGAGGGGGGAGCCTGCTGCATGGGCAATAGCTTGCTCTCCATATTGTACTGCCCTGGCTTGCAAATTACATCGACAGCTAGGAATTAGGATCCCACAACAGCAGCTACTGAATTTAAATTGAAGTAATGATATAAAATTGAAATTACAAACATAAGCTTAGTAGTGTCTTCAATGAAATCACTAAATTGTCGAGTTCATTAATCTCTTTCCAGTAAGGGAATCAGCAGTACGAAGCAGATCAAGCTGATGTGTTAGACTTATAATAGAGCTCAGACCTTAGACCCGTTATGCTTCAGCCTGACCACTTGGAGGAGCTGGAGTCTTCTTCCACTGATTAGTTGTTGATTATTTTCCTCTTTATCTATTTTTAATTAACAGCTTTCCTCTGCCTTGTTGTGTTCATCTATTTAAATCCTGCCTGCTTTGTTTGTCTTTGTCCAATCTAGAGTTTACCAACCCTGCATGTATTGATTCTCGGGTCCAAGCCTCTCTCTTCTAATCAATCCATAAGTAAAGATTCTTTGTTCAACTCCCATTCTCATTTTTTGTTTTCCTCTACAGTTGGGTCCACTTGGTCTAAGCCTCTCCTGGTAGTTCACTTGTTAGATGCAGAACTCCACCTTAATAAACCCAGTTCAGACCCAGCTTGGCAACCATCACTTGTTACAGGAATGTCTTAGGAACAGCTTCTTCCCCTCCACTATTGGAGTTCTGAATAGACAATGAACAATCCATTAACACTGTCTCACTATTTTTGAGTTTCAAGGATAACAAAGAGGGATATTAAATTATTTATCCATGGATAGATTTTTAATGTCCTGGAATTCTGACTGTTTTTGGAAAAGAACTGTGTTCTTTCTTATATTAAAAGGGCAGCATCAATCTAATAATGTTTCACAGGTGACTTGATTTATGGAATACAATGTGTAAAGCAGATGCTCAGTTTCTGAAGCAGGCCTGTAGCTTTGGTGGCACAACATGACCAGCCAAGAAATGTCACCGCTGTTGCATTTAGACAGAAAAGCCCACTGAATTCTAGCACTAAAAATCCAAAGACATCATTTAAATCAGGAACGTTGAGATGTACACCCATCTTGGGCTGATTCTATCTGGATGCCACCCGCAGTTTAATTGAATAATGAATGTAGTTCTCCACTACAGGGAGCAGATATGTTTTCTTTAGTCTGTAGTCATCAGGAAGTGGGAAGAATTAACACAGTGTGGTTAATGAAATCATAGATTCATCCTTTCTAAATGGGTTTACCAGATTGGAAGCAATACACAGAACTCTGGAGGAACCTAGCAGGTCAAGCAGCATGGAAAAGAGTCAACAGTCGAAGTTTTAGGCCGAGACCCTTCTTCAGAACCAGCTTGTAATGTGTAGACAATCCCTGTATTCACATCACTTAATGAAGAGAAATATAAAATTGTGTCTGTGATCATGGGATAAATTAGCTGTCAGAGCTTTGACACAAATTACAGGCATCTTGCTGTTTTGTAGTGATGTTGAAGTCTGCTTTAAGTTGAGCTGTTACACTGTTTGATGTTTTCATGGGTAAAATTGAGCTGACTGTTGATCTCTCTGCCACCCATCTTTTTTCAAGAACAATTGATAAATGTCATAAATGTATTACAAATGTTTGCAGATACGACCAGATGAAATAGAATGTAAATTGCTGCTATGTGCATGATATCCTTCTGCTATTCAGTCATTTTATATGTAGAAGTTAAGGACTACTCTAATGGGTCAACTGGTTTAAACAATGGGTCGTTTTAATTTGGACGATTCAGTACCAAATCCATAGTTGATACAGAAATATAAAAACTTATGGCACATGGAGGCAAATTGGCCCATTGTCCCCAAACTATTCCAGCTGAACTCAGGAGGTTACCTGTAATTTCAAGCAGCTTTTTAATACTAATATTAGAATGGGAGGTTTAACTTTTGAAGTAATGTACACCCCACCTCTCAGAGCTAAGAAGGAGAGGAGAATAGAATTAGAAAAGTATAATGGAGGGAAGAGTACTTGAATCGTGTTTCTGGTTTTGTGTTCTTAATATAGTGAGACTCCATGCCTAGGGAACAAAATCTTTAAATATTAAATAATTAAAACAATTGTAATCATTTAAGCACAAATTATAAACTGCAGCAATGAAAAAATAGGATACTTTGTTAATTAGCACATCTAAAAAATTAACTTTTGTTCCTGTGATGATAGTCTATTCCTAAATGGAAATTTTATTGAGAAGTAATTAATGACATAAACCTTTAAAGGTGCCACAATGTTAGAGATTAGAGATGTATGATATTATCGGAAACAAATACAGATTTTATTCTTTGCCAATCTGTTTACAGTCACAAGGAAGACACAAATAGTGTTCCCAGTATGTACTGTAAATGTGGTCTCACAAATGCCCATTATTACTGAAACATAACTTCACTACTTTTGTATTCAATTCTAAAATAAATCAATCAAAAATCAAAATCAGGGTTAATGTCACTGACATATGTCATGAAACGTGTTGTTTTGCAGCAACAGTACATTGCAATACATAATAATATAAAGCTGCAAATGACAAACAGATGTATATATAAAATTACATTAAGTAAGTAGTACAAAAAGAGATTTAAAAATAGTGAGGCAGTGATCATGGGTTCATCGCGCATTCAGAAATCTGATGGTAGAGGGGAAGAAGCTGTTCCTAAAATGTTGAGTGTATGTCTTCAGCCTCTTATACTTCCTTGGTGGTAGCAATAAGAATAGGGCATGTCCCGGGTGATGGGGTCCTTAATACGAAATGCCTGTGTCCAGGAAACTGGACAGGCCAGTGCACATGATGGAGCTGGCTGAGTTTACAACTTCCTGAAGCTTTTTCTGATCCTATGCAGTGGTTCCTCCACACCAGTTAGAACGCTCTCCATGCTACGTCTGTAGAAATTTGCGAGTCTTTGGTGACACACCGAGTCTCCTCAAACTCCAAATGAAATATAGCCATTGTCAAGGTTTTTTGTAATTTCATCAATATGTTGAACCCAGGGATAGATGTTCAGAAATGTTGACACCCAGGAGCTTGGAACTGCTCATCCTTTCCACTGTTGTACCCTCAATGAGGTGTGTGTTCTCTAGATGTCCACTTCCTGAAATCAAAATCTATTCTTACTGATGTTGAGTGCAAGGTTACCGTTGCAACACCACTCAACCAGCTGATCTATCTCACTTCTGTACGCCTCCTCATCACCATCTGAAATTCTGCTGACAATTGTGCTGTTATCCGCAAGTTTATAGATAGCGTTTGAGCTGTGCCTAGCCACACAGTTGTGGGTGTAGAGAGGGAAGACCAGTGGGCTAAGCACATGTTCTTGAATTGCACCAGTGTTGTCAGTGAGGAGGAGATGTTACTTCCAATCTGCACTGACTATGGTCTCCCACTGAGGAAGTCAGGTGTCCAGTTGCAGAGGGAGGTACAGAGACCCAGGTTTCAGAGTTTGTTAGTTTGTTAATTGGAGTTGAGCATATGTTTGTGTTGAATTCTGAACTGTGATCAAAAAACAGCAGCCTGACGTAGATACTGCCATTGTCCAAGTAATCCATGGCTGAGTGTAAGTGTAGAGCCAGTGAGATAGCATCCACTATAACTATTGTGGCGATAGGGAAACTGCAGTGGATCTAGGTCCTTGCTCAGACAGGAGTTAATTCTGGCCATGACCAACCTCTCAAAGCACTTCGTCATAGTGGATGTGATTGCCACAAGGCCATAGTCATTGAGGCAGCTCACCCTGTTCTTCTTGGGCACTGGTATGATTGTCACCCTCTTGGAGCAGGTGGGAACCTTTGACTACCGCAATGAGAGATTGAGTATGTCCTTGAACGCTCATGCCATTTGGTTGGCAGAGGTTTTCAGAGCACTACCAAGTACACCATCAGAGCCTGTTGCTTTGTGGTTTACCCACTTGAAGGATATTCTGAAGTCAGTTTCCAAGACAGAGATCAGAGAGTCACCAGATAGAGCAGGGATTTTCACAGGTGTTGGTTTATTCTCCCCTTCAAAGGATGCACAAAGGGTGTTGAGTTCATTTGAGAGGGAAGCAGCACAGCTATTCATGATGGAAGGTATTGCCTTGTAGGAAGTAATGTCTGCAAACCTTGTCAGAACTGATGTTCATTTGATTCTGTCTCTAACCTCAATCTGAATTATTTTCGCACTGTTAATATAGCCTTCTGTCGGTTGTATCTGGACTTCTTGCATAGTTCTGGATCTAAAATTTTCTAAGCTTTCCTAAGTAGTTGCACTAGTCATTTGCCAATCCTGTACCTATACCAATCACAAACAAGAGAAAATCTTCAGATGTTAGAAATCCAATTGACACACTCACTAGATGCTGGAGGAACTCAGTAGGTCAGGCAGCACCTATGGAAAAGAATACGTCGATGTTTTGGGAATACGTACTCTTTTTCTTAGATGCTGCCTGGCCTGCTGAGTTTCTCCAGTACTTTGTATGTGTGTGTCTAGGATACTAAGATCCTTCTGCAGAGCTAAAATGTTTCATTTTAGCTTTTCCTGCTATAATGAGTAATTTCACAGTTTCACAAATTAAATTCCATTTGCCAAAAGTTTGCTCTGTCATTTAACCTATCAGTACTCCTTTAAAGCCTTCTTGCTTCCTTTATGCATTTTTTTCTGTTATTAGCAAATTCAGCGACCAAACATTTGGAGCTTTCATTCAAGTAATTTATACAAAATGCAACCTGTTGAGGTCCCAACATGTGTAAATCTCTGCAACATACCATACATCTTGCCAACCGGAAGATTACCCATTTATGTTTACTTTCTGTTTACTGTTAGCTTGCCAATCTTCTATCCATTCCAGTACATCACCTCCCACAACATGAGCCCAATAACCATTAATTTCATCAGATACCTTAGAATCATACTCATAGAACAATACACTACAGAAACAAACCCTTTTCCACATCCAGTCTGTGCTGAACAACTAATCTGTCTAGTCCCATCGATCTGCACCCAGACCATAGCCCTTCATACCCATCTCATACATAGAAACATAGAAAACCTACAGCACAATACAGGCCCTTCAGCCCACAAAGTTGTACCAAACATGTCCCTTACTTAGAAATTACTAGGCTTACCTATAATCCTCTATTTTACAATGCTCCATGTACTTATCTAAAAGCCTTTTAAAAGACCCTATCGTATCTGCCTCCACCACTGTTGCCGGCAACCCATTACATGCACTCACCAGTCCCTGAGTGAAAAACTTACCCCTGACATCTCCTCTGTAACTACTCCCCAGCACCTTAAACCTGTGTCCTCTTCTGGCAACCATTTCAGCCCTGGGAAAAAGCCTCTGACTATCCACACGATCAATACCTCTCATTATCTTGTACACCTCTATCAGGTCACCTCTCATCCTTCTTTACTCCAAGGAGAAAAGGCCGAGTTCACTCAAGCTGTTCTCCTAAGGCATGCTCCCCAATCCAGGCAATATCCTTGTAAATCTCCTCTGCACCCTTTCTATGGCTTCCACATCCTTCCTGTAGTGAGGCAGCCAAACTGAGCACAGGACTCCAAGTGGGGTCTGACCAGGGTCCTATATAGCTGCAACATTACCTTTCGGCTCCTCAATTCAATTCCACTATTGATGAAGGCCAATACACCGCACGCCTTCTTACCTACTGAGTTAACCTGTGCAGCTGTTTTGGTTATCCTATGGACTCAGACCACCAGATCCCTCTGATCCTTCACACTGCCAAGAGTCTTACCATTAATACTATATTCTGCCATCATACTTGACCTACCAAAATGAAACACCTCACACTTATCTGGGTTGAACTACATCTGCCACTTCTCAGCCCAGTTTTGCATCCTATCAATGTCCTGCTGTAACCTCTGACAGCCCTCCACTCTATCCACAACACCTTCAATCTTTGTGTCATCAGCAAACTTACTAACCCATCCCTCCACTTCCTCATCCAGGTCATTTATAAAAATCACGAAGAGTAAGGGTCGCAGAACAGATCCCTGAGGCACACGACTGGTGACCGACCTCCATGCAGAATATGACCTGTCTACAACCATTCTTTGCCTTCTGTGGGCAAGCCAGTTCTGGATCCACAAAGCAATGTCCCCTTGGATCCCATGCCTCTTTACTTTCTCAGTAAGCTTTGCATGGGGTACCTTATCAAATACCTTGCTGAAATCCATATACACTACATCTACTGCTCTTTCTTCATCAATGTGTTTAGTCACATCCTCAAAAAATTCAATCAGGCTAGTAAGGCATGACCTGTCCTTTACAAAGCCATGCTGACTACTCCTAATCATATTATACCTCTCCGAATGTTCATAACTCCTGCTTCTCAGGATCTTCTCCATCAACTTACCAACCACTGAGGTAAGACTCACTAGTCTATAATTTCCTGGGCTACCTCTACTCCCTTTTTTGAATAAAGGAACAACATCCGCAACTGTCCAATCCTTCGGAACCTCTCCCATCCCTATTGATGATGCAAAGATCATTGCCAGAGGCTCACCAATCTCCTCCCTTGCCTTCCACAGTAGCCTGGGGTACATTTCGTCTGGTTCCAGCGACTTATCCAACTTGTTGCTTTTCAATAGCTCCAGCACATCCTCTTTCTTAATATCTACAATCTCAAGCCTATCAGTCTGCTGTAAGTCATCTCTACAATCACTAAGATTCTTTTCCATAGTGAATACTGAAGTAAAGTATTCATTAAGTATCTCTGCTATTTCCTCCGTTTCCATACTTTCCCACTGTCACACTTGATAGGTCCTATTCTTTCATGTCTTATCCTCTTGCTCTTCTCATACTTGTAGAATGCTTTGGGGCTTTCCTTAACTCTGCCCCCAAGGCCTTCTCAAGGCCCCTTCTGGCTCTCCTAATTTCCTTCTTAAGCTCTTCCTATTAGCCTTATAATCTTCTAGATCTCGAACATGACCTAACTCTCTGAACCTTTTTGTAAGTTTTTCTTTTCTTCTTGACTAGATTTATTACAGCCTTTGTACACCATGGTTCCTGTACCCTACCATAACTTCCCTGTCTCATTGGAAAGTACCTATACAGAACTCTACTCAAATATCCCCTGAATATTTGTCACATTTCTTCCGTACTTTTCCCTGAGAACATCTGTTTCCAACTTAAGCCTCCAATTTCCTGCCTAATAGCCTCATAATTCCCCTTATTCCAATTAAACACTTTTCTAACTTGTCTGTTCCTCACTCTCTCCAATGCTATGGTAAAGGAGATCGAATTATAGTCACTATCTCCAAAATGCTCTCCCACTGAGAGATATGACACCTGACCAGGTTCATTTCCCAATAACAGATCAAGTACAGTCTCTCCTCTTGTAGGCTTATCTACATACTGTGTCAAGAAACCTTCCTGAACACACCTAACAAACTCCACCCCATCTAAATCCCTCGCTCTAGGGCGATGCCAATCGATATTTGGGAAATTACAATCTCCCATCATGACAACTCTGTTATTGTTACACCTTTCCAGGATCTGTTTCCTTATCTGCTCCTCGATATCCCTGTTATTATTAAGTGGCCTATAAAAAACACCCAGTAAAATTGTTGACCCCTTCCTGTTCCTAACCTCCAGCCACAGAGACTCTGTAGACAATCCCTCCATGGCATCCACCTTTTCTGCAGCTGTGACACTATCTCTGACTAACAGTGCCATGCCCCCACCTCTTTTGCCTCCCTCCCTGTCCTTTCTGAAACATCTAAAACCCGGCACTTTAAGTAACCAATCCTGTCCCTGAGCCATCCAAGTCTCTGTAATACCCACCACATCATCTCCAAGTACTGATCCACGCTCTAAGCTCATCTGCTTTGTTCACAACACTCCTTGCATTAAAATAGACACATCTCAAACCTTCAGTCTGAGCTTCTTTATCACCTGCCTATTCTCCCTCTCGCACTGTCTACAAGCTTTCTCTATTTGTGAGCTAATCTCCTCTTCCCCAGTCTCTTCAGTTTGGTTCCCACTCCCCAACAATTCTAGTTTAAACTCTCCCCAGTAGCCTTAGTAAACCTACCTGCCAGTTTATTGGTCCCCCTGGGATTGAAATGCAACCTGTCCTTTTTGTACAGGTCATACCTGCCCCAAAGCAGGTCCCAATGATCCAGAAATCTGAATCCCTACCCCCTGCTCCAATCCCTCAGGCACGCATTTATCCTCCACCTCATCCTATTCCTATTCTCACTGTCACGTGGCACAGGCAGTAATCCCAAAATTACTACCTTTGCAGTCCTGCTTCTCAACTTCCTTCCTAACTCCCTGTAGTCTTTCTTCAGTACCTATCATGTACCTATCCAAATTTCCTTTAAACGTTGAAATTAACCCTGCATTCACCACTTCCACTGGCAGCTTCTGAGTGCGGAGCTTAGTCAAGATGGTACTATACGGTGACTCCTTTGCTTGCACCTTGAGAAACAGCTCTATTTCCATCTTTAATATCTCTACTTTTCCCTTTCAGGGTTCTTTTGAAGACCCTGACCTGGAGTTACACGCTGACTTTGGTTCCTTGTGGTAATGGGACCCACTCTCGGGACTTCATGACTGCCCATTATCTGACATGCCAAGCGCACGGCCTAAGAGTTTGGCTCGCCTTTGGAGGCCTAGGATCTTGGGGGTCCGGAGACGGGTGGATTGAATGTCAGTGTCGCAACAGATTGGTGTGTTGTGGGAGCCGGATTTTCTTTGGCTTCATTATTGGTTGATGATTGAATGATCAAATAACTGGAAATGTGTGATAATGAACTGCCACTGGATAGCAGAGCTTGATCTGGGAAAGAGTGGCAGCATGAGCATTAATCAGCTGGCAAGTACATAGTTGAAAGTATAGCAGCAGATGGACACAAAGAACCCTGGTGGTCTTTGTGGTTGAGTGAATAAAAAAGGGCACTGTCAAGTGCTTCTGGTATGTGAAAAAGATTGCTGAGAAAATATATGGCACCTTGGAACATTAAAAATGCAAACTATTGTCTGATTTTTCAATCTTTAACTGGATGGAAAAGTAACTGTTAATTTCCTGTTGTGTATCATTTCAAACACAGAACGCCTGATTGCAGAATCATCATTATGCTGTTGGTAGAAAGCAAAAAAAAGAAAAGGGGAGACATGCACTTTAGCTTCTGTCTAGTAATCTGTGGTAATGGATCACCCATCCATTATTTTCTCTTTACAGTCCACTAAAAGCTACCATTGAGCATCAAATTACCTTGATTTAAATGTACACAACATGTTCTTTCATCAGTAGCATCCTCTGATGCGATTAGCGGTGGTACAGGTAGTTGTGGGAGTACACAGCATTCTTGTGCAGTTAACTGTGGCAGTACCAATGCATTCACACGCTTCAGAGCAATCTTCTGTGATAAATTTTTCCCCAACCTATTCACAAAAGACAAAGAGAATTTACATTTTCTTCAATTATTAAAATGATTATCATTCCAAGATCTTTTTGAATCATTTTTAAATTTGCTAATGCAGAATTCAATTTGCTGACAGAAACTTGTCCAGTTCATTTTGACTCCTGTATTTATTCTTGTTTTGTCTCCAATTGCTTTTCAGCATTTTTAGGTAGATCCCACTTGAATTAGCTAAGCACAATTCGACCCAGTGGGCAGGGATTCTGAACAGCCAGCTTAGCTGGCAGTGGTATCAGAATGAGCAGGATTACAGTGGGTGCCCCAAATCTTCAGGTCATGCAACTCAGGGACTAGTGCTACTATTATTTTGGTGACTGTTTGTGCTGGATCGTAAATATATGTGTTGTGTGAGATTATATATATTGTGTTTTGCACCTTGGCCTTGGAGGAATGACATTTCATTTAGCTGTATGCATGCGTATGGTTGAACAACAATCAAATTTGGACTTGAAACTGTGGGGTTGGTATCACTTGCACAGGCAGTGTAGGCAGCCTAGTCTATTATGGCACAGCAGTATCATCCATAGTTGCATGGGTGGGAAGCAAACATGGGAAAGAAACAATGAAAAGAGAACATTTTACTCTACTGTTCCTGTTGAGAACTTAGCCTTTGTTTTAATGTAATTGACCCCCTCAGTGCAGCAGTTACCATAGGATGCAAGAGAACTAGTTCTATTCCAAAATCTTTAATATAATTCAAGGCTTTTCTCAACCCTGAAAAATGTAGTATCTCAGGCAGAGTCTTTTGTCTTCAGTTAGAAGGTGTGGTGATGGCCATAGGAATCAGAACATTCATGTACTTTCCCAATGATATTTCATGTCTTTATTCACATCAATATTTACGTCATTCTACAAATGCCCAGTTGAAAGCATCCTACCAAGCTGCTTCACTGCATAGTATGGAAACTGCACTGAGGTAGACATGAAGACCACTTAAATGATCCCTGGCACTAGCCTACCCACCATTAAGGACATATATACAGAAAGGTGCCGGAAAAGGGTCAAAATCCTCATGAAGGATCCCACCTAGCCTGCTCATGGACTGCATGTCCCACTCTGAACAACAAGGAGGCTATACAGCATTTACGTCAGGACCACCAGACTCAAAAACAGTTACTTTCCCCAAGCAGTGAGGCTAATCAACACCTCCACCACTAACCCACCCCTCCACACCCCCAATCACCACTACTTTATCATTTCCTGTCAGTCACCTTATGTACAGACACTCCTGTGTCTAGTATCACTTTACAGACATTTAATCAATCTATGTATCAAGCTAACTTATGTATTTTGTACTTATTGCATTATTAAATTATTATTGTATTGGATCTGGAGTAACAATTATTTTGTTCTCCTTTACACTTGTGTACTTGAAATTACATTAAACAATCTTGAATTCTGCAGATAATGAGCCACACCATATACTGCACTACTTACCAGCTCTTGTCTGATACTTCTACCCGAGAAGTGCAGAAGCAAAAGTTCGCATCTGATAAGAAAGACTAATTGAATCCAAATTCAATTAACAGACCATCTTCTTAAAAGCTTCCATGAATACAACATTCAGTGTTGTGTTTGAAAGTGAAAAAAACAATCTCCCCCGCCTGTTTTGGAGATTCAGGAGCCTAAGAGCTTTGGATCAATAAAACATTCAGATTGATCCAGTGCAAACAGCAAAGTCACTGCTTGTGAAAGAAAAATGCACAAACTGCAGATATTCTGAGAAATGAGACAAATACTATGCCCTTGTTTTGGTCAGTATCTGTTTCCAATTTATTGAACTGTCAGGATAACCATACGCTGTATATGAAAGAGAAATGTGCTATAATTTAACTTTTACTGATAAAATCATACTGTTCTGGCCAAAGTTACAAAATATACCCGCCTTCCTATATGTTGTATAGATCTTACTGCTTACTGGAAATTGTTTTTTGAGGAATTGAATGGGATATAAGAATATGTTACACACACATAAGTGTAAAGGAGAATGAAATAATTGTTAACCTGGCTCCGATACAATTCCAATAAAGCACAATAAGATAAAGAACAATCATAAAAATACAATAAATATAAATAAATAAGATTGCTTATATACACAGATTGATTATATGTCCATAAAGTGACTCTAGGCACAGGAGTGTCTGTACATGAGGTGACTGACAGGAAATGATGAAGTAGTGGTGGCTGGGGGTGTGGCGGGGTGGGTTAGTCGGTGGGGGTGTTGATCAGCCTCACTGCTTGGGGAAAGGAACTGTTTTGGAGTCTGGTGGCCCTGATGTGGATGCTGTGTAGCCTCCTCCTTAATGAGAGTGGGTGGGATCCTTCATGATATTACTGGCCCATTTCTGGCACCTTTCTGAATATAAGAACTGTCGAGAGAAATATTAAACATGACCATCACATTGTAATGGGCTTTTCTTGAGTCGCTGAAAGAAAAAAGGTACAAATAATTTATAATTGTTTAAGATTGTTTCATTGTTTAAAGTCATTTCCAGTACACAGGTGTAAAGGAGAACCAAGTAATTATTAATCTGGATCCGACGCAGTCTAAAAAATTCAATAAGATAAAGACTACAATAATAATAATAAAACCACATGAAATCTAAATACATAGATTGATTGTATGTCAATGCTGTGTAGCCTCCTCCTTGATGATAGACAGTCCAAGAGTAGGGTAAGTGGGACCTTTCATGATCGGCCTTTATCTGACACCTTTCTGTCAGAAAAGTAACAATTGCAAGCATCCCAGAAATTATTGCAGTAAGTGGATCTTCCAGTGTACACTAACAAATATTAGAGCAACGTACGCAATATGTTGGATAAACTCAGCAGGTCAGGCAGTTGGTAGATGCTGCCTGTCTTGCTGAGTTCCTTCAGTATTTTGCGAGTGTGGCTCTGGATTTCCAGCATCTGCAGAATCTCATGTGTCTAACAAGCAGTGAATGCTGATTTACCTCATAATACTTGTTTCGATACATGCATCCACATTTATTGTAGGGGACGCATTGGAAATCACTGAGTATGAAGCCTGGTAAGCATTCACAACCCTCCATGTTGGCTGCTTCACATTCTGAGGGGGAATTGAAGTCACCACATGAAGCAGGGCAGGCTGACATCTGCATATTGTATTGGCTGTTTTCTGGACATACCATCTCTGTGGATTGTAATGAAGCAAAAGATCATTGCATGTAAGTTAAATAAATACATTTATGTCATTGGTAAAATAGATAAGCAAATGGCATTTATTTATTTATTTATTTATTTACATGATACCCCTTTTAAGCAGGCGTCTCTAGAGATGTGGCTTGTTAGCCACTGAACTCAACAGTGAGAAAACCACCTTTCTCAGACCCCGTACATTATGGTCAATATGACTTGGGTTCCACCAAACCCGGGAGGTTGGGGTGTCTCACCCACCTGAACCCTGATCTGTGCGAATACTAGGTAATTACTGCCCCCGTGCAGTCACCCATCAGCAAGAAATAACTGAATGTACACTGCATACAATTATTAAGAAAGTATATTTACAAATTTCAGCTTTATAGAACAGTTAGTAGGAAAAAGAAAAGGAAAAAATAAAAAGGGCCCAAGCTGTAGTAGTGTTGTGCTAACTGCTATGATACTATAGCCCCCTAAATGAAGATGATAACACTTTTCCCACAAATACTGTAAAGTGTCCTCCAGTTTTTAATTTCTGTTTTTATTTCCAACTTCTGTGAAGGTGAGAAAGCAAAAACGGACAATCTAGTCAGCCCTTCTGTCTGAAAAATGGTTGCAAGTGCTTCAACCTTTTCTAAGGCACTCACATTTGTTATGGATGGCGATGTCCTTGCATTCTGCTCCTTCCATTAGCTGCTTAATTGTCCACCACCATTCATGACTAGATGTTGGACTGCAGAACCTCAATCAGATCTGTTGGTTCTATGTTTGCTAAGCTCTGTGTATTACATGCTGATTTTGCTCAATACAGGACTACAGCAGGTACTGTAGTCCTGTATGGCAGCTTTGTTTGGCTGGCACATATAACTGCCTGGACAACTTACGTAGGCAGTGAAATGTGTTGTAATTTAACTTTTGAGGATAAAATCATACTGTCTTGGCCACAGGAACAAAATATACCTTTATGAATCTTACATTTTTAAAACAGGCTCAAGAACTGATTTCTGGAAGTTGTCTGGAGAAATTGAATTGGGTATAATAACATAGGTTACCTTTACACACATAGTATATCAGAAGAATAACAATTGCAAGCTTCTCAGGAACATAAACTAGTGTAAACTAACAACTATTAAAGCAACACATATACAAAATGCTGGAGGAACAAAGCACTCAGACATACTGTGAAGGTGAGAAAGCAAAGACCTATTTAAGTGTGCCCAATGCTGCTCCTGACATGGCTTTCTGCACCCACCTCACTGAACCAGGGTTGAACCTTTGCTTGCCTTTACAGTAACAGTAGATTGAACAATACGGGAGGGATTTGGGGTAACAGATTACACACAGGATGTGTATACAAGACCGGCTAGACAGGTTGGATCTGTATTCGTTGAACTTCTGAACCATGAGGAGTGACCTTATTCAAGTGTATTAGATTTTAAAACAAGAGGGGTTTGACAGGACATGGTTTCACAAGTTGAAGGATCACAAACAAGGACACATACTGTATTTACGAAATAATAGGTTGGTCATTTAAAATTGAGGCGTGTAGAAATTTCTTATTTGGGAGGGGAAAAGAATCTGTAGAAATTTCTGCACCTGAGGGTGGAGGATATATTTAAGCTGGGGATAGATAAATATTTGAATGATCAAGAACTGAGGTTTCTGGGGAAAAGTTGAGACCAGCTTAAGAGTAGTCATGATCATAATGAAAGGCGGAGTAAGCTTGAGGGATCTAGTAACATATTCCTAATCCTGTTTGCTTGATCTTGTCCACAACACTTTCAGTACTATCTATCCCATTTGGCATGTTTGTATTGCTGCAGGATTGTCCTCAGTGTGAACCATGGAGTGTATTCTAACTGCACCACCATCTGGTATGGACAGACCACTGCACAGCATTGGAAAAAACTGCAGAGGGTTGCAAACAACTAGTTCCATCATGGGCACGAGTTTCCCCACCATCAAGGACATCTTCACAAGATGATGCTTCAAAAAGGTAGCATCCATCCTTATGAAACTGCATCACCCGGGACAGGCCCTCTTCTCATTGCTACCATCAAAGAGGTAGCACAAGAGCCTGAAGACAGACACTCAATGTTTCCGGAACAGCTTCTTCTCCTCATCCACTAGATATCCAAATGGACAATGAAACATGTATACTAACTCAATATTTTCTTGTTTTTTTGCTTTCTTTTTGCAGTACCTATTTAATATAATATATTTCTTCTTGTAGTTTATAGTTTTTTTATTATTAAGTAATACATGTACTGCTGCTGCAACAAATTTCATGACAAATGCCAGTGACAGTAAACCTGATTCTGATTCTGAAGAAGGGGGTTGGCTCTGAATATGAATGGTCTCGGGGAAGAAGGGACTAAGAACAGGCTAATCCCTTTAATAATGACATATTTGATAAGCAAAGCTCAAGCACAGAATAATGTTATTATGGAATTAAAATTGGATTGTATTTGACCTGGAGCTACCCCCACAGAGCAACATACTAAAAAAACATAATTGAATTGGGAGAGAAGATGAGGACTGATCCCTCTCCTGGCTTCACATAGTGTTATTAGTTTTGCCCCTATAGAACACTGACAATATAATTCTGAGAGTATCAGGATAACCTCTTCTGCTCTTACTGCTGAATATAGACTATCCTTGAGTGGAATATTTTTCTAGCATTTCCAGTTTATAGCTTGCTGTTTGCCATTCACAGTTACAAAGTATGATGCTTAAATTGTTCCAATGAATTTACGTGCAAGTATTTATTTGCCCTCTTTTTTTCAATGTTAGCAGTTGATTTTCCAATGTAATAATGTCAATTGACAATGATTTGCAATTGTTTCCAACACTTGATAAATATGTTTAGGAGATACCTGCATTTTTGCTGCAGATGTGTCTGCAATTTTTTTTAAACTTGGGGTCATTTTTATCAGCTGATGGATGAGCAGTTTAACAATCTAGGAATACTTTAACTCCCCCGATCTGTGGCCCACTTTCAATCCACTGATTTTCGTGGATGGAAAACTGTGCAGTGGATCTGGTCTCTGCAAACATAAGACCATAAGACCTAGGAGCAGATTCAGCCCATCGAGTCTGCTTCATTATGGATAAATTATTATCCCTCTCAATCCCATTCTCCTGCCTTCTCCCCATAACCTCTGATATCCTTACTAACCTCCACCTTAAATATACCCAGTGACCTAGACTCCAAACATGGTAATGAATTCCACAGATTCGCCACTCTTTGGGTAAAGAAATTTCTTCCAATAAGTGAGTAAGTTTTAATGCTTGTTGATGCAGGGTTCACATCTCACTCTAGAAACCTGAGCATGAAGCTAATTATCTTTATCGTCTGAGGTGTCATCTTACAGGTGGCATATTGTACTTGACCCCTGTCTGTTGTCTTAGGTGAACACAGCATTTTCTTCAAAGAGGAAAGAAGCCTTATTTCCCTTTATTTTGACAAGTATTTATGAATTAATTAGTCACTATTATCAAGATGTTGTGTGCAAACTGCTTGTTTCATCATATTATGGGTACAGCATAAAACCTATAAGCAATTAGCATAATGCCTTTACAGTGCCAGCAATCACTGATTGGAGTTTAGTTCCTGCTGCTGGCTGTAAGGAGTTTGTACGTTCTCTCCAAGACAATGTAAATTCCCTTCCACATTCCAGAAATGTACAAGGTAGGGTTGATGAGCTGTGGATGCCAGAAGCATGACAGCACTGTGGGCTGTCCCTAGCACATCCTCACTGCTTTGATCTGATGCAATTGACACATTTCAATGTAAGTTTTGACGTATATGTGACGAATAAAGCTTACCTAAATCTTTAAACATTTCAGCAGACTTACTGAATTTCTAAGATTCATATCCAAATCTGTCTCTCTTTGAGCTCATTGGGTAAATGCTGCACTGGGAGTATTAGATCATCACTTATCACAGCTGAGTGTACAGACTGATAGCTCATTCAAGCTTTTATTTATTTATGAGAAATAGTCAAAAAATTCTAGTAAGTTACAACCTGTGATTATGTTCAGTTACCCGGAATTATCCTCCATTATAATTAAAATGGGAAAAAATGAAAAGCTTTCCTACTACACTGCATAGGTTTTAATTCACACTACAAGCTTAACGTTGGTGTGAATCTGTTTTTGGCAAAGCTGAAAGGATGTATGATAATCCCTCTTAATTTACCTCTTCTCCTCACCTGCCTATCACTTCCCTGTGGTGTCCCTCCTTCTTCCCTTTCTCTCATGGTCCACTCTCCTCTCCTATCAGATTCCCTCATCCCCAGTCCCCTACCTTTTCCACCTATCACCTCCCAGCTTCCTACTTCACCCCCTCTCTCCCACCCACTGGGTTTCACTTATCACCTTTGAGCTTCTACTTTTTCCCTTGCCCAAGCGTTTTTATTCTAGTGTCTTCCCCCATCTTTTCCAGTCATGAAGAAAGGTCTCAGCCTGAAATGTTAACTGTTTATTCCTCTCCATAGATGCTGCCTGACTTGCTGAATTCCTCCAGTATTTTGTATCTGTTACATTATGCGGGTCAGGTGCCGGAGGATTGGAGGATAGCTCATATAGTTCCGTTGTTTAAAAAAGGCTCAAAAAGTAAGCCGGGAAATTATAGGCCGGTATGTTTGACATCGGTAGCAGGTAAATTATTGGAAGGAATACTAAGAGATAGGATTTACAAGTATTTGGATAGACAGGGACTTATTAGAAAAAGTCAGCATGGCTTTGTGCATGGTAGGTCATGTTTAACCAATCTATTAGAGTTTTTCGAGGAAGTTACCAGGAAAGTGGATGAAGGGAATGTTGTATGCATGGACTTCAGTAAGGCCTTTGACAAGGTCCCGCATGGGAGGTTAGTTAGGAAGACTCAGTTGCTAGGTATAGATGGAGAGGTAGTAAATTGGAATAGACATTGGCTCAATGGAAGAAGCCAGAGAGTGGTAGTGGAGGATTGCTACTCTGAGTGGAGGCCTGTGACTAGTGGTGTGCCACAGGGATCAGTGCTGGGTCCATTGCTATTTGTCATCTATATCAATGATCTGGATGATAATGTGGCAAATTGGATCAGCAAATTTGCTGATGATACAAAGATTGGAGGTGTAGTGGACAGCGAGGAAGGTTTTCAAAGCTTGCAGAGGGATTTGGAGGAATGGGCTGAAAAATGGCAGATGGAGTTTAATGCGGACAAGTGTGAGGTATTGCACTTTGCAAGGTCAAACCAAGGTAGAACATACAAGGTAAATGGTAGGACACTGAGGAGTGCAGTAGAATAGAGGGATCTGGGAGTACAGATATATAATTCCCTAAAAGTGGTGTCACAAGTAGATAGGGTTGTAAAGAGAGCTTTTGGTATATTGGCCTTTATAAATCAAAGTATTAAGTATAAGAGTTGGAATGTAATGGTGAGGTTGTATAAGACATTGGTGAGACCGAATTTGGAGTATTGTGTGCAGTTTTGGTCAGCTAATTACAGAAAGGATATTAATAAGGTTGAATGAGAAGGTTTACAAGGATGTTGCTGGGACTTGAGAAATGGAGTTACAGAGAAAGGTTGAATACATTAGGACTTTATTCCCTGGAGCGTAGAAGAATGAGGGGTGATTTGATAGAGGTGTATAAAATTATGATGGGTATAGATAGAGTGAATGCAAGCAAGCTTTTTCCACTGAGGACAGGGGAGAAAAGAAACAGAGGTCAAGGGTTAAGGGTGAAGGGGGAAAGCTTAAAGGGAACATTGGGTGGGGGGGGCTTCTTCACGCAGGGAGTGGTGGGAGTGTGGAATGAGCTGCCAGATGAAGTGGTGAACACGGGCTCACTTTTGACATTTAAGAAAAACTTGGACAAGTATATGAATGAGAGGGGTTTGGAGGGATTTGGCACAGGTGCAGGTCAGTGGGACTAGGCAGAAAAATGGTTTGGCACAGCCATGAAGGGCCAAAAGGCCCGTTTCTGCGCTGTAATGTTCTGTGGTTCTATGGTTCTATTACTCTGGATTTCTAGCATGTGCAGAATCTCTTGTGTTCTTGATGAAACAGGATAGGGTTACAATCTTCAGGATTTCTCACTCCCTCTCTTGCAACATCAACTCTTTTTGATGCTGATTCTGTATTCAAGTAGTCTGGTGTGGATCTGACCTCATTACATTAAAGCTGCAGCATGAAAGCCCCAGGAAAATGTTGAAGTATCACCTACCTTAGCTGTAAATACATATAAAATAGTAATCAAGTCCATACCACAGAGGGTGTCACTCCTCCATTCTCCTAGAGTGACTCCTTGTTCTTGACAGTGTAGCGCATATTGTTCCAGGCTCAGGCACAGCACCTCAGTGTTATTCAATAAGGCACACATACTGAAAATGCAGTTCCTGCAATTAAAAATGGAAAAAAATAACTATTCTTATTATTCATCACGTTTTATGTATCACAGGTGCAGCAGAAATGATCATGGGTGAAGGGTGGGAGAGGGGATCTGCTATAGTTTCTCGGTGGCCTTACTAAGTTTGATCTTGACCATATCCTCTTCCAAGGTCCTTTCAAGCATCCATGTTAATTGCTCCAATACCGGCAGGTGTTTGCTGCTTGGAATGTAACATTTGGAATTCTCCACCTAAACATCTCCACCTCTTCCTCTGCATATTAAGGAATTTTTAAATGTTTTTTACTACTACGATCTCCTTATGTGGCTTCTCTGGATCATCTTGCCATATTAGGTCTGGCATATAAATGCTAGAATGTAATGGCATCAATCTGGACTGTTGGACTGTGGCACCAAGCAGTGGATTAACAGAACTTACACTGGTTCTGGATGGATTTACAGCATTTGTTTCTTATTCTTTCATCCCATACAAGCAACATTAATTACAAAAAGATCTATACTCAGTGGTCACTTTATTAGGTGCAGACCGATGTGGTCTTCTGCTGCTGTTGCTCATCCACTTCAAGGTTCGATGTGTTGTGTGTTCAGAGATGCTCTTCAGCATACCACTGTAGTAATGCATGGTTATTTGAGTTTCTGTCACCTTACTGTTAGCTTGAATCAGTCTGGCCATTCTCCTCTGATCTTTCTCAATAATAAGACATTGTTGCCCACAGAACTGCTGCTCACTGGATGTTTTCTTTTGCACCATTCTCTGTAAACTCTAGACACTATTGTACTGAAACCACCCTGTCTGGTATCAATCATTCCACAGTTAAAGTTGCTTTGATTATATTTTTTCCCATTTCTGCAGTTTGATCTGAACAACAACTGAACCTCTTGACCATGTCTGCATGTTTTTGTGCATTGAGCTGCTGTCACATGATTGACTGATTAGGTATTTGCATTAATGAGCAGGTGTAGTGGCTACCGAGTGTATATTGCAAAGTGCTAGTTGTCTTTAATAAACTGTTTTTATTTGCCTATCAGAAAGAGTCTAACACTAGAAAGGAGTGTTTTGCCATTTTCTGCCTCCCACTGGCATTGACCGCTTACTTTTAGAATGCAAGGAAAGTAAGTCCAGGAATAAATACGACCATGGCTGAACTATGCTGGCTTCAACTCCATGACTGTAGCATTTCTCTATAACCCCTAAATCCTCCATCTTACAAAGATTTGTCAAACTCCACCTCAAATATATCGAATGATCTGGCCTCCACTACCCTCGTAGCAAAGAACTCCAGAAATTCACTACCTCAGACAAATTTCTATGCAACTCAATTTTAAGTTACTGTTTCCTTATTTTGTAGCTATGTCCCTTTGTTTATATTCATTTTTACTTTATACCTTCAAATAAGCTTCATTGGTAAGCCACTTTGTAAGCCACCTGAGACAGTGGGGAGCTCGATAAAGTTAAGGCATATTTTTTAAACTACGTGGACTATAATTAAATTTGATAGGTTATGGGTGTATGTAAAAATGA
This sequence comes from Hypanus sabinus, assembly GCF_030144855.1. NCBI lineage: Eukaryota > Metazoa > Chordata > Chondrichthyes > Myliobatiformes > Dasyatidae > Hypanus > Hypanus sabinus. Next base: position 9,666,021 of record NC_082707.1, on the reverse strand, counting down.
TATTAATATAGCCAGGTGAAGCATTTAATATAGGAAGGTTGTTGGATTGGTAAAATGATATAATCATAATAATTTGCATTTATAATTTGCATCTATAATACAAAGTATTTAACATAGTAAATGATCCCTAGAATCTCCACAGACAACAAATCAGGAAACAAGGTAACTGAAAGCTTGGATCTTACAGCAGAGCTTGAGGAATATTGATAAAGGGAAGGTAGATAAAAAGGTTGAGAAGATTGGAGAGGGATTTCAGAGATTAATGCAGAGCTACTAATGGAGAATGGATTAAAATTTGGCATTCACAACAACCAGAACAAAGGCACTGCAGAGATCTTGGAGGGTTGTATCACATTTTTGGGGTGGTAAGCAAAATTTGGCATATAACCATGAGATGGTTTTACCTGAAGCATTGAGGGACTGGGAGCAGAATGGTAGGTGAATGAGTTTTGGAGTGAAGATTCGAGCAAAGATTGCATGCTTTGTACAAAAGTTCTTACATTTGATACTGCTCTGGGGGGATGAATCTATGGCAGTTGCCGAATGGTCCATCTGGATCAGAAATAATTCCACAGTAACTGGTGCTGTTTATGAGAGTCAGTTCGGTTTTGCTACACTGCAAGGCCAATCCCAGATTTTCATCTGTAGTCGGTTGCTGCCTGAATTCAAATGACAAAAATATAAGTTAACAAGCGAGAAAACTCCATCACTTTGGACTGCGTACAGATCTGGCTTCCTGAACTATATGTGAATCACTGACACCATTAACAGTAATTACCCATTTATTCATGAACTGATCTGCAATCGAGCAGAGCACTTTATTCTTATGTGGAAAAATGAAAGTTCGATTAAAAATCAGAAGTGATTTAAATCCATTCCCATTTCTTTAAAATAAACTCTCTCAAACCAATATTACATCTTAAGCAAGAATAGCTTTACTATATGGCCAGATCATCATTCCTTTAATTTGATATTACAACGGATAAAGAGAATAATTATCACCACATATACTAACAGAAAGGAACATTGCTGCAATCTATGTGGCACATTGTCTGCAATTTTGAAACATGTTCTGCAAAATTGTGCAGTCAGAAATGACTCAGTACTGCTCTTCTACTTCAAGGATCCTTATCTTTAACCAGCCTTCTATAGTTTCAAAAGCTGATGGAATTTCTGTGCACTTCCAACCAATTCCATTTTATCACACTCTTCATTAATAAGTAACATTGAATTTCAACGAACAGTATGTACATAGTTTTCTCTGCAATTCGCTTAAACTGTAGGAGTTGAGCTGTCACTGTTTAATAGTTTTCTTCTGTGAAACTCTCCATAAACATCTCAGAGGATCTACTCCTAGTCCAAAATATTGATGCAACTACGATGAAGGCACATCAGCAGCTATACTTCACTTGGAGGAAATTTGGTACGTCACCAATCAAGCAAACTTCTACAGATGGACGGTGGAAAGCATTCTTACTGGTTGCATCATTGTCTGGTATGAAGATACCAATACACAGGATCAGAAAAAAGATGCACAGAGTTGTGGACTGAGCCAGCTGTATCATGGGCACAACCCTTCCCACCATGGAGGACATCCTCAAGAGGTGGTGCCTCAAGAATGCGGCATCCATCATTAAGGACCCTCACCTTCCAGGACATGCCCTCTTCTTGTTATGAGCATCTGAAGATGCACACACTCAATGTTTTAGGAACAGCTTCTTCCCTTCTCAGTAGATTTCTGAATGGTCCATGAACACCACCTCACTATTTTGCACTCTATTTGTGTTATATTTTTCATATTTCTTATTGTAGCATACAGCAATTATTTTTATATATTGTACTGTACTGTTGCTGCAAATCAACAAATTTCACAACATATGTCATTGATAATGAGCCTAATTCTGATAATCTCTTTGGGCCTGTTTTCAGTTTACAGTTTTATATCCCTACAAGATGAGGGGACTGTTTAATTCTCTTATGCGAGATGCAAATCACATCTTCATTTCATAGTGAAACTCAGCAGCCCCAATGAAATATAATTCAAATATTTTATAGTGAACTTGAAGAGAATGGAAGGTTACTGTCCAGAAAGGACTGATTTTAATAGACATGTTAAAACCAACTTCACCTGCAACGGCCTTGCAAGACTGACTGTGGGACTCACTATTAACTAGTTTGAATTACAGTTAACAATTTATTGTGTGCTATATGATACCATGCACAATAAGAGAATTTATACACACATACCACTGCCTCTCTGCAGCTTCTGGTCCTCCAGGTATAGGATTATTTTTGTCAACCCCTGAACTTTTACCAAAAACATTCATTTCCATATTTCTTATTCCATCTGATTGCATGAGATCATTTTTGCCTTTTCCTGTGAAGTTATTACATAGTCCTCGAACCCACTTCTTGTAGTTAATCGGCAGAGTGATATCTGATGAAGAAAAAAAATGAACATTTAAAAATACTTTGTAATAGTAACTGCTAAAGGAGAAACACAAAAAGGAGAAAGTAGGAGATATGGTGATAAGATTTAATTGAGGAGGGGCACAGTAAATAAGTGTAGAGTGTAAAACTGAGGATAGATGAGTTGAGCTGAACAGTCTGCTCCTGAACTGCAGATTTGATAAAATCAATGCAACCCCAATATTGATTGCTACCTCTTAAATACGATAATGAAATGGCAGCACTATGTAGATGGAATTTATTTTCAGTGGTTGAGGTATGCATGGAACTTTATAGGTTTTAGAATGTTATTGTGAGGGGAATTATTGTGTGGAGAGATTAAGCTTGACAAAACCACATTTGGAGTACAGCGCACAGAGTTAGTCATCATATGTAAGGAAGGACATTAATGCTTTAGAAGCCCAGAGAAGGCTTAATAGATTAAGACTTGGAATGGGAAGACTGCCTTCTCAGAGAAGGTTGGGGACAATAAACTTGAATTTGTTAGAGCTTACAAGAGCAAGAGAAGATTCCATTGGGTGGGTTTAGAGAAGATGGTTCACTTTGTCCTAGAATCCTGTATTGGAGAAGGTGGGGAGTGGAGGAGTGGTTACCACTATAAAATAATGCCTTTGCTCACTTAAGACAAAGAAGAGGCCTTCTTTCGCCTTTCTAGAATTGTAAAGCTTTTGAGATCTCTTCCTCAAAGGGCAGTGGAGGAGTGTTTGAAAATATTGTGTTCATGCTATTTGGAACCAAACAGTATTAAGGATAATAAAACCAAACAGTTTAGATATATACACAGCTTAAAGCTAAAGCAGAAAACCATAAAAAATAATTCTAAGCTGTGGGGCTCAGGACTATAGCCAGATAAGAACAATGAAAGCAGGCTATTCTAGAGAATGAATGTATTGATAAACTGTCCAGATCCCACAGTCTTTTTCATCAACCCTTGTTGGATTTAACAGTTGCAGTTCTCTCTCCTTACTAGACCATAAGACCATAAGATATAGAAGCAGAATTAGGCCATTTCGTCATCAAGTCTGCTCTGCCATTCAATCATGGCTGATCCTTTTTACCTCTCCTCAGCCCCACTCCTGAGCCTTCTCTCTGTAATCTTTGATGCTGTGTCAATCAAGAATCTATAAAGCTCTGCTTAAGTGCACCAAATGATGTGGCCTCCACAGCTGCTTGAGGGAATAAATTCCACAAATTCACCACCCTCTGGCTAAAGATATTTCTCCACATCTCTGTTTTAAATGGACCGTGCTCTATCCTGAGGCAGTGCCCTCTTGTCCTAGACTCCCCCACCATGGGAAATATCCTTTCCACATCTACTCTGTCCAGGCCTTTCAACATTCAAAAGGGTTTCAATGAGATTACCCACCACCTATCCTTCTAAATTCCAGCAAGTACAGACCCAGAACTATCAAACCTTCCTCATATGATAATCCTTTAATTCCTGGAATCATCCGTGTGAATCTCCTCTAAACTCTCTCTAATGACAGCACATCTTTTCTGAGATGAGGAGCCCATAACTGTTCACAATACTCAAGGTGAGGTCTCACCAGTGCCTTATAAAACCACAGCATCACATCCATGCTTTTGTATTCTAGACCTCTTGAAATGAATGCTATCATTACATTTGCCTGCTTCACCACCAACTCTACCTGTAAGTTAATCTTTAGGTTGTTCTGCACAAGGACTCCCAAGTCGCTTTGCATCTCAGATTTTTTTGATTTAGAAAATAGTCTACACATTTATCTCTACTATCAAAATGCATGACCATGCATTTACAACATTGTATTTCATTTGCCACTCACTTGCCCATTCTCCTAATCTGTCTAAGTCCTTCTGCAGCCTACCTGCTTCCTCAACACTACTTGCCCCTCCTCCAATCTTCATATCATTTGCAAACTTGGCAACAAAGCCATCTGTTCCATCATCAAAATCATTGATATACAGCATAAAAAGAAGCCGTCCCAACACCGACCCCTGCAGAATACCACTTGTCATTGGCAGCCAACCAGAAAAGGATCCTTTTATTCCCAATTGTTTCCACCTGCCAATCAGCCAATGCTCTGACCATGTTGATAACTTTCCATGGGCTCTTAACTTGGTAAGCCACCTCATGTGTGGCACCTTGTCAAAGGCCTTCTGAAAGTCCAAATATACAACATCCACAAAGTACACTGCAGATGCTGTGGTCAAATCAACATGTACAAACAAGCTGGAGGAACTCAGCAGGTTGGGCAGCATCCGTGGAAGTGAACAGTCAATGTTTCAGGCCGAGACCTGACGAAGGGTGGATGTTGTATCCAGTGGATACAACATCCACTACATCCCTTTTATCTATCCTGCTTGTAATTTTCTCAAATAATTCCAACAAGTTTGTCAGGCAAGATCTTCCCTGAAGGAAACCATGCTGTCTTTGTCCTTTCCTGTCCCGGGTCTCCAAATACTCCTTAACCTCACCCTTAACAATTGACTCCAACACGTTCCCAACCATGGAGGTCAGGCTAACTGGTCTATAATCTTCTCCTTTCTTAAAGAGACATTTCTTAAAGTGACATTTGTAATTTTCCAGTCCTCTGCTATCATGCCAGAGTCCAATAATTTTGAAAGGTCATTATTAATGCCTCCACAATTTCTACCGTTACCTCTTTCAGATCCTAGGGTGCAATTCATCTAGCCTGGATGATATATGTTCCTGAGGAATGCAGTAGATGTTGTATATTTGGACTTTCGGAAGGCCTTCTCAGCTTTCTACCTAGCTCTCTAAATTCTCTTTTCAGGACTTCTTTGCTTTTCCTCCCTATGTCATTGGTAACAAAATGTACCAAGAAATCTGGCTGCTCTCCCTCCTGCTCCAAAATGTGTTGGACACAGTCCGAGATATTCGTAACCCTGGCACCTGAGAGGCAACATACCATTCGGTTGTCCTGTTCACATCCACACAATCTCCTGTCTGTTCACCACACTATTGAGCCCCATATCTCTACCGCTCCCCTCTTCTCCCTCTTTCCCTTCTGAATGACGGACCTATGCTCAGTGCCAGTAAGCCAGTTATGCTCACTCTGGTGCCAGTTATTTTGTGTTGCTTTAAAAGATCTACCCATCCTGGAAATAGTATGGTAAGAAAATGAAATAGGTTATTTGCAACCCAATCAAAAGAAGGAGATAGAGCGTAGAACTTAGAACAGTACCACACAGGAACAGGCTCTTTGGCCAACAATGTTGTCCCAAGCCAAATAAATTAGTAGTCAAATAGTTAACTAAACTGATCTCTTCTGCCTGCACAATGTCTATATCCCTCCATTTTCCTCACATTCATGTGCCTATCCTGAAAGTCCCTAATGTATCTGTCTCTACTACACCCCAAGCAGCATATTCCAGGCACCCATCACTCTCTGTGTAAAAAAAACTTGCCCCTCACATTTCTTTTGAAATTACCGCCTGTCACTTTAAATGCATGCCCTCTGGTATTAGACATTTCAACCATGGCTATTCTCATGGAGGGCTCACTCATCATGGACTCTCTCTATCTTATCGTGGTTTGTTGACACATGGAGCAACAGCAATGTGCTCATCATGCCAGCCAGGGTACGACTCAGAGTCTTACAATTTAACACTGGGGGCTCAGTTGACTCTGGCACTCTCACAATACCAGTCTTCACAGGCAGCTGCACTGAACCATGAGATACTGAGTGAAGGACAGTGCTTTTTTTTAAATGCAAATAGGGTTTGAACCCATTGATTATTTAGACTCGCTGTAATGAATCTGTGGGATTATAGTAAAAGGGGTACGATGAGTATATGACGACTTGTTTACTTATTTTTTAATACTGTAAGCCCTAAATTGCACCTACTGTATGAACTTATATTGTGTTGAATTTACTCTCACACACCCATCTGCAATTAACATTGTACCTGAGTTAGCTCTCTCATGAAAGCTGACAGCTAGGCCAAAGTCCGTTTCCAGATGGAGCATATTGGATCTTTGGTATATCCACAGACCATCATGAGGCTGAATCGGAGGCTTTATCAGTTCACCATCCACCTGTAAGAAATCATTTGTTCCTTAGTTGAGGAGATTACTGACTTTCACTTCGTAATTTTTATTACAACCGAATGCAGCCAGCCTAGAGGTTTCATCCATGAAGCCTTTCTATTTCAAATCTTGAAGTATATTTATTATCAAAGTACATATATGTAACCATATTCGACATTGAGATTCATTTTCTTGCTGGCATTCATAGTAGAACAAAGAAATACAATAGAACACTGAAAAACTGCGGATGGACAAACAACTGATGTGCAAATGAAGACAAACTGCACAAATTATTATTATTATTATTATTATTATTATTATTATTATTATTATTATTAGGATATATTTTCAACAAAAATAGGATTCAGCACTCCATCTGAGTATATGCAATTTTGATAAATACACACCACTAAACTTAAATGAAACACAACCCAGAAAGATGAAGAATTCATCATTATTGAAGAAAAAGTTATCAATGGAAGAGCATGACCCTCTATGAAAAACATCCCTACGATCTGAGCAGATTAGATGTCGACAAGGAAGTGTTGAATGCCTGGCTCAAAGTTGAAGACCTCTTCCCAGAAACAGAGGAGTTCCTTGTTGCAATACAAGACCAGATGGTTAACACAAATAATAATCAAAAATACATAATAAAAGTCCAACAAATTTAAGACAACAAAATGCAGAAAATGCCAGGAGAAACCAGAAGCAATCCAGCACATTACAGGATCCTGCAGAAGTTTAACTCAATCTGATTACTTACACAGGCACAACCAAGTGGCAAAGATCATTCACCAAAACCTTGCTTTGAACTAGAAGCTCATAAAAGACACTATACCTATACCTTGCTATAAATACAAGCCTGATCCAGACTTAGAGTCAGAATGCCACAAATTATATTATGACCTATCTATTATTACAGTTAAGACAATCCGTAAGAACAGTACAGATTTAATAGAGCAGCTTTGCTCCATCCACCACAAAAAGTGGAATGTCCTGCTGACCACCCATTTCAATTCTACTTCCTATTCCCATTCTGATATGTCAGTCCATGGCCTCCTCCACTGCTACAATGAGCCACACTCAGGTTCGAGAAGCAACACCTTATATTCCGTCTGGGTAGCTTTCAGCCTGATGGCTTGAACCTGATTTCTCAAACTTCTGGTAATTGCTCCACCCCCAACCCCCCTTCACCATTGAACATTCTTCTTTCCCGCTCACACCGCTTCTTTCCTGCCAATGACCTCCCTCAGGTGCTTCTCCTCCTTTCCTTTCTTCCATGGTCTTCTCCCATCAGATTCCCCCTTCTCCAGCCCTTTATCTCTTTCACCAATCAACTTCTCGGCTCTTTACTTCACACACCCCGCCTCTCCCCGTTTCACGTTTCACCTGTTACCTTGTACTTCTTCCTTCCCTCCTCCCACCTTCTTATTCTGACTTCATCCCCCTTCCTTTCCAGTCTAGGCCCGAAACGTAGACTGTTTACTCTTTTCTATAGATTTCCAGCATCTGTAGATTTTCTCATGTTTGTTACTTAGTAGACATAACTATTCCAAGCACACACAACTTACAGAAATCAGTAAATGAATACACCAGAAATCAAATATGCTGAATTAAAAGAGGAAATTGAAAGATGATGGGACATGAGCAGGGTATACATTGTCCCAATAGTAATATCTACAACTGGTATAATCCCAAAGTCACTGCACAATAGCATTAAACAGTTAGGGCCTACACAGAAATATTTACACAAATCTCCAGAAAACTACAATACTAAACACCACTGGAATAGTCTTAAAGTTCCAAGCAATGGAGAAATGAGTGTGTTTGGCTATGCCCGTAGCTGAGGTTCTACCAGTTTGAGCTGAGAAAAAATATTATAAATAACAAGTAAATAGACAATAAATAATGAATTAGTTCAGTATTTTTTAATCTGTAAAAATTACAAAACAGGGTAGGATGTAAATTTAACTCCCAAGTGTCTGATGTTAATTTGAAAATAAATTTTAAAACCAGTCGCTTATGTAACATGATCAAGTGAAAATCTGCAGATGCTGTTAATTCAACAACACACATACAATGCTGGAAGAACTCAGCAGGCCAGACAGCATCTATTGAAAGAGTACAGTTGACGTTATAAATGACCTGGACGAAGAGGCGGAAGGATGGGTGAGTAAGTTTGTGGATGACACGAAGATTGGAGGAGTTGTGGATGAAGCTGTAGGTTGTTGAAGGTGACAAGAGGAGAGACAGGCTGCAGAGTTCAGTCCGGATAAGTATGAGGTGATGCTTTTTGGAAGGACAAACCAGAAGGCTGAGTACAGGGTTAATGGTCAATTACTTAAGAGTGTGGATGAACAGAGGGACCTTGGGGTTCAAATCCACACATCCCTCAAGGTCTCTGCACAGGTTGTTGGATAGTTAAGAAAGCCTATGGAATGCTAGGCTTCATTATTAGGGAGACTGAGTTAAAGAGTAGAGAGGTCATGTTGCAACTCTACAAATCTCTGGTGAGATCACACTTAGGTCACCTCATTATAGGAAGGATGTGGAAGCTATGGAGAGGGTGCAGAGGAGATTTCACCAGGATGTTGCCTGGATTGGAAAACAAGTCTTATGAGGCAAGTTTAGCAGAGCTGGGACTTTTCTCTTTGGAGCATAGAAGGATGAGAGGGGACTTGATAGAGGTCTACAAGATTGTGAGAGGCATAGATAGGGTGGATAGCCAGTACCTGTTTCCCAGGGCATGAATAGTAAACACCAGAGGGCATATGTACAAAGTTAAGGGAGGGAAGTTTAGGAGAGACATCGGGGTAAGTTTTTTACACAAAGGGTTGTGGGTGCCTGGAATGACTTGCCAGGGATGGTGGTGGAGGCTAAAACATTAGGGGTATTTAAGAGCCTCTTGGACAGGCACATGGATGAAAGGAAAATAGTGGGTTACAGGGCAGTGCGGGTTTTAGTACTTTTTTTTAGGAATATATGGGTCGGCACAACATTGAGGGCCGAAAGGCCTGTACTGTGCTGTAGTATATTCTAGTGTCTAGTGAAAGCCTTTAGCAAGACTAGAGAAATCCCTCCAGTCCTACTGAAGGGTCTCAGCCTGAAACTTCGACCTTACTCTTTTCCATAGATTCGGCCTGGCCTGCTGAGTTCCTCCAGCATTTTGTGTGTGTGTTGCATGTATGCACCATAACACTCTCTAAAACCAAAAGAAAAAGGGGATTCATTGAGACCTAAAATTTCTACTGACTTTGGGCCTTTAGAACTTACCACAAGTTTTTGCTTTTCCTCAAAACAAATAGTGTGGCCGTAGACTTCAACAGTGATCTCTTGCAGGTGAGCAGTTGCCTTCTTTTCCTTTAGAGGTGCATTTTTGCCAAAAATTCTGAACTCCTGCAGTCTATTCGGAATGCCGATTGTTTCTGCCAATGTGTATCGATTCACAGCCGTGAAGTGATGGACCAAACCATCAAAACCCAAATAATATGGGTTTCCCCCAGCAGTGCATTTGCTGAACCCTAATATAAACAAGCATAAGTAAAATCGCAGAGTGAACAATGTTTGTACTTTGAGCTATATAAGTATTTATACTTCCAATGAAGGATGTGGCAAGACTACAGCATCAAGCTTCAAAAATGCAATCATTATCTTAATTTTCAATGCATTAGTTATGCAATCTGTATAGCCCTGTAAATGTGGGGCAATAAAAGAGTCCCTAATGAGAGCTACTTTGTCCAAATTATAATGATGGCTTGTACAGGTATCATAAGTGAAAAGTTATCATTGCACTGAGAGATAAATATTGAGACAACAGATATTGATGTGAAAACAGCCCAGTGTCTTATAATCCAAAGAAACATAATTTGTGGATAGTATATGGCTTAATTATTGTCACATGAAGAAAAGGTTCTTTGAGCAAGGTACTAGAGACTGTGCACAATCAAATTTATCAGCCTTTTATGACATGACATTTGTTGATTTGCAGCAACAGTAGAGTGCAACAACAGAAAATTACAAATTACATAATTACTCGTGCAAAAGAAAAGGAATAATGAGGTGTTCATTAGTTTGTATGAAAAGAAGTGTTAGTCCTTTTACAAAGGAAGTAAGAAAAAGGCACTATAGCAGAAAGATTAGTGTGGAACAAAGCGTACCTCTTATAACTGGTGAAACCGAGTGACAGAAAAGCACAGTGTAGAAATACATCACAGGATTTACTCACAAACATTTCTGCCTCTTGAATGCAATAGTTCAAAGATTTTGCAGTCCAGATTTATTCTAAGCAATCAATCAACTGTTAACTCTGACAGAAGAACACAGCAGATAAGCTAATTAATCAGTTGCCTACCAGTGGGTCTGCAGGTATATTGCCCATTTGCTTTCAGGCTGCAATGCTCGTTGGATCCACAGCCATAGCTTGTGCAGTTTATTTCACCACCTTTCTTACAGGTACACATTTGGATACAGTGTTGTGTCAGCCACACCTCTCCAACCTGCAACAGATGTATACAGGTGTTATGAAGGTATACAGATACAGTATGCACAGTTAGAGAGTTAAATAGGTTTAATCTGTAGCAAGGACTGAGAGACAGTTCAACAGATTGTTGCAATACCTTTCAAGTCAAGTCAAGTCACTTTTATTTCATTTTGACCATAACTGCTGGTACAGTACATAGTAAAAATGAGACTTTTTCAGGACCACAGTGTTACATGACACAGTACAAAAACTAGACTGAACTACGTAAAAAAAAAAACAACACAGAGAAAGCTACACTAGACTACAGACCTACAAAGGACGGCATAAAGTGCACAAAACAGTGCAGGCATTACAATAAATAATAAACAGGACAACAGGGCAAGGTGTCAGTCCAGGCTTCGGGTATTGAGGAGTCTGATAGCTTGGGGGAAGAAACTGTTACATAGTCTGGTCGAGAGAGCCCGAATGCTTCAGAGCCTTTTCCCAGACAGCAGGAGGGAGAAGAGTTTGTATGAGGGGTGCATGGGGTCCTTCATAATGCTGTTTCCTTTGCGGATGCAGCGTGTAGTGTAAATGTCTGTGATGGCAGGAAGAGAGAACCCGATGATCTTCTCAGCTGACCTCACTATCTGCTGCAGGGTCTTGTGATCTGAGGTGGTGCAATTTCCGAACCAGGCTGTGATGCAGCTGCGCAGGATGCTCTCAATACAACCCCTGTAGAATGTGATGAGGATGGGGGGTGGGAGATGGACTTTCCTCAGCCTTCACAGAAAGTAGAGGTGCTGCTGGGCTTTCTTTGCTATGGAGCTGGTGTTGAGGGACCAGGTGAGATTCTCCGTCAGGTGAACACCAAGAAATTTGGTGCTCTTTATGATCTCTATCAAGGAGCCGTCGATGTTCAGTGGGGAGTGGTCGCTCTGTGCCCTCCTGAAGTCAACAACCATCTCTTTTGTTTTGTTCACATTAAGAGACAGGTTGTTGGCTCTGCACCTCCTCTCCGTAAGCTGACTCATCGTTCTTGCTGATGAGACCCACCATGGTCATGTCATCGGCAAACTTGATGATATGGTTCGAGCTGTGTGTTGCAGCACAGTCGTGGGTCAGCAGAGTGAACAGCAGTGGACTAAGCACACAGCCCTGGGGAGCCCCTGTGCTCAGTGTGACGGTGTTGGAGATGCTGCTCCTGTTCCGGACTGACTGAGGTCTCCCAGTCAGGAAGTCTAGGATCCAGTTGCAGAGGGAGGTGTTCAGGCCCAGTTGGCTCAGCTTTACAGTCAGTTTCTGAGGGATGATTGTGTTGAATGCTGAACTGAAGTCTATGAACAGCATCCGAACGTATGTGTCTTTTTTGTCCAGGTGGGTTAGGGCCAGGTGGAGGGTGATGGCAATGGCGTCGTCTGTTGAGCAGTTGGGATGGTACACAAACTGCAGGGGGTCCAGTGAGGGGGGCAGCAGGGTCTTGATATGCCTCATGACGAGCCTCTCAAAACACTTCATGATGATGGATGTAAGTGCAACGGGACGGTAGTCATTTAGGCAGGACATTGAAGACTTCCTCGGTATGGGGACAATGGTGGCGGCCTTGAAGCACGTTGAAATGGTGGCGCTGCTCAGGGAGATGTTGAAGATGTCAGTGAGAACATCTGCTAGCTGGTCTGCACATCCTCTGAGCACTCTACCAGGGATGTTGTCTGGTCCAGCAGCCTTCTGTGGGTTGACCCTGCACAGGGTTCTTCTCACGTCGGCCACTGTGAGACACAGCACCTGGTCTCAAAAGCAACTAAAAAGCAACTGAAAGGAAGACATACAGTATCTGCATTTTTACAACACTTTCCAAACCCCAGATGGTCTCAAAATGTTTTCTAACTGATTAGTAATGTGTCAATGACTAGACTCTATTTTCAGATATTGTTGAAAGTGAAATAATGGTCATTGTACTGTGAAAAACACCTCTGCTTTTAGGAGCTTTGCACCCTGAGATAATATATAGTGTTGTGGTTTAACCTCTGATGCACTGCACCCTTGACAATGCACCTCCTTTTGTCCTGTCCTTCATGGGGTTCACCTTATGTGGGGATTGACAGTTGTTGACGCATCCAAGCTGAGAGCTAAGTACTGGAGGGGATACATGTCGGTCATCTAGGAGTGGTCAAAATGAAAGAAATGGTTCAAAGCACTGTCTGGTGGCCTGGGATAAATTAAATTGAGTAGCTTGCCATGCACTGTTCAGGACGCCAACACATTCAGAAGAAAGGTGTCAAGAGCGGTTAGAACCACTTCCTGCAGTCCCAGAGTCAACTCCTAAAACCACCATGGAGGAAGCCCCAGAACCTGAGAATGTTTCACAGCCACTAATCTCACCTTCCAAACAGTGTGAGCCCCCAACTCCCCTTTGTTAAAAAAGATTATCCCAGAAGAATAAAAAATTCTCTGCAGTGATTAAATCTTCAGGCCTGATTGGGACAATTTAAAAGTTACTACGCTGTGGATGTCAGTATTGTAGTTGTACTATATAGCATAATGTGTGTGTGTGTGTGGGTGTGTGTGTATGTGTGTGTGTGTGTATGTGTGTGTGTGTGTGTGTGTGTGTGTGTGTGTGTGTGTGTGTGTGTGTGTGTGTGTGTGTGTGTGTGTGTATATGCACTAGGGAGCAACGTATTATACATTTGAGTTGAGATGCATTCTATATTGAGTTGAATTTTATAGCTAAGCAGACAGGAGAGTTGTATATTTAATATTACGGTAATATTGTAAATATACAATATACTTACAAAATAAATATATTGTTTGATTAAGCATTCTTTGGTATTAACATAATTCATTATGGGTTATATGTAAAAGTTTGTGAATGGCATATGTCATTACACCGCCACAGCTTAGGTGCGCCCCTAACTAAAGTAAGAACAAAGCGTGCACGTTCCCTTGGGCTCCCATGCTTTTCTTTTGATTAGTTTTATGTTTTAGAGTTACCAAACATAACAAAAACAGTATATGTTCAGAATCCCATTGTACCTCTTTATTAAGGGTTGCTGGCAATTTCAAGATTCAAAATTTAAGTTTATTTATCATGTGTACATCAAAACATACAGTGAAATGTATTGTTTGTGATAACAACCAATAGGTGTCCTGAGAGCAGCCACAAGTGTTGCCACACATTCCAATGCCAACATAGCATGCCCACAATGCTCAGCAGAAGAAATATGCTGAGCCCCTCTTTGCCCTTCCAATATAAATTAATATTATTCATGACCTTTGTTACCATTATAAGTCTAAAACACTTAATGACAAAGTTCACATATTTGTAATCTTCAATGACCTTCTTTTAGATGTACTTACAGGATGGTAATTATCATTGGTGTCTCTGCAGCCACACTCACTGACTGAAACACATCTGTCATCACTCTGGACAAAGCCAACATCACACACACATCCTTCCACGCACATGGAAGCCTTGGCACAGCTGGATCCTGCATTTATATTGTTGCATGTTGCAGGACAGGCTGGAGCACAAGTCACATAGGAGCTGTTCACTGGACAAAAAAGAGCTGCAGAGAGAAATATTAAACATGACCATCACATTGTAATGAGCTTTCCCTGAGTGGCTGAAAGGATAAAGGTGCAAATAATTTATGATTATTTAAGATTGATTTCTAGATTGTTTAATATAATTTCCAGTACTTAAGTGTAAAGAATAAAATAATTGTTACTCCAGATCTGATGACATACAAAAAAACACAATAAATATAAATACATAATATACCTTGTAAGTATAGATTATTGTAAGTCCATAAAGTGGCATTAGGCACACAGTGTCTATACATATGGTGACTCTGACAGGAAATGATAAAGTTGTGATGGTTGGGAGTGTGGAGGTGTGGGTTAGTGGGTGGACGTGTTGATCAGCCTTACTGCTTGGGGAGAGTAACAGTTTTTTAGTCAGGTGGTCCTGGCATGGAAGTTACGAGCCTCCTCTCTGAAAGGAGTGGGACAAACAGTCCATGAGCAGGGTGGGTCAGATCCTTCATGATGTTACTGGCCCTTTTCTAGCACATATATATATATATATATATATATATATATATATACATACACACACCTTTGGTGGCAGGTAGGTCATAATTATTATAACTATTGAATTAACAACAGGAAGAGAATCAGACTAATTTCAGATAATTCTAGACTATTGTTATGATAGACAAAACTAGAATTAAATAGGCAGTTAAAGTTTGAAGAGGCAAGTAGATAAGTTGCTTGACTTACTCTACGTACCTTTCACTGTTTGTGTTTGACCCAAGTGCTCAAATCAGGAAGGTGTTAAGAATTTTACATCTTCCAAGTGCTTCTATGACAGTTTGTGAGGATGCTACATTTTGCAAGGATGCTTTGAAAAACACCTTTAAAGAATTTTCTGCAGCCCCATGAAGATCACAGGCTACATTGGAGTGTGTAGTTGAGTGCTTATGTCAGGAATCTTGTGTCAGCCATATAGGGGGAGTGGCCCGAGAATCAGAGCTAGCTGAGTGTGATAAACACCTCCATGCTGGGTATGCTGGCCTAGGTCCGGATTCAGACATTGATTTGATATCCTGCCTGTGCATTTAGGGGATTTCGCAGAGATTGCTATGGCAGTGATTTTCCAGTGCCTTAAAGTGTCTACAGTAAGTTGGCTATGTTACAAATTAATACAGGAGGCCAGAACTCATTGTTCTTGAGTAGACTATTAATTTATTGATGGGTTTGAAGTTCTGATATACAAGCACTTGTTCCTTTAGGCAGGCAAAGGCTGTGCTGGTGTATCAGATGCAGTGGCAAATCTTGTTATCTGTTAGGGGAATTCCCTCAGGTATGGCTGACATATGCCAAACTAGTACTGATTGCTTTAGAGAACCAAAATCATGGAACATCCAGTTGAAATGGATTTCTTTATTCTATGACATCAATGGCTGCTGTCGGTTTCTGAAATTTTTAATCTAAGGTTCTTTCATAAGTCAGGAAATGGGCACAAAACTCGTTACTTCACTAACATTTTATTAAGTTCCTAAAGAGCAAAAAAACTTGGAAATGGACAGTAACAGGACCAGTGGTTAGGAACAGAAGGGAGAGCAGAAGTAAAGATTATGAAGCCACATGGTCAGCCCTTTTTATACCATAAATAAGAAACATTCCATTCAAGTTCATAGGTAAGAGTCAACCAATCAGACAGGCCCTTTCAAATTATGAGCTTTCCAGTATGATTCAAAGAACTAGAGGACACACTGAACAACTGCATATACATACTATGGCCACTAGAAAACATACTAAACAGATACATGTGTGTTAGTAGTTTCTAAAATATGAGCAGATAACTAATTGTTAAGCTGCAAGGAAAATATGAATTAAACATTCTAATCCAACACCACATACTTGGAGAAGTTGGAGGCCACGTCTTCAGCAAGAGGGAGGATGTATTTGGCCATTCTGATGTCCCTCCCCAAAGTTACAATGCAGGGCTATGTGAAAAGAACTGTGTAATATTGAGTCCTTTATTTTTCTAATCTGGTAGCAGTCAGCACTAGCTTACTGTACTCATGTATCATGGTGTACTGTACTATATTTTTAACAGAATACATACATTTCCATTTATTGAACTTTCATGTTCCTTCTACAAGCAACAGCTATTAGCAATAATTACTTACGGCAGAAAGTACTGTTTCTCCATTTAAGTTCTGTTCCCAGTTTCTTACAGACATCAGCATAATGTTGGATGTTATCACAGAGTGCTGAGAGCAGACCATTGTGTTTGCACATATCTTGCACACAATTCTTGATGAAGAGATCTGGGTTAACAAGTGGGTGGCAGGATTGGTACTTATTGGACAGCAGCTCCTTGCACTTGGACTCAATTATCAGATTCTCTTTTGGAGTGCAAAGATAGTCCATCTGTTGTTGGCTTCTTGACACACAGCTAGAGAAAAGATTCAGCATTAGTGTATTAGTGCCTTTTAATCCTTTACTATGAGGCCACAACCTATTGACACACTTCCAAGGTCTCATCATCTTATTTCTCGATATTTATTCCTTTTATAATTATTATTATTTCTTTCTTTTTGTATTTGCACAGTTTATTGTCTTCTGCACACTGGTTGAACATCCAGGTTGGAATGGTCCTTCATTGATTCTATTATGGTCGTTATTCTATTATGGATTTATTGAGTATGCCTGCAAAGAACTAGATCCTACAGATGTATATGGTGACATAAATGTACTTCGGTAATAAATTTACTTTGAACCTTTTAAAAATTATGATAATGATGTTTTCAAAAATGATTTAAATATTCATGCCAATTTATTTTTCATGTCAAGAATTTGTAATGACAATTATGTCAATGTTACATATTAGCATTAGATGCATGTTTGAAATATTTAAAATGTTAAATCTTGTACTCAGGAACAAACTGGTTCATATTTTGTCTCTGTAATTCTCCCTTGTATAAAGGTTGAGGCAAAGTATATTCACAGTTCAAATAAACGTTCATAAGTATGCACCTATTATGCTCAACATTGTTCAGATTACCAACTATCTTCTGAGCTCCTTACAAGCTGCATTAGAAACCAGTTTGTAGTTCTGTCCATCAAAACTGGAAACATTTTCTGTTCGCTTAACCTATAAAACTATTTTTAATTGCTTTTGTGTCCATCATGATAACCAATAATAAACCATATTGGCTTCAGAAACTTTACAACCATATCATAGAATATTTTATTTATTTAAAAAGATACAGCGTGAAACGTGCCCCTTCCACCCAACGAGCTGCATCATCCAGTAACCCACCAATTTAACTCCAGCCTAATCATTGACAATGTACAATGACCAATTAAATTACTAACTGGTATGTATTTAGAATGTGGGAGGAAACAGGAGCACCCAGAGAAAACCCACACATTCATGGAGAGGAAGGGAAAAACTGACATCGGAATTGAACTCCAACACCCCAAGCTGTAATAGTGTTGCGATAACTGCTATGCTACTGTGATGCCATTAGAATGATACGATTTTCAGAATGCTTTCAACTTAACCTCAGCTAGTATTAGATATGAAGATTAAGGCAGTACATGTGAAGATTAAAAGAAAGATCCATTGTTAGGTTTCCGAGTTTTGGGCTGTACCAACAGCAACAGATGGTGGGAGAGGTTTCTGTTCTTATTATGTAGGTGCTTACTACCTAAGGCCTTGCAGGGGTTAAAATATAGGCATTATTTGTTCGAGGGAAGGCTTGAGGTCCAACTGGGTTCCTGTTGTTCCCACTTTGATACTATAGCACATGAAAGTTTAGCACTTAAAAGCATATTGTGAGCAGTTTTGGGACCCTTATCTAAGAAAAGATGTGTTGCCATTGGAAAGGGGCCAGATGAAGGTCAAGAGGATAATCCCAGGAATGAAAGAGTTAACATATAAGGAGTGTTCGATGGCTCTAGGTCTGTACTCGCTGGAGCTTAGAAGCATGAGGGGGTGATCTCATTGAAACCTTTCAGGTATTGAAAGTCCAAAATAGAGTGGACGTGGAGAAGATGTTTCCTCTAGTGGGGGAGTCCAGGATCAGAGGGCACAGATTCCGAATAGCGGGATGCCCATTTAGAACAGAGATAAGGAGGAAGTTCTTTAGCCAAAGGGTTCTGAATCTGAGAAATTCATTGCCACAGATGGCTGTGGAGATCAAGTCAATGGATATATTTAAACCAGAGGTTGATAGGTTCTTGATTGATCAGGGCATCAAAGATTACAGAAAGAAGACAGGAGAATAGAGTTGAGAGAGATAATAAATCAGTCATCATGGAATGACAGAGCAGATTTGATGGGCTGAATGGCTTAATTCTGCTCCATTGTCTTATGATTTGTTCGATTTCCTGCTCTTAATTCACAAGAACATACACTTCAGAATACTTCTGTAATACATAAACAATTAAAGCTTACCCTTGACTGCCAAATTCCTTTGATTGCCAACTGTTTCCAAAGTGACTGGCGCTGGATGCAATTTGACCATTCGGCATTCGAAACTCATCAACTTGCTGACCATTGTAATCACCACATAGACCACACACCTAAATTAACAGTGGAATGAAGTCCCAAAAATCATAATGCAAGGATGACTTAAGATCAAGGTATACTGCACAGTATAAAATCTAAAGGAACAGATACACACTGCTTTTAGAAATGCTATGTTGCCTTTTCTAATTCAATGTGCTGAGGATAAGACAACATCCTGATGCGAGTAAGAGAACTGGTGAGATTGCCTCATGGGCATCACGTTAGCATAGTGGTTAGCATGATGATATTACAGCTCGGGCCATGCTGGAGTTTGGCGTTCAATTCTGGCACTGTTCTATAAGGAGTCCCTGCATGCCCTCCCTATGGCTTTTCCCTGAGTGCTCCAGTTTCTCCCTACAGTCCAAAGACATACCAGGTAGGTAAATTGTCCTGTGATTACATTAGGGTTAATCAGGTTTGTCCAGGTTTGCTGGGGTGGAGTGGCTCGAAGGGCTGTAAGAGCCAACTCCGCGCTGTATCAGTAAATAAATAAATGCATCCTTGAAATCAATGACATTGTCATAGTCACAGGTCTGGTTCTGAGATGGGGAAAGATAAGGAAGATCCCTTCCACCTGATTGTTATCTTGTTGTGTCAATGGCGTAGAAGTATATGGCAGTTGAACTTGACTTTGAATCTTTGTAAACCTGAACATCTGCAGTGTTCCAGACTCTGGCTAAAACTACACTGTGCTTTCTTGAACTTAGCAATGCCAGTAAAGGACTTGAACCACAGAGGACAGGAAAATTAACCCAACAACGTCTTTAACCGAATCAAAATGACCAGGCAAAGTAAACAGGATCCCGTTAAGACAACCATCATGTCTAAATCCCAAGGTGTACATCGGAGTATAGCGGGTGCGTGTACCTTACAAAAGAGATGTGCTCCTTCCTTTATTTAGATAGCAATACAGCTCAGAGGCCTTTCCAGCCCTTTGAATCACACTAACCCAGCACCTCTCGACTAACCTAGCTAACCTTACCTAATCACAGGACAATTTACAATAATTTATTAACCTATTTGGTACACCTCTGGACTGCAGGAAGAAACCAAAGCACCTGGGGAAAACCCATACGTTCCATGCAGAGACTCCTTATAGAACAGCACCGGAACTGAACTTTGAACTCTGGAACGCCCAGAGCTGTAATAGCATTGTGCTTACCGCTAAGGTGGGTTGTCTTTACAGATGCATGTACAAAATAAAATATTAAAACTCAACCAAAGTTTGTTTAATTTCACAAACATTATTTTCACAATGAACTGAGGTCTGCAAATATCTTTTACTTAACATATCTCAAGATAGATTTTTCCCATTTGCCTGCCTATTGGCTTTCGCTATTTTAGGTGCTGACACACAGAAATGTCTTTGCCCTGGTTAATGACCTAATTGTAATATCATGGAGTCAATGGATCTTTCAACTTTACAGGCCATTTTTACCAGCTTAAGTTGTTCCTTTATCCTATTTTCTAGCATGGATATTGTTTAGGAGAGCAAGAGTGCTGTACTTGCTGCTTTCCCCTTCCTATCTCATGGCTGTTAAGGTCAAATTGAACCTTGCTGCAACACAGAGCAGGTGCTTCAGGATATACACTCAGCTGCCACTTTATTGGGTGCCTTTTGTACCTAATAAATTGGCTACTGCATGTATGTTCGTGGTCTTCTGCTGCTGTAGCCTAACCATTCAGAACTCTGGAACACCCTGAGATATATTAGCATCATGCTAACTACTACGCTACAGTGACACCGACATATGATATATGATGATCTGGTCTGGACCACTTCAGGGGCAGAGAATTCCCTACGCTCTGAGAGAAAACATTTCTATACAGCTCAGTTTTAAAACATTAGTCCATTAATTTTGTCATTATGCCCTTTTGCTTTTGATTCTCAAACCAATGAAAGCATTCTCAATATTTACCCTGTCACCACCTTAGGATCTTACATGTTTGAACAAGTCTGATCAACCAGGTTCAGGAACAGTTATTACACCTCAACCAAGGGGCTCCTAAACCAGAGGGGATAACTTCACTCAACTTCATTCATCCCATCTCTGAACATAACATCCCATAACATATGTGCTCATTTTCAACATTCATCATCTCATGATCTTGATATTTACTGCTAATTTTTTTTCATATTGTATTTGCACAGGTTTTTAGTCCTTTGTACACTGGTTGAACACCCAAGTTGGTGCAGTCCCAAGTTGAAGGACTTATTGTGTATGCCCACAGAAAATGAATCTCAGGTATGTATATGTATTTTGATGATAAACTTTGAGGTTCGCCCTCATTCTAATAAATGCCAGAGGACATGCACAAATGGTACCGTTTGCCTTGATTGAACAACCCCCTCATCCAGGAATTAACCTGAAGAACCTCCTTTGCCTGCCCCCACTTGAATGCTCCGTATTAAATATTGATACAACTATCAAAAGTACTAGAAATAGAACATGTAATTTATCTGCTTTGGTGCCTGAGATAATTAAGAAATTTCTTCAAGGTTGACCTATACCTGCTGTATATCTTAACTAAATGGTGCAAGAAATTCTTAAGTGATTTTTTATGCCCACTTTCTTAGTTTAATGTCAGCACCGTAAGAGAACGAAATCACGTGACAAATTTAATTACTCACAAGGAAAAATCATACATATTTACTGCTTTACACATATTATTTCACTTTGGTAACAGATAAGGAAAATATTGATCAATACTTATTTCTATTATTTTAAAGTATGCCTAATGCATTAGGATTTATTTTGTTCACTACAAAAATCAATAGCTTCCTTAAAATAACCATACATTGACCAAATAAAAAAGTATATTTTGATTTTAAGTTTCTTAGAGCCAATATAATATACATTAATATTATTTATATTCTCTTTACCTTTGGGTGAAATTTCCTTTGTACAGTACTTGGGAAACATTTCAACCATAGAATGAGGCTCTTTGGCGCATTACATCCATGCCGACTATTTTACTTATCTATGTCAGGTCCTCTATTCATTAATTTTGCCTTGGATCTTTCCATTTATTGTATATGCCCTACTCTTATTTGGTCTTATAAAACACAACACTCTATAAAATATCTTACATAACAGATTCTTTGCTTACCTTTGAATAGTATGAGTTGGGCAAACTAATCTCAAGATTGTGAGTGCCGTCATATTTCACTGCCATGCCAAAATCTGTCTCAACTATTGTGTAGATACCATTTGTTATAACCTTTATACCTTTCATGTAACCTGGGATTGGTGTACGGGTCCTTACTCCATTCAGCTAGAAAACAAAATTCTTTAAATGATATAGACATCACCAACTATGAAGAAACAGAACCATTTTACAACACACCATACTAAAAATTAATCTTTAATGACAGCCAAGATCATTTATCTTCCTACTGCAATTCTACAGAAAAAGGCCGCATGTGGAGTATTGCATACAGTTCTGGTCACTCCTTTGTAGAAAGGATGACAAGCCTTTGTAGAGAGTGCAGAAGAAGTTTAACAGGATGCTACATGGATTAGAGAGCATGTGCTATAACGTGGCTGGACAAACTTGTGTTGTTCTCTCTGGAGTGCCGGAGGATGAGGAGAGATCTGATAGACATTTATAAGATTACGAGAGGCATCGATACAAGTAGACAGACAATATCTTTTTCCCAGGGTTGAAATGTCTAACTCAAAAAGGCATTGATTTAAAGTGAGAGAGCATAATTTCAAATGAAATCTGTGGTGCAAGTTCTTTACACAGAGAGTGCTGGGTGCCTGGAATGGTGGTAGAGCCAGATACATGGGGAACTTTTAAGAGGTGTTTAGACAGGCTTATGAACGTTTAGAAAATGGAAAGATATAAGCATGTGAATGTAAAAGTGATTAGTTTTATTGTCTATTTCATTGCTAATTAATTGTGGGCAGAAGAGCCTGTTCCAGTGCTGTACTGTTCTGTGTTCTACATTAGTTTGTAAAAACAATGGATTTTAAAATAGTCTGTAGAGTAAAGCTAGTATTTGCATTTGCTATCACTTTAAAGAAACCACTTGATTTTCACATTGTCTGTCTTTAATGGAAACGAAAATTTCCATTCAATGGAACAGAATGGAATTTCCTTTAATGTCCTGCTGACCTACAAAGCTATTTTGCAATTATAATTTGAAATCAAACTTCAGATAACTTACTATTATGTTACTTATATTGAAAAGAGGCAAATATCTCCTTCAGTGCCTGCACTTTGTGCTAGAATGGTAGAAAACAGATGTCTGTGATTTCTTAGTTTCTAGTCAATGTTTGACAAACTTAGCATAGGTCAGCACAATCCAGCGACAGAGATATAGATTTGTGTTTTTGGCTGATGGCATGTACGCAGGCTGAATCGTGATGGACTAAACAGGTACGTTTTGATTAATTAATTAACACCAAATTATCAGTCTCATTGAGTAACTAAGCAATGATTTAAAACATAGAACATAGAATAGTACAGCACATTACAGGCCCTTCAGCCCACAATGTTGTGCTGACCCTCAAACCCTGCCTCACATATAACCCCCCCACCTTAAATTCCTCCATATACCTGTCTAGTAGTCTCTTAAACTTCACTAGTGTGTCTGCCTCCACCACTGACTCAGACAGTGCATTCCACGCACCAACCACTCTCTGAGTGAAAAATCTTCCTCTAATATCCCCCTTGAACTTCCTTCCCCTTACCTTAAAGCTATGTCCTCTTGTATTGAGCAGTGGTGCCCTGGGGGAAGAGGCGCTGGCTATCTACTCTGTCTATTCCTCTTAATATCTCGTACACCTCTAGCATGTCTCCTCTCATCCTCCTTCTCTCCAAAGAGTAAAGCCCTAGCTCCCTTAATCTCTGATCATAATCCATACTCTCTAAACAAGGCAGCATCCTGGTAAATCTCCTCTGTATCCTTTCCAATGTACCCTTTCCTGCTAGACATGATGTTATCGAAGGTACAGTAGTGAGTACCACCAGCAACATGGCAAGATGCACTTCCTAGACCACAATAATAAAATAAAGGCATTTTGAACAAGTTGAAGTAAGTTTTTACTGCTCAGTACACAGTACACATATACACATGCTTGTCAATACAAATATCTATTCTCATTTCTGTGAGAATATTCTTCCAAAGCTGGGAAGAATATTTCCTTCAACACTTTGATCACCAGGTTTCTGAATCAGCATGAATAACTTCACTCAGCTCAATACTGAACTGACAGCACAACCCATGGATTTACTTGCAAGGACTCTACAATTCGTGTTCTTGATATTATTTATTATTATTTTAGTAATTGCAGTTTGTCTTCTTTTTTAACTTTGGTTGTTTGTCTGGTTGATGTATCTTTTATTGATTCTATTGTGTTTCTTTGAATGCCCACAAGAAAGTGAATCTCAGGGTAGTATATGGTGCCATACATGTACGTACTTAGATAATAAATTTACTTTGAACTTTGATTGAGAATGATCTTTATATGGTATTTACCTGAGCTTTACATCTTTGTCTTATTGTCTTCTTTGAATAACAATACCAAAATCAGTTACCCAATATAGAAAAGGTTTCATCCACTACCAAAGAATTTTCATTTAATGCACATTAAACTTAAGCAAAACTAAAGGAAAAAAAACTTTTGAAGGGTGTATTTTATAGCATATTTTCCCCTTACCAAAATCCTCCTGTTTCTCTGTAGTGTAAGGCGAACACCATAGACATCTATGTAGATCTCCCTCAAATAAGATGAAGGAAGTTGTCCTTGTCCTGTATTTAATATGCTGATGCTGATAGGGATCACACTGCTGTTGTCACACATTTTCAGCAGGGTGTACGCACAAGTGCCCGAGAATGAGTACATGATTTTATCGAAGGTATAGTAGTGAGTACCGCCAGCAACATGGCAGGATGCACTTCCTAGACCACAATAATAAAATAAAGGCATTTTGAACAAGTTGAAATAAGTTTTTACTGCTCAGTACATAGTACATACACTCAGTACACATATACACCTGCTTGTCAATACAACCTGGTACTCCAGCTGCAGTGCTGCCAACAAAAAAGCCTTGCAGAGGGTGGTTAGGGGAGCAGAGAAGGTTATTGGGGTCTCCCTACCTTCTGTCTAAGACCTCTTTCAAAGTCGATGCCTCCAGAAGTCATGGTACATCATTAAAGACCCCTCACACCCTCTCCATGAACTGTTTGTTCTTCTGCCATCAAGTAAACGTTACAATAGCATCAAAACTAAAACCACAAGGCTACTAAACAGCTTCCTCCCACAGGCAGTCAGACTGCTAAATAGCTGCTCTACTTGACTCTGCTTTGGACACTTTTAACTTGCAGTGGACACTTATAACTTGTTTTTAACTGACATGTGGCTGTTGTGTTTTACTATTTATTGTTATGTTTATTACTTAGTGTTTGCGTTTGTTATGTTATGATTGCACTGCTCCTGGGAAACGGTGCTGATGTACAGTTAGAATGACAATAAAGTTTTTGAATCTTGAATCTTGAAATATCTAATCTCATATGGCAACAACTCAATGCATGAAAGCATGCAGACATGGTCAAGAGATTCAGTTGTTCAGACCAAACATCAGAATGGGGATGAAATATGAACTATGGACTTTGATCATGAAATGATTGTTGGGTGGATAGAGTACCTCAGAAGCTGATCTCCTGGGATTTTTATGCACAACAGTCTCTAGAATTTACAGAGAAAGGTGTGAAAAACAAAAATACATCCAGTGAGCAGCAGCTCTGTGAGTAAAAATGCATTTTTAATATGAGAGGTTAGAGGAGAAGGGCCAGACTGGTTTAAGCTGACAGGAAGGCAATAGTAATTCGAATATCCACACTTTACAGTAGTGTGCAGAAGAGCACCTCTGAATGCACATGTTGAACCTTGAAGTGGATGGGCTAGAGCAGCTGAAGATCACAAGCATACACTCAGTGGCCATTTTATTAGGTACAGGAGGTAGCAAATAAAATGGCCACAGAGTGCAGATCCTGTTATTAAAAATCTCATATTCTCAGAGCTGGAATGAGTATCCCTGTGTATCAATACTTCCAAACATGATTGTTGACAGTGTAAGCTGAAAGGAGATTGAACCATTCTGGTCATCACAGCCAAGCTGTCTCTTACTCTGACAATCTAATTATCAATATCTTAAATTCAAACAATCTCCCTCTGAAGATAATTGGCAGGTCAGGTTTTTCGAACTATGCTCCAAAACTGTGCAATTTAATACCTAAAACTGTAAGGGATACAGACTCAGTTGACACCATTAAACACCAGCTCAAAACCCATTTATTTAACCTTGCTTTTAACTAGCATCTTTTTTGTCTTTACTTTCATGTTTACTTTTATTTTCTTTATTTTAAACATTATTTTCATGTTTACCCTCAATCCTATTAAAAATCGCATCATCTGTGTGAAAAGTGCTCTATAAATAAGTCATTATTATTATTAGTACTGTGGGAGGAAACCAAAGCAACAGGAAGACACCCATACAGTCACAGAGGGAATGTAAAATTTCACAACCTCAGATTTAGAGGTCAGGATTGAATCAGGGTGGCTCTACTAGCTGTACTGCTATACCATCCACTAAACTCCCCTAAGGGCTTAGGGGTCAACACTATTGAAGCAGAGCCATAGTAATGATATGAGAAAGTGAAGAATAAAGCTGAGAACATGATATAGCTGGTTCCTTTCAATTTAATATGCATTTTGTAACAGGAATCACACTGGATAGCCATTGCTCACATATGCTTTTCCCGAGGGGGCCGGGTGCTGAAGGAAATTGTAATATTCCAAGGCTACCTTCTTAACTGATCATCTAACTACAAATTCCAAACATGGAAAATGGAATTAGGAACACTCCAGGTAGTACATTTTTCAAGAGATTTGCAATTATTTAATGTCTTTTCCAGTACAGAAGTGTAAAGGAGAATGAAATAATTGTTACTTTGAATCTGATGCAGCACCAACAAACACAATAAGATAAAGAACACAATAATAATATAAAAAACAATAAATATAAATACATATATTGATTGTATGTACATTATGTGACACCAGGCACAGGAGTGTCTGTACATAGGTGATTGACAGGAAATTATAAAGTAATGTCGGTTGTGTGTGTGGTGTCAGTCATAGAAAGTACAGCACAGAAACAGGCCCTTTGGCCAATCTAGTCCATGCCAAAACCATTTAAACTGCCTATTCCCATTGACCTGCACTAAAACTATAGCTCTCTATACCTCTAACTATCCATGTACCTATCCAAACTTCTCTTAAATGTTGAAATCAAACTCCCATGCACCACTTGTGGTGGCAGCTCATTCCACATTCTCACAGCTCTCTGAATGAAGGAGTTTCCCATTATGTTTCCCTTAAACTTTTCATCTTTCACCTTTAATCCATGACCTCTGTAGCCCCACCCAACAAGTGGAAAAAGCCTGCTTGCATTTACCCTATCTCTAACCCTCATATTTTTGTATACCTCAAGTAAATCTCCTCTCAATCTTCTACATTCTAAAGAATACAGTCCTAACTTATTCAATATTTCCTTAAAACTCAGGTCCTCCACACCCGCCCAGCAACATCTTTGTAACTTTTCTCTCCATTCTTTCAATGTTGTTTACATCTTTCCTGTAGGTAGGTGACCAAAACCACACACGATACTCCAAATTAGGTCTCACCAACATCTTATACAACTTCAGCATAACATTCCTTCTTTTGTACTCAATACATTAATTTCTGAAAGCCAATCTGCCAAAAGCTTTCCTTACAACTCTATCTACCTGTGAGGCCACTTTAAACAAATTATGTACCAGTATTCCCAGATCTCTTTGTCCTACCACACTCTTCAGTGCCCTACCATTCACTGTGTAAGACCTATCCTGGTTACCACTCTCTGGCTTCTCCTGCAAAATCAATGTATAATCTAATTTACTACCTCATTCTGAGTGCTGAGATATTGCACCTCTTGACTAGCCTTCCATGTAGACCCTTGCCAAGTGCCTTACTAAAGTCCATGTAGACAACATTCACTTGGGATCATCCACTTTCCTGGTAATTTACTTGAAAATCTCCATAAGATTAGCTAGACATGACCTACCATGCACAAAACCATGCCGACTATCCTTAATCAGTTCATGTCCATCCAAATACTTATGTATCCAGACCCTTAGAATACCTTCCAATAACTTTCTCACAATTGATGTCATACTCACCGGCCCATAATTCCCTGCTCTATATTTAGAGTCTCTCTTCGCTGAAGCCTCAAACTCACCATCCTGACTCTGTCCACTCCAACTATGACCACTGTAACAATGGCCACTGCACTTGCCCCTGCCTTCCTTTAATTTGTTCCTGTTAGTGAATCCCAAATGCTGAGTGGCCACTGGTCAGAGCTAAAACAAGCTGCCACAATCTGCTGCTGCCTTTTTCTACTCGGTTGATGCACCTGAGCGAACTCCCCCTCCTTGCAAACTTCTGATGTCCAGATTGGTCGGAGCTCAAATTCATGGAGGGACAGGTTAGTGGGTGGAATTGTTGATCAGCATTAATGCTTGGGGGAAGTAAGTGTTTTTGAATCTGGATATCCTGGGTTGGCTACTATGTAGCCTTATCCCTGATGGGAGTGGGACAAACAGTTCTTGAGCAGGGTGGTGGGATCCTTCATGATGTTACTGGCCTTTATCCAGCACCTTTCTGGCAGAAATATCGAAAACTAAACTCAAAGCAGGTCTTTGGTCTCAATCACTGTTACATCTTAACTTTTCACAAGAGAAATGATGCAGAGGATCCTACTAATGATATCACTTACCCAACTGCAGATCTTTCATAAAATTACTAACCTGCCATCTGACAGCCTAGTTCTCCATTCTGTCTTTCACATTTCTCATGCACTCCACACTTCCAGGCTTTACAGACAGTAATATTTTTGCCCAAACATGTACAGCGCTCAGTGCAATTTGCATTTGTGAACCAGCTTTCATACTTCTAAAAGAAAAATGACAAGAGGTGACATTGTTAAAGGAAGTACAGTAGTTCAATTTCAGAAATAACTAAGTTGTTACAATGAAATTCTGGCCTATTATAGCACATCTTCTAGCTCGGCACTGTGAATTAGAAAGGTAATCAGCCTGGCAATTGTATGATCTATTCACAGTTCAGTTCACTCGATCAGGCAGGAGGTGTTTTTTTAAATTTCTGTTTTCTCTATCTCTACATATATAAGCGAAATCCAAACAGAAACCATTTCTCAAAACACAGTACAGGGCAGTCAAAAGTTTGTTGAACCTGATCAGAATAAAATTGCAATGATTTCTAAGCTCAGTGTAAGTCCCATTGTGGCATTTGTCAGTGCTGGTAATGTGTTTTCAGTGTGAAATTCACCCCAACACATTAATAACAATGGTCTGGGATCTCAGTGTGTTTCTCACTTTCATTGGCTTGGAATACAATAGCAATTGTTTACTTACAGAACAACTATATTTTTCTGAAGCATTTTCTTCTGAAATAGTGCTACTTAAAATGTAATCACAGTAGACAAACTGCATTCTTTACTAGGATGTTCTGCACAACACTCTTAGCCACACTACATACTGTTGACTGAAAATTATGGACCCTAACCCTAACTCTAAACTTAAACTGGGGAACCCACTCTAAACCTTAGGGAAAGATATTTGCAAGACTCAGGAGGTGCATATGGACAGAATATGCCTGAAATTAAATGCAATCAGCTGCCTTATCCTGAAAAGTTTACCCTTAATTCATTATGTGGCTTGAGGTGGGAGATAGGGGCAGATGATTTTCCCATGCCTTCACTCCAACCATGCCCTCTACCCTCCCTCCACATGTCGACCCCTAAACAACTTCTGGAATTTAAAAAAATATATCATGTAAAACAAGTAGATTCCTAGAATTGAGGAGGTTGTGGTAATGCACGGGTTAGCATAATATCCAGGCAAGGTTAGACTCCAGGCAGCCCAGGCAACAAAGGTATTCAAAGAGCATGCTTTTCCTTTGCACACCAAGGGTCTGGAGACGAGATAAGCGGCCCAAGCCAGATACACCTACTATGGGATAATTGCTTTACTAACTTCAGAGTATCATCAGTTGACAGCTTGTAGTTTCTATGGACTTTTTAACACCTGTATTGTGAATATTGATTGTTCTTGCAAGTAAGGAATTCAAACATACACAATTTACTAAATGGTCAATATCCGTAATTGATAAGCCAATTCTGTCTACAAATATTATTTTTCTGTTCAGTCTTTAGAACCATGTGGGTGACAGAGGCCATGCTGTTCTCATTGTGCACAAGTAAAACAAAGTGTGGTTGACTCATAAAAGTGCATGTGGTCTGGGTGCAGTTAATTTATTTTACTATTGGCAATGACAGAATAACCTTTTTTAAAACTTGTTTACATTCAAGGAACATACACTAGAGATACTAGATGATACTAGAGAAATGCATTTACCTGATAATATTTGTTGTTATATACACAGCCACACTGGCTGCTTGGAATACATTTGTCCACACTCAGAATGTATCCAGGGTCACAGAAGCATCCTTCAACAGTTGATACAAGACAGCTATTGGGTACAGATGGGTTCATACAAGTAGCAGGACATCCTGTCCCACATGTCTCATAATGACTTCCACTGGGACAGGTCAACGCTAAAAAAAAAGGTAAATAGTAATCACTCCCGCTTCACTTCGTGCAGCATATTCAAATTAGTTCTGTGGCCATCTGATGTTTTATGTAGTGCTTTGACATCTCTCTTGTGTGGTTTATGCCATTTTGCCTTTCTTGTCAGGTCACTTTCTGGTCAATTTTTTGAGGAATGAGTCGAATTGAACATTATGCAATTCTGATACAACAACAAAAGTTAGTTTAACCCAGAACACTTCCTCAACTAATTAGGAATGTCCAACAGCTTTCTTCTTTTGAGGCACGATTATATTCAGTAAAGGGACATTACCCCAGATTTCCAGATTTTCTAAAACTCATATTTAATAATGGTCTACATTAGATACCAAGGGTAATCATTCTCAAGTCCACTTAATTCCTTATATTATATTTGGATCAAGGTTTTGAACTGTGAATCAGAATCTTGTTTAATATCACTGGCATATGTCATGAGATTTGTTGTTTTACAGCAGCAGTATGTTGCAATACATAATAATAAAAAACTACAAATTACAGTTAAAATATATATATATGAGATAATAGATAGTGCAAAAAGAGAGCAAAAAAAAAGACAGAGATAGTGTTCATGGTTTAATTTTCCATTGAGAAATGTGATGGCGGAGGGGAAGAAGCTGTGAGTAAAATATTGAGTGTGTGTCTTCAGGCTCCTGTACCTCCTCCCTAATGGTAGCAATGAAAACAGGGAAAGTCCTAGATGGAGGAGTCCTTAATGACAGTTGCAGCTTTTTTGAAATATCACTTTTAAAGATGTCCTGGAAGCTGGGAAGGCTGGTGCACATGATGGAGTTGGTTGAATGATCAACTATCTTAGCTTTTTCTGATCCTGTACAATGGCCCCTCTATATCAGATGGCAATGAAACCAGTTAAGGTGCTCTCCCTGGTACATCAGTAGAAATTTGCTAGAAACTTTGTGGCAAAACACAAACTAAGTATTGGTCAGCAGTTGTTGGTTGAATATGTCACGTGACAGCACAGTCTGGTCCCATTATTTTCCTTATGTTCTAGAATAGGATGAGAAAACATGAATGGACTTTCTTTCTGTTTTTGGGACAGATTAAACTTGAGCAAAGAACTGCAAAGTAGAACTTACAGCATAGTGTATTGTTTCTCCATTCTACACAAACTCCTGCTTGAGTACATAAGTCAGCATAAGTCTGTAGGGCAAAGCAAAGTGTTCTGGACTGCCCATCATCCATGCACATATCATAAACACAGTTATCGAAGTAATTCTTGGGAAGAACTTTAGCATGGCATTCTTTAAACAATCCTAAAAAGACACGGGAAAGATAATTATACTCTGAAACAAAAATGTTTCAAATAGTATGATTTAGAAAATTATTCCATACAAGTTACATTTGAAGTTCAATATGCAAAGCCAGCAAGGTGCATTGGAAATATGTTGCACAATGATCCTGTGCCTTATTTAAATTTTAAACAAAGAATTAAGACCTCATGACCATAAAACCTAAGAGCAGAATAAGACTACGTAGTCTGCTCTGGCATTTGATCATGGCGGATTTATTATGTCTCCTTATCCCATTCTCCTTCCTTTGCACCGTAACCTTTGACACCCTTAATGATCAAGAACCCATCGACCTCTACTTGGCCTCCACAGCCATTTGTGGCTTTGAATGAGGTCAATTTGATCTCATTCTTCAAATTATTTCTAAGTTATTCTCTTCCACATCTTCACCCTTACATTTTATATCATTGCCTCAAGTCATTAAAACAAGGGTTCCCAACCATTTTTTATGCCATGGACTAATTCCATTATGTAAGGAGTCTGTGGACACCAGGGTGGGAACCCCTGCATTAAAAGCAGATAGCAAATCTTATAACGCACACAAAATGCTGGTGGAACACAGCAGGCCAGGCAGCATCTATAAGGAGAAGCACTGTCAACTTTTCGGGCCGAGACCCTTCATCAGGACTAACTGAAGGGAGAGATACTAAGAGATTTGAAAGTAGTGGGGGAGGGGGAAATGTGAACTGATAGGCGAAGAAAAGTTGAAGGGCCGAAGGAATTATAGATGGGGAGCAGCAAGAGAGGGTTTCACTGAACTCCCGTCGAAGAGAAGATTTAAACTTCTTTAGTGTAGTGCCTGCCAGTGATACCTACACCCCAGATGGGGTGGTTTGAATATCTCAGAAACTGCTGATCTCCTGGCATTTTTATGCACAATAGTTCTAGAGTTTACAGAGAATACAATGAAAAACAAAAAAAAAGCATCCAATGAGTGCCAGTTCTGTGGGTGAAAATGCCTTTATAATGAGTGAGGTCAGAGGTGAATGACCAGACTGGTTCAAGCTACCAGGAAGGCAACAGTAACTCAAATAACCACATGTTATACTAGTAGTGTGCAGGAGAGCATCTCTGAACATAATACATGTCAAAGCTTGAAGTGATGGGCTACAGCAGCAGAAGACCACGTAGATATACTGAGGGGCCACTTTATTAGCTACCTCCTATACCTAATAAAGTGGCCACTGAGTGTACAAACAAGACTCTTCAGCACTGAAATTAGTTTACAGCTTTCCATCATCTTGGAGACATTTTTTCTACTTTTTAAAGTAAACCTATTTTTAAAATTTTAACCAGTAATTTGTGCTCAAACATCTACAACTTTGCAAATGTAATTATCCTAACTCCTCAGGTAGATTCCACCTACAACACACTTACTGTAGGTACATTCATTATTCTGCATCTCTCAATGGAATTCCACAGTCTGGAGGTCAGATTCCATTTTCCTATGAAATCTCTAGTCCCTAGTAATAAGCAGTATGTCTTGCCAAACTCAGAATGCGTGACATGGTTGAAATATGTACCA
This sequence comes from Hypanus sabinus, assembly GCF_030144855.1. NCBI lineage: Eukaryota > Metazoa > Chordata > Chondrichthyes > Myliobatiformes > Dasyatidae > Hypanus > Hypanus sabinus. Next base: position 9,632,426 of record NC_082707.1, on the reverse strand, counting down.
AAATGCAGTAAGCAGTTGTGAAATGACATTTCTTCGAGTAAAACACATTCTATTATATTCAGTTTGAAACCATAAAAGGAATTTCCCATCTGTTGCTCTTAATTACATTATTTTTTAACTAATTATTTCATTCTTAATTAGGCAGCAGATGAGTACCTGTTGGATCAGTAATCATTCCACAAGCAGTACTTTTTTCTGCATTTTCCATTACTTCTGGGTCACATTTAAACTCATTTCCACCATGATTGCACCTGCATTTACAAACATATGAAATAACTGGAATGAGAAATATGAATGAGACATGATCTGAGCCTGGTTTCTCTTCCTCTGTGATCGACCTCTCCCTTCACCTCTGTAATTTTACCTGGCTCAGATTTTATTTTACCACATCCTCTGTTGGAATATTCTTGAAACTCTTTGTCAGATCTAAATTCTCTTCTGAAAACAAACGTACATAGTATGTTCCATTACCTTCAATTCCCAAAATGTATGTCACATTCTTAATACTATTTATCTTCAGACGAAAAAGTTTACAATGAATTTAAAAATATTTTTGGCATTAAATTACCCCACAGCCCTTTCTAGATCCAGCACTATAATCTCCTCAGCCCCAGTCTGATTTACTGAACTGGGGTAATTTGTTCTTCAGTGCTATTCCCTGACTTACCCCAGTTCATCTGTCATCAAATTTCATTCTGAAATTTCTTCCTTTTTCCCCATCTTTAAAGTCCTCTTTAAAATCGTTCTTTTGAACTTTTGCACCTACTATAACCTTCTACCTGGACAATGTCATCAGTTTTCTTCAAAAGTCTCTATATTGTCGGTAGTGTAGTGGCATCAGTGATCTGGGTGAAATTCCCGCTACTGTTTGAAAGGAGTGTGTACTGTACGTTCTCCTTGTGAACATGTGGGTTTTCTCTGGGTGTTCTGGTTTCCTTCCACATCTCAAAGATGCTCAGGTTAGTAAGTTGTGAGTATGCCAAAACATGGTGCCGCTCAGGCTGTGTTGATCCAGGCAGAATATGACATGGTGACCCTCCAACCTGAAAGTGGCCTCATTGTAGCAGTAGATGAGGCCATGGACTGACATTTTGGAATGGGAATGGGGATTTGAATTAAAATAGTTGGCTATCAGGATATCCTGCTTCCGGATGAAGCAAAGGTGCTATTTCTTGCCAAGCGGTCTAGCAAATCGAGGTCTTTGTGAAATACAATGGTTGAAAATGGCTCACCTTTCTTAGGGTAGCTGGGAATATATGAATGTTAGTTTAACCATGATACCTACATTCCAAGAATATCTGCTGTGATAATTAATTTGTATATACTTACTCAGTCTCCCCATCATGTACTTGCCAACTCTCTCCAAGCATATTTGAATCTGCAGCAAAGCTACCATTGGGCATAATTATGTCATCATTCTGGTCACCATTGTAGTTACCTAAATCATACAAATGAATAATGTCATTCTCTGCCATTGACTCATTCTCTGATAAAAGTACTCTGTGGCAACATCTTTTCCATTTCTAATGCTTCTAATGTTGCTGCAACCACTTCAACGTGAGGTCCTCCACTGGTCAGGATTAACCATAGATGTTGTGTCCTAGCTGTCTAAATGTTATGTAAACCAGCACAGTATGATATGGAGAGTAAGCTATTGCTCATGCAGCAGGCATCCCCTCTCCAAAGGAACAGCAGAGACCGATACAGTTTGGCACCAGCAACTTCACAGGAGTTGTCAGTCAGCATTGAACTCAACATAGGACTGCCTTAGGGATTTTAGCTCTGGATGTTTTCCTCAGGGTTTACTCCTGGACCCTTCCCCATGAGTAGGTATAGTTACAAGGCAGCGGAGGTTTGAGATCAGAGTTTTCCTTCTCTCAGATGAGCTGCCAAGCTCTGTTGATGAGCCTCATCTGCCCGAAGCGACTGGTTTTAAGTCGCACCAATAATCCTCCTTTCCTCTTTCTCCTGTCTGTAAAAACCACCTCAATCTAAAAGCGAAAATATCATGAACAGATTAACTCAAAATACTTTCCTTTGCAGTTGCTGAAATGTGACAACCACTGATGGAAAATAAGACTTTAAAAAACCTCTGAGACATGGAACAACACAGCACAAAAGCAGACCCTACAATCCATCATGTAATTGATAATTGGTTTACTATTGTCAAACCTACCTAGATATAATGAAAAGCTTTGTGTGCCAATCAAACAGATCGTTTCAAATGCAAGTCCACTAGGATGGAAAATATGAAGAAAAACAGTACTAGAATACAGAATTTAGTCTTACGTCTGAAGAGAAGATGCAATGCAGGAAGACAGTTAAGGCATAAGAGCCATGATGTGGTTCATTGAGATATTAAGAGTTCATGTATATAGAACAAGAGGTCCATTCAATAGTCTTTTAACAATGGGATAGAGGCTACCCTTGAACCAGGTGTTACGTGTTCTCAAACTGTTGTATCTGCTAACCAATGGGGGCCAGGAGAAGAGACAATGATGGGGCTGGGAGAGGTTCTTTTATTATGTTGGCCTGTTTTCTGATGGCAATGGGAAGTGTAGGCAGAGATTGGTTTTTGTGACCAACTGAGCTGTGTCCATAACTTTCTACAATTACTTGAGGTCATGCACAGAGAAATTGCCACACCAAACAGTGATGCATCCTGGCTCTCTCAGGCATGATGTCTTCGGAGCTTCTGCTGGTGCTTCTGTAACTCTAGGCTTTTACCGGATAGGGTTGCTAGCCCAATGCTCAGCTTTTTCAGCCAAGCTTCAAACCATCCATGACAGAGTTGGCATTATCTAATACCATTTTATAATGTCACCAGTAACATAATTTCAAACAAACTCATCTCCAAACTCTGATCAAGAACTTACTATGTGAAGATCAACAAAGACGTGCTGAATTTCCTTCGCCTTTTGAGGGAGAAAAGATGCTGGTGAGTTTCATGTCCATCTATGTAGCTGGCCTAGGTCAAGTTATTTACACCTAAATATTTAAGCTCTCAACCATCTCCACCTCAGCACCATTGATACAGGTGGATGGATACTCCACCGCACTTCATGAAGTCAATGGCTAGCTCTTTTAATTGGATGACATTGAGGCAAAGGCATTGTCTTGACACCATGCTATAACGCTCTTGATCACCTTCCTGTAATCCATCAAGTTGCTGTTTGAGATACCAGCTACCTCAATGATTACAGACTTATAGATGGAGTTAGAGATTATTCTGATCACACGATTGTGAGTGTGACAGAAGGGCAGTAAGGGGCTTATGCCACAGACATGTGAAGACATATTGCTACCTATCCTTACTTATTCCTGTCTGTTGGTAGAAGTCAAGGATCCAGCTGCAGAGGGAGGTACTGAGTTCTTGGTCAGAGTTTGGAGATTAATTTGTTTGGAATTATGTTACTGGTGGTATTATAAAATGTACTAGATAATACCAACTCTGTCATGACTGTCCGAAGTCTGGCTGTGAAAGGAGGAGGGTTGGGAATGAGGCTGGTAACCTCATCCCATCCCAGAGCTAAAGAAACACCAACAGAAGCTACAAAGATATTATCCCTGGGAGAGGAAGAATCTTCAAGGATGGATTACACCTAGGGACAACTTGAAAGACTGCCACAGGATAGAGGACTGGCCAGCTGCTGTTGGCAGCCCATGCTTGAGTAGGAGTGTTTGGCTTAAGAAGAAGAATATTGAATTATACTATTATGTGGATAATTTATGGTACTGGAATAATGAAATAATGGTGGTATTGCTCATGTCAATGACTAAGAGTTTGACACAGTGAGATGGTCAATTTGTGTTGAGCTGATCACTTGATCATAAACTACAAGATTTCTTGAATCTATTTGCAAAAATGTTAGTAAGAATCTTCATCATTCAATTAAAATGTCACAGCATACAAAAGCAAAAGAAATTTATAATTGAAACACAAAAGATTCTGCAGATGATAGTAATCCAGAGCAACACACAAAAAATGGAGGAATGTCAGCATTAAAAAAATAAAATTTGAACTTGTTTAACCTCGGTAGGAAAGTTCTAAAGATGATAATCAAAGACAGAAATACTATCAGTGGGACGGTTTTGATTGATTATAAAAATGAAGGATGATTTGTTAAAGGTATATCATGTCAAAATAACGCAAGTGAATTTTTCTGAAAAATAACCAAGTCAATGAGGAAAGTGCACTGATGCAGTATTTAGAGACTTCCAAAAGGCATTTGATAAAATGCCACCTAATTGGTTTGACATGAGGACAATGGAATAAAATGGATGTATCAACATGAATAAAAAATTGGCTTAATAATATGAAACAGAGTAGTAATGAAAGAACATTAGAGTGCTTCATGGATTGAAGGGCAATGTGCAGTGGAGACACCTACAAGTCAGAATTTGAACTGTGAACTTTTTCATATATATTAATCTGGATGAGTGAATGTGGTAAAATTTCCAAATATGTAGATTATATGAAAGTGTAGGCAAGTAGAAATGCATTTGAAGAAGATGACATTTAATGCTGAGAAATATGAAGGGTTGCATCTTGGTCAGAGAAAAAAAGAGGTAATACAATACAGAGGGTAAAATTCAGGGCAGATAGATCTGGGAGTATCTCTGCATAATTTGCTGAAAATGGCACAACAGGTTGAAAAAATGGTTACAAATGCATAAGAGATCTTGTGTTTTACCAATTAACAGAAAGCAAGAGTGAGGAAGTCATAGGTGATGAAAGTACAGCTAAAATATTGTACCCAGTTGGACAATCTTTCTCAGAATGCCATGCTGATGGACAGATTGGAACATGGCCATTTACTATTGAAACGGATATTTACTTTCTTTTTTACCCAGCCTAAAGTGTGTTTGATGCTGATGAGGTGGGAAATTGGTTTATTATTGTCATGTGGACCGAGGTACAGTGCAAAACTTGTCTTGCGTATCATCTATACAGATCAATTTATTATACAGTGCATTGGCATAACAAGGGAAGGCAATAACAGAATGCATTATAGAGTGCCACAACTAAGAGAAAGCGCAGTGCAGGTAGACAATAAGGAGCAAGATCATGTTTTCTGACTTTACGTATCTTCAGTCTAATGGGAGGGGTCAGGGAAGAAGACAGACTGTCCGGGATAGCTGGGACATTTGATTATGTTCTGCTTTACCAATGCAGCAAGAAGATTCAGAGGAGGGGAGGCTGATTTCCATGACATACTGAGCTGTGTCTACCACTCCCTGCAATTTCTTGTGGTCATGGGCAGAGCAGTTGCCATACAGAGCAATTATGGTTTCTATGATACAGCAATAAAAAATAGTGAGAATCAAAGAAGGCACATCTAATTTCTTTGGCCTCCTCATGAAGTAGAGGCCTGGTGAGCTAACATACTCAATTACTGGCATTACCATTCATAATACACTATCATACATTAAAATAATAAATGTGCCTTTGATCAAGCCACATCACAAATAGTCATTAAGCTGTTAAAATTAATACCACTTTGACATTTAAAGATAGAAGTGCTTATATTGGCCAGTAAGTCACTTTAAGCGTGGACCTACCACACATGCCGCAAAGTAGTCCAGAATATGTAGATGGCACTGACACATCAACATGGTGGATACCATCAAACCTCACCAACAAACCAAAGTCAGTCTCCAGTAGAACATAGGTGCCACTCATCTGTATCACTAGAAGGTCCATGAAAAACACAGGCAGGTTTACTCGTTCTCCATTCAGCTACAGAAAGAAACAAAAATGCTACTATTTATCTGAGAGCAAGGAGTCACCATAATTTAATCACATCCTAAATTGTCTGATCTGAACTAACAGAAGATACAGCCACACCATGTTCTTGGACTTTCAAAGGCCTTGACTGATTATTTAGAGATCCAAATTCAAATCCTGCTAAGGCAACTGAGGAATTCAGCTTTTGTGAATTAAACAACAATTTAATTTTTAACTTCCAAGTTGTAATAAGAATTCACCTGTCTTAATAATGGCTTTTAAGAAATTAAATTTTATGTTTTTATTTATTTAGAAATACAGCACAGAATATGCCCTTCCAGCTATGCTGCCCAGCAATCCCTGATTTAATCCTAGACTAAACATGGATAATTTACATTGACCAATTAACCTACTAAACAGTACACCTTGGACCGTGGGATAAAACTAGAGCACCCAGAGAATGCTGCACACATTCCATGGGGAGGACATACAAATCCTTACACAGGATGCCAGGTTTGAACTCTGAACTATGATGTCCGAGTTGTAATAGTGTCAAACTAACCAATACACTACCATGACACCCAAAATCTGCTGCTGTGGCCTATATATGACTCCAAACCAGAAGAATGTTGATAGACTCTGAACTGATTTCAATTGGGAATGCAGGCATTACTGAAATTAGGCTGATTCAGCTAAGCCTTCTCCCTGTGACTGAGCTTTCAAACGATACAAATTCAGACCAGGATACCATAACAGATAACAGTTTTGAGAAAATGTTGTCAATATTTCAGTTAAATATCATGTACTCATTATCTCATATTTAAGGAACTAAATACTGATTCTACAAATACTGGAAGTGTTCTGTTTAAAATAATGTATTTCTTCCCAAAAAACATATCAGGTCACTCTAATTTCAAGATTATTGTAATTCAACCATACGACTAAACAAAACATCACTGCTCTGGGCCCAAGGTGTATACACAGGACAGTCATGCATAGTACATACAGTTATGATCAGTACATAGTCACAGAGTAAGCCCCTGAATGGCATGGTCTGAAGATTGACAGGTTGACATGAAGTGTGATGTGCATGCTTATGTAAGACAGTATAATGTTATTGGCACTTTAATGTATAATAAAACAAGCAGTTTGAAATATGTGAATGAGCAATGGTATCCAGTCTAAGAGCAAACTTAGCGGACTTTACGTGCTACATTTATATCTTTTTATTTAATCAGATCTGCTACGGAAACTATAGTTTATATGAAATAATAAGACAAGCAGAATGTGCTGTTCCTTAAATTGTTTGTATATACAAAATCATATCATAAATTTTCACTCAACACAAAGCATCACCAAAAACTTCTTAGAAGAATATTATTCTGTTTTCCAGCAAGAAAAGGAACAGCAGAGTACATATTCTCAAACAATACAACTACTAAGTGACCAGAATAAAAATACTGGAAATACCCAGTAGAAAAGACAGTAGATGAAGAAAGAGTAACATGTTCTGATGTAAAGTGACGCATGCTCTGGTATATTCTCTACAGAAGCTGACCAACCTCAATTTGTGTTTTAATTTCAGGTTTTGAGCATTTTCAGTACAGTTTTTTTAGTTTCAGTTACCATCTATCTATGTTTTACAACAGTGTCCCCAATCACATCTCTAGCCTGAACTTGCCTTATCAGTGGAAAAGCAGTGAGCTGAGACAAGTCCTTTACTAGCTTTGAACAAACAAAAATCTGAATAAAAATACCTACCAGGACTTTACGATCTTTCATGATGGAAATTGTGCTGTTATATACTAACACATGCACAGAATTCACCCAGGACACTTTGGTATTGGCACCTCTCTGCTCATTTGTTGCTGACACACTAAAAAAAGGGAGATCTGAAACTTCACTGCATCGCTTGGAGAGCACATATGTGCAAGTTCCCATGAAGTGATGAACATGCATGTCAAAGGTATTATAGTGTGGATCTCCTGAAGTGCTGCATGTGGCATGACCTGTACAAAAAAAATTCATGGATGAAGCAACATATCTAGAAAACTATTACAGTTATTACCAAATTTTAAAAACAAAGAAGGTGCCAGAGGAAGTAAGCAAGTCAGGCAACACCTGTGTAGGGAAATGGGCAGTTGACATTTTGGGCCTAGACCATTCACCTGTACAGATGCTGTCTGACCCACTGAACTTCTCCAGCGTTTTGCTTGTTGCTCTAGATTCCCAGATCTGCAGTCAGCATCAGCAGACAGGAAGACTCTACAATGGGTATTCAAAACTGCCCAATGCATCACCAGCACCAGCCAACCTGCCATCAAGGACATATATACAGAAAGGTGCTGGAAAAATCCCAATAACAACACCCACCCAGCTCATAGACTGTCCCACTCCCACCAGGGAAGGGTCTATATAGCATCCATGCCAGGACCACAAGACATAGAAACAGTTAATTTCCCCAAGCAGTAAGGCTGATCATCACCTCCACCCACTAACCCACCCCTCCACACCCAACCACCACTACTTTATCATTTCCTGTCAGTCACTTTATGTACAGACATTCTTGTACCTTGTGTCACTTTATGGACACACAATCAATCTATGTAAATAAGCTAGCTTGTGTATTAATATTCACTGTGGTCTTTTTTATTTAACTCGGTGTTTTTCTAGGCTGCACTGGATATGGAGTAACAATTACTTTGTCTCCTCTACACTTGTGTACTGGAACTGACATTAACCAATAATAGTAAGGATGGATAAGTTCAGCATGTCAGGGAGCTTACGTGAAAGAGAGAAACAGTAATCATTTCAGGGCTGGCACTCTTCATCTGAACGATTCTGATGAAGGGTCCTGTATCTGATTCCCTTTCCACAGATGCTGCCTGGCCTGCTATGGCCTTCCAGCATTTCCTTTTTTTTGGATTTCCAGAACCTGTTTTTGTTTACTTTAATCAACTACTTCCTTCTATTTGAAATCAATGTTATCTACCAAAAGATAAATGCAAATGAAAATGGAAATTCTTCTTTTCAAAGTAGTCCATTGAAATATTCACTTTCTTTCTGACAATATTCTGCCTTCTTTCTTTCCTGAACATGTTGATTCCTTGATGCATAATGTTTCAGGTGTGTTTAATGGTATTTTCCTGTTTTGTTTTGCATAATGGTGAATGACAATAGTTTATTTAGCCATGCCTACATCTGAGCTTGTTTGCCATAGCTGATCAGGAGTGCCAGTCCAGGATGGTTTTTTCCCTATTACTGTTTATGAAATTAGACTTTTTTAGTTCTGATATGTGTATATCATATCCATAACCAAATATTGAACCTATGATGGATATATATGAGGTAAATGCAAGCAGGCTTTTTCCACTGAGGTTGTGTGAGACTAGAACTAGATGTCATGGGGTAAGGGTGAAAGGTGAAATGTTCATGGCCATCCTGTGGAGAACTTTTTCACACGGAGGATGGTGCGAATGTGGGACAAGATGTCAGCGGAAGTGGTGGATATAGGTTTGATTGCAACATTTATAAGAAATTTGCATAGGTCCGTGGAAGGGAGGGATATGGAGGGCTATGGTTCGGAAGTAGGTCAATGGAACTAGGCAGAATAATAGTTCAGCACAGACTTGATGAGCCTATGAGCTTATTTCTGTGCTGTAGCAATTTATGACTGTATGACTCCAACTGCTTCCTAAAGTGATATTCATAATTGCTAAGATTGTTGCTCCTGTTCAATATTTAGGCACGATTGACACCAAAATAGCAGAGGTCTTTAGTATAAGAAATAAATTACATCTATTCTTCCCATTGGAAAACAGACCTGATCCTCATAGGAAACAGAATCTAAGAATGAATAGGGAATGCCCATATTACCTAAATTGTGTCATGAAAAATAACAGTTAAAATTATTTATTTAAAATTAAGCAAGGAGAACACAAAAAAACATGCAATAGCTGCACCTGGGAGAGCAACACATCAAGATGGTAGAGCTGAGAACCTTTCTGAAAAAGATTTTGAAGTCATGGGGACTGCAGTGTAGTGTGAAAAAGTAAAGATAGATAAACAAATTGATTAAATGGCATTAGACAAAATCCAAGCCTTTCACTGCTTTTACAAGTTAATAGCATAAAAATTAAATGATAAGTATTAAAACATTTTAGAGGAGTCTCTTTCCACTAATCTGATGTTTGTTCAGGTGGTACACTCAGATTGTTTCTGGAAGAATGTGAGTGTAGGAAGTTAAGGTTGCAGCAAAAAGACCTCAGCAAACAAGATGTTCTTTGAATAAAATGGGAACAAGAGAGAGGACAACAAAACTCTCCATTGCATGATATGAATACATTGGGCTGAATCGCTTCTTTCAAAGCCATGAATTTATACAATACTGTAAGAATGTGTCTAAAGCAGCACAATGCAGTTACACATCCAGATTGACAAACAGAACAAACATAGCCAGAAGCCAGATGTTGGTGCTGTGAAATCAAGAACCTCAAAAATCAGAATGAGAATCAGGTTTATTATCATGGCATGTTGTGAAATTTGTTATCTGAGCAGCAGCAGTTCATTGCAATACATAAAATAGAAGATAACAAAGCAAAAATAAATAAATAAATAAATCCATTACGATATTCATATATCAAATGGATTAAAACTCATGCAAAAACAGAAAAAATATATACATTATAAAAAGTGAGGTGGTGTTCATGGGTTATATGTCCATTCAGGAATCGGCAGGCAGAGGGGAAGAAGCTGTTGCTGAATCACTGAGTGTGTGCCTTCAGGCTTCTGTATCGCCAACCTGATGACAACAATGAGAAAAGGGCATGCCCTGGGTTCTGGAGGTCCTTAATAATGGACGCTGCCTTTCTGAGACACTGCTCCTTGAAGATACAATGAGCACTTTGTAGGCTAGTACCCAAGAACAGAGCTGACTAAATTTACGACCCACTGCAGCTTCTTTTGGTCCGATGCAGTAGCCACGCTCCCATCCCCATATCAGATAGTGATGTAGTCTGTTAGAATGCCCTCCATGGTACGACGAAAGTAGTTTTTGAGATACTGAGTTTCAAAGTGTGGTTTGTGCAGAAAAAAAAATTCCTTGTAAACAGAACATAAAAGTAAGTGAACTGGCTTAACCAGAAGGATTCAGACAGAAAACTGGAACAAAGAATAGTCCTTCCTTCTGAAGTCCACAAAGGGAAGAGAGGCCTCATTCCATCCCAGGAATTCCTGCCATTCTGAAGTCCCCAACCTCAAACAGAAACACAAAAATTCAAACTCACATACCTGTAAGGGCGGGCGTTGTGGTACTGGCTGTAGTTGAGATGCTCGTAGTTGTTGTCGTTCCACAACCCTCTGCAGGAATAAAATAGTACAGACGCAGAACAGATTAACCTTTATATCATAATCACATCATCTCACATTTCTAGTTGACTAAAGCATGGAAAACCAAAAGACAACCACAGCACGACAGGAGCACTGCAATTTTGTTGAATTAAATAAATGCCGCTATTAGTAGCGCTACAGTGAAAGCAAGCGCTGAGTACAACAGACCCACCTCCACAGCATCCTAAGTGAAAGGAAATGTCATCCACAGCAACATCGCTCCGGTAGTCTTGGCCACGGACCGCCTCCAGGAGGATCTGTCAGAGAAAGCAGCAAAACTTCAGCAGGAAACAGCCAGTCAAGCAGCACGACGGAAGCCCCAAACTTGCATTTCACTTCAGTAAATCATGGGTGCACAACAGTTCTGAGACTGTGATGAAATCATTCAAGAGAGAATAAATCCAAAAATTATTTGAAAAATAACTGCCGGCTCTTCAAAATTGTAAAGCACAGAAAGAGTGCATTAAGCGGGTTATATCAGGCAAAGAACAGGAAATTCAATTTCATCAACAGCACTTCCATACGTTCAAAATAATTCCATTGACATTTCAGTCTATCGCAAGACTGAAATGCCAGGGGCTGGGAGAAGAAAGATCAATCATTTGGACAACAGGAGATCCCCAATTTCAGTGTTAAAAATTGAGCAAGTGTTCTGAATGAGTACTGTTACAGAGAGAACAATAACATTCAGGATTTAACTTGTGGAAACTATAGAAAGGGTGCAGAGGAGATTTACAAGGATGTTGCCTGGATTGGGGAGCACGCATTATAAGAACAAGTTGAGTGAACAGGGCCTTTTCTCCTTGGAGCAACGGTGGATGAGAGGTGACCTGATAGAGGTGTATAAGATGATGAGAAGTATTGAACATGTGGATAGGCAGAGGATTTTTCCCAGGGCTGAAATGGCTAACATGATAAGGCACAGTTTTTAGGTGCTTGGAAGCAGGTACAGAGGAGAGGTTAGGGGTAAGTTTTTCACATATAGAGTGGCGAGTGCGTGGAATGGGCAGCCGGCGATGCTGGTGGAGCTGGATACAATAGGGTCTTTTAGAGACAACTGATACGTAAATGGAGTTGAGAAATATAGAGGGCGATAGGTCACTGGAGGTAATTTCAAAAATAAGTACATGTTCGGCACAGCATTGTGGGTCGAGGGGCTGTATTGTGCTGTAGGTTTTCTGTGTTTCTGCAGAAATCTTTGGGTTGGGTAAAAAGATGCATTGATATGCGTGTATAGACAATAAAATGCAAGGTTTCAATTAATTAAGAGCTGTGTCGGGAATTCCCTAAAGTGGATCACTGGTTGATAAGTCTACAAATTTTGATGGACTAAAACTCGTTGATTGCAAGGGGAGAGGAAAGAGAACAGTGGCGTGCAGCATTAAGAATATCTGCAAACTCATCAACTTTGGACAGTGTGGGAAATGCACTAAAATTTTGCAATCATTTTCACCCAATGCAAACACCATTGGGTACATGGTGACTCCATTATTGTTTATTTACCTGGACTTGTATGAATTAAAAAATCATTTCAGTGACTTCTTGAATATTATCCATGCAGCCTACCTGAGAACCTCCAGACAGGTCAAGGTCAACCTGTCCTTCAATCCATCGGTTTCCCTTATTTCCTGAATCAGACCACTTCAGCACTGCTGTTCCACTTTCAACCTGGTAAACATTCAAAGCCATGCGCTGACCTACTCCATACATGTGGTACCAGAATCGCATGCAGTGAGCTCCTCTCTCTGCACATGGACCGCTGACCAGATGGGCTCGGTCTCCTGGTTGGCCATCGTTGCCTTCAATGTAGATGTAGTAACCACCTGCAAACACAAGAAGGTTTATTCTTCCAATAGAAATCAGGTGCACAGTGGCTGAGCAGCAATCTCACATCACCTACCTGCTGTGGTGTGGTCAAAGCTCGGTCCTGTGTTATATGATGGTGTCGGCCCTCTGTTGCGTGTCCAGTCCAACGTATCGCTCTTGGATTGGGCCCAATGGCACAGGTCTTTGTCAAAGTTACAATCCAGTGGACAACCTGCCGAGTTCAGAAAGACAGACATTCATCGGAATACTCTCAACAACTGTTGAAAATATTCAACACCATACTATTGAATCAAGACACTGTACAGTCGCTCGGTACCGTACTTTACGGGAGGCACCTAAATTTTCCACACCTACCCATCAGAGGATTAAGACTTTTAATTTATAATTGATTATTACAATGGGATAAGCGTCCTTTATTTAAGATTAAACAGGATTGGGAAAAGGAACTCAATTTGACTTTTATATGGGAGGATTGGACTCAGATTCTGAAGCTGGTTAACTCTTCTTCGATCTGTGCTAGTCATTCACTGATTCAATTTAAAATTGTACATCATTACCATGTGACCAAGGAGAGACTCTCTGAAATATTTCCCAATGTTGATAGTTATTGTATTGTGATAGATGTAAAACTGAGATAGCTACATTGACACGTGTACTGGTCATGATCTATACTGGAACAGTTCTGGAAGTCATCTTCTCGACAATTTCTAAAACACTCAGAGTTAACCTGCAACCTAATAACTTGACTGTGCTTTTTGGAATAATTCCTCAAAATATCCATGGTATTTCTGTGTCTAACCAACATGTTATTGCATTTGTTACATTGATAGCAAGGAGGGCCATTTTGTTGAAGTGGAAGGATATATCAGCTCCTACTTTGTCACAATGCTTCTTCTCAAGTGATGCTATGTCTTAGTTTGGAGAAAATTAGAAGTCGAACCTTTGAAACTTTATTTGATTTTGAGAAATGATGGGTCTCATTTGCTCGCTAGTATCATTTGAGCTCATTGATAGATCTTCTCCATCATCTAATTGTAAGATTTTTGATATATTTTTCTTTCTTGCTGGCGGTTTGATGTTTATTTTTAGAAGCTTTTTGCATGACGCATGGCTCCGGGGTTGCACTCCTAATGGTTTTCCCCCCACTTTTCTCTTAGTAGGGCTATTTTATATTCACAAAATTTTCGATCTTTAAGATAATTTCTTTTTTTTTCTTTCAGGCATTGTAAGTGTTGTTACTTTGATGTATTTGTGTTATTTTTGAATAATATAACAATAATAAAAAGATTCAAAAAGAAAAGACAATTAATGAGGACAGGATATCACTCAAAATCTACAGGGAAAGGAAGAATAAATTACGTTCCCTGTTAATCAGACTTCAGTGCCAGTCAGCAGAGATGTTTATTCAGATTCCATTGTCAGCTTGAAGGACTTGCTACTTGCTGCAAAGTACTCGGGATTCTGTACACTGAGCCGGAAGGCTCCTTCAGGAGATATTGTGCACCTTTTACCGGTCTATTACATCGTGGCATGATGCAGTCCCAGAAACGTCACTGATGGCAAAAGCCTCAGCTTGCATCAGGAACTTCAAACATTAAGAGTATTAACTCTTGAATACCTTTCTCAAAAACAATCCTTCATTCATCAGTGGGGGACAACATGTAAACTACTAGAATCCCTTTGCCCAACTCTCTGCAAAGCAACTTGCATGGAGCTGATTGGACAGCAAAAAGCTTGGGTTTCCGATGGAAAATGACTTTTGTCTCTTAACTGGGTTTCTCCATTCACCACATGCAGAAGTAAAACAGAGGAATAGATTCAGAGTTTGGACTTACAGTTCTCAGGACAGCCACTCTGCTGCCTCCAGTCTCCCAGCGCAACACCAGCTGCTTCACAAGCTGAAGCATAAGACTCCAGCATGTTGCACATCTGAACAGAGTCTCCGCCAGTCACACAATGATCGTAGACGCAGCTCTCAAAGTAGAGTTGAGGTGGGATATGCCAGTGGCACTCTTCAAATGGACCAGGGTTAGCCAAGACTATTTTACAGTATCTCTCTGCCTCTTCGCTTGCTGCTGGCTCGCATGGAGGTGGAAGTGGAGCTGTTTGGTTACACCTGTGCAACAGAAACAACCTCTCACTCTTCTCAAATTTAATTTATCCCATTTAGTCCTCTCCAAAACAGAAAGAAGCTTGGAAGGCTACAGGCAGGGCTTGAGAGAAAAATACACCATGCCATCAGAATATACAAGGAACAACATGACTCCGTTACACAACTGAAAAGACTGAAAGACATCCTGAAATCAACACTGGAAATATCTTTACATTTCTCCCCTGTGTGCCCTTGTCATTCAAAAGAACAATACACTCGTGCTGATTCGAATTATCTCCTTGATATCGCTTCCTTGCCCCAACATTGCTTAGATTCAAGCAACATTGCCACTTGCTGCAACACTTTTCAGGACTTGTGGAGACATTTTGCTAGTTTTTCTTCACGTAAATCACACACAGCAATACTCACGGCCAGTCATCGTCAGTAACTGTCCAACTGTTCCCAAATTGGTTTGAATCCAAGGCTAGTATTCCATCAGGTTTCAGGAAGTCATCCAGTTGGTCATTGGTGTAGGTTCCACATAAGCCACACAGCTGTCCTTTGTATCTCTCGTCCACAACTACCACCAGTTGATGATCTCCGTCAAACTTCACCTGAAGACCAAAGTCGGTCTGGAGCACAACATATGACCCTAGCAGCGACAGTCTTACCGAAGCAATGGGTGTCACAGGGAGATACACCCTCACTCCATCCACCTAAACAAAGCATTACAGAGTTAGCTTCCAGAAAATCACAAACAACCCAACTGATGCTTGACAACGTCATGTCAATGCTGAAAATTATACTCTTTCCAGTATATAATACTCACATAAACGTCCCTATTTTTCCGCAATGCAATGTGGAGGTTGTGCAGGCGCACGCTCACCGAGTTAATGGCAGTCCAGCTCGGACTACCTCGGTGCTCATTCCTACTCGTCACAGAAAATTGGACAGATGTATTTCCACAAGTCTCGGTCACCGTGTAATTGCAGGCACCCTGGAAATGGTACAGCTTCCCATCAAATGTTGTGTAGTGCGGGTCGCCATAGATGTGGCAAATGGCAGTGTCAGCGCCGTAACATCCCAAATTGCCACCCTGCACTTTGCAGATTTCTCCCGGTCCACAAGTTGCTGGCTCGCACACGATTCGGTCATTGCCAGTGCAGCGGCACCTTTCTTGACATCCGTCTTCCCAGAACATTGCACCTTTCTGGCACACAAACGGCAAGGTTTATTTCCAAAAGTGCTATGTGCTCTGATGGGAAACAGAACCTTCTTTCCATAGAAACCAAAGTGTACCACAAACACTTCCAACTTACCTCGTAGTATTTGTTCTTGTGCGTGCAACCACAGTTCTCCACAGACACGCACGAGCTTCCACTCAGGACAAAGCCATGGTTACACTCACAGTCCTCCACACAAGGCTCACTGCAGTTCCCCGAAGCAAAGCGGTCAGTGCAAGTGGCTGGACAAGCGCTAGCGCATGCGTTATAATGGCTGTTGGCTTCACACACCATACCTGAAAGCAGCAGAGAAGCAACAAAACTGTTTACACTTCAACTCAAGCTTCACAAATGGCAATTCTCTGACACGATGTCGTACAGCTCCGAACACTGCTAAGTACATCGGATTCCGGTTAATTGGACCATCAGTTAATCAGGGCAGCTGCTTATTTGGAACAACTCTTAAGCAACAAAATCTAATCCAGAAAATAGCCCTCATTCCTTTCGTTTGTTTGGGACACCGTGTCGCCTCGTCGGGCCAGTAGACTTCTGACAAATAATGTATAACTTGCGCAGGGGGTCCCAACCTGTGGTACGCGGTCTGCTTGGAAAATGGTAAGGGACCACGACATAAAGAAGGTTGGGAGCCCATGAACTTGTGTCAGCCGCGTGGACACGTGTGGCCGTTGGACACTACACTGTGCTTACAGCGAAGAGTTTTCAAATAGTGTCAGTTGAATGTGCTTCTGATCTTTGTCACTGATAATTGGTGAGAAATAAGCAGCAAGACAATTCAGAACTCTCTTGCTCACTGCGGTTCCAGGCAGTCAGGCTTGGAGATGCCAGAAAAGGCTGGGATTGAAAAGGAAATGATCTCAGTACTTCAACAAATTAAGAACTACAAACAACTTGAGTGTCTCAGCAAACGCCTTAAACGTTACAATAAAAGTGAACTTTTGAGGCATGCAATTGGCTAAAGCACTGTATGAAGGCAGTACAATCAACAACCGGTGTCTGCACTGATCTCCTTCATTAAATGGCAGCGTCTACTGAGTGATTCCTCTATCGATAACTATTGGGAACTAATACATTGATTTAGTCTACTGTAGTAGTACTGGATGGTTTCCAATTTGCTCTGTATTTCTTTTAAATACATAATTTGCTGAATAAACTCTTCTCGGACTTCCATCCGGTAACAAGTATCGATTTTAACTGATGGTGATTTGATGACAAATTCTGCCATCTTCATCATGGATGTAGATAATTTGTTGATCGGTTAAACAGCAGTTTGTCTTTTTTTTAATAACTTTTAATTATTTCCATGACCCTTTGGCTGATTGGGGGCATTCACTTAATTAAGCCACAATGCACTGGTCCCGGGTGTCTCAATGAACCGGAATCCAGTGTATTACTCCAACAGCATTTGCAGGAGACAACTCATACGTACCACAGAAAGTCGAGTTCCTCCATGGCACAATGGTCACTCCTGCTCTCTGGCAGGCATCTGAGTAGATCTGCAGGGCATTACACAGAGCTCCTTCGTCTCCTCCGGTCAAGCACAGTTCAACAACACAACTTTCAAAGAAACCATTGGTGTTGATCACAGAGTGGCAGTTTACAAATGGCCCCTGTTGACTGGTGATCAGACCACAGAAATCATCACCTCGATAGCGCTCCTCATCTGCGGGCTTACACTCTTCTGGCTCGACGGGGTCGCAACCTGGCTCGTCAGGTGGCACCTTCCAGCTATTTCCCAGTTCGTTGTCATCCTTAGCTTGCGTTCCATCAGCTTTCATGTAGTCATCCTGCCGTATTCCATTGTAGTTACCGCACATACCACAAACCCGATTAAAGTACGTACTGGGCACCTTCACTTCCACGGAATGATCAGTGTCGTAAGAAACGTACAGGCCGAAATCAGTTGTCAGCACCACGTATCTTCCGCTCCTTCTCACACTCAGGCCACCTTCGCCACGCCCAACAGGTAAGGTCTCCCACACGTCATCAACCTGTGCACAAGACGAAATACTGCATCATACAGACTGTATGGGGCCGCAGCCCTGGAGAAACAAAACAACCATTTGCACCGTACTCCTCTCAAGCCCTTCAGGCATGTCTAATGATCTTAGCCATCACATCCGTACACACTCACCTGCGTTCAGAGCCCCACTTCAGCTGAGGATAAAAAGATCTCAATGCCGCTTTAATTAGACTCATTTCCGTCGCACTGCGCATCCCTTCTCACTTACTCGCATCTCCAGTTACAAGCAAAGTGCTTTACCGATCAAGTGTTTCCATGTCAAATGATTTTTCGTGGAGAGAGCTGTACTTTAGCAGATTTAGACTTACAGTAAGAGACTTACCAACACCCGCCGACGTTCCCGCTTCACAATCCAAACACTGTGGCCGTGAACAGTTACATGAACTTTCTGAACGTAAGATACTCTTGCGTTGCCACGATTTTCATTCTTTGTTTCAATGTTGAAGTACGGAAGGGAGGAGGAATTTCCACACGACTTGGCGATTGTGTACGTACAGCTGCCCATAAAGTGGAGGGTGGCTTTGTCAAAGGTGTTGTAATGCGGATCATTATGCACTCTGCAGATACCGTACGTGTATGGGTAGCAACCGGGGACGCCGTTTACAACTCCACAGTATGAACCTGTAGAACACGTTGAATCCCTGCACACCATATTACTGCCTGCAGAAGGACATCTACATTTTCTTGAGCAGGTATCATCTGTCCAGAGTTCAGAGCCCACTGGGTAGTGCTTTCCTTCATACCAGCAACCACACTTATCCTCTGGCACACATCGGTCATTGTAGAGAAGGTAACCACTGTCACACACACAGCCTTCCACGCAAGGTTGCAAGCAGCGCGATGGAGCACTCGGACTCACACAGGTGGCTGGGCAAGCTGAGCCGCACTGCTCATAATGGCTATTCGCTCCACACTTTACAGCTGTGAACGGAATCCATACGGTTACACGTTACTTTCATCTGACATTCCTTCCATCAAACACTTCTCACTGCTCTCTATCTCCACTGAGTCTCACTGAAAGGTCTGGCACTATACTCTCAAGCACTTACGGCAGAAGCTCTCATTCCTCCAGGGATCCACACTCGCTCCCTCTGACTGGCATGCATCTCCGTACGACTCCAAACTGCTGCACAGAGCCTCCTGCTCCATGCCTAACGCACAAAGGTCGTACACACAGTCAGCAAAATAAGCTTCCGGGTCGACTCTCGAATGGCACCCTTTGAAAGGACCGTCTGCATCCTTGATTATCCCACAGTAATATTCACTTTCGATGATACGCTTTTCATCCTTACTGCAATTTGGTCTGATGCCAACATCAGGAGTACACCTGGGGAAACAGCAGCATCCCAAATCACAATTACTTCCAGCTAAATCAAAACTCAAAGAGCATAAAGATGGAGATTGGAAACTGGACAGTTAGTTTCCAACCGAATGGAAAAGTTGCCAGCAGCTTGCTGCCAGTCACACTGTACCTTGTGTCATTTCCAGACTGCCAGCTGTTGCCCAAGCTGACTGAATCAGGTTCCATTATTCCATCTGGATTCAGAAAATCATCCCTTCTGTCTTCATTATAGTTTCCACACATTCCACACACCTTGCCTTTGAAGAGACTCGGGAGAGTCACCTCAGCTCGATGCCTGCCATTAAACTTCACTCGCAATCCAAAACTAGTGGCAATGACGACGTACTGCCCAGACAGAGTGACAACAACACCCGGGCTGACTGCAACAGGTAGCACTGCCTCTTCCCCATCAACCTGCAAGCATCCAAATCATTCATCAATTGATTCTTCTGCAGACCTTGCAATGCACCTGACAAAAGACACTTAGCACATCCAGCCCTTACCTTTACCACACGCCCCTTCCCGAGCGTGATTCTGTGATTGGAAACCTCAACGTTGACTTGTCTCACGTAAGACACGTACGGGTTACCGCCTCTGTGCTCATTTGCAGCTTCAACTTTGAAATAGGGCAGACTGCTGTTGGTACTGCACAGTTTTGATAAGGTGTACGTGCACGTTCCCATAAAGTCGTGAGCTTGGCCATCAAAGGTCATATAGTGAGGATCTCCTTGTACTATGCAGGAAGACTCTGAAAACATCAAAATAGTCAGAATTACTCTTGTTATTACTGACATACTTCGTGAAGTTTGTTGTTTACTGTAAGGAATAGAGCACAACACATTCCAAATTACTGCAAGTTAGAAGCAGAAAATAAATAAATAAACAGAAGGGGAAATGTGAGGTAGCATACACGGACTGTTCGGAAATATTACGGCAGAACGATAGAAGCTGTTCCTCAAATCCGAGTGTGGATCTTCCATCTCTTCTATCTCTTTCCCAATGGCAGTAATGGGGAGGCATGCCCTGATGGCTTATCAATAGATGCCAACTCTTTCAGGTACAGACTTTTGAAGGTATCCTTGACGATGTGGAGGGTTAGTCAGCCCTTGTGGCTAAAGGGATCAGGGGGTATGGAGAGAAAGCAGGTACAGGGTTCTGAGTTGGATGATCAGCCATGATCATACTGAATGGCGGTGCAGGCTCGAAGGACTGAACAGCCTACTCCTGCACCTATTTTCTATGTTTCTATGTTTCTGAATGTACTGGCGATTTGTATGGATCTTCTCAGGATCAGACTATGACCATTTGCATTCTTTACCAAAGAGATTCATGGGACTGATAACTCAATGCAGATGATAATGTTTAGATTAACAACTCAATTAACAGATGGCATAATCATCTCTGGAGAGGGAGAGTTGAGGAAATTGAGGGTAGAGTGAGAGGAGACAAGGAATTTTCTTTTCACCCAAAACGTGAACATTAGTGCTCAGAAAATGAAGACCTCAGAACAGCGGTCCATGCAGACACAATTCCCTCCAAATGTTGACAACTCACCAAGTATGCAGATGAACTTGTTTAAGCAGAATTATTAAGATGGAAAACTACAAGAAGCAAAAGACTACAAGGTACTACTTTAGCATGGCATGCCTGCGATGGGCTGAGAGGCCTCCTTCTCTCCCAGGAATTTCTACCATTCTGGAAACCTCCAATATAAACCGCACCACAAAGATTCCACATCACATACACATTGCATTCCCATACCTGTAAGGGCGGGCGTTGTGGTACTGGCTGTAGTTGAGGTGCTCGTAGTTGTTGTCGTTCCACAACCCTCTGCAGGAATAAAATAGTACAGACGCAGAACAGATTAACCTTTATAACAGAATCACATCATCTCACATTTCTAGTTGACTAAAGCATGGAAAACCAAAAGACAACCACAGCATGACAGGAGCAATGCAATTTTGTTGAATTAAATAAGTGCCGCTATTAGTATTGTTACAGTGAAAGCAAGCGCCGAGTACAACAGACCCACCTCCACAGCATCCTACGTGAAAGGAAATGTCATCCACAGCAACATCGCTCCGGTAGTCTTGGCCACGGACCGCCTCCAGGAGGATCTGTCAGAGAAAGCAGCAAAACTTCAGCAGGAAACAGCCAGTCAAGCAGCACGACAGAAGCCCCAAACTTGCATTTCACTTCAGTAAATCATGGGTGCACAACAGTTCTGAGACTGTGATGAAATCATTCAAGAGAGAATATATCCAAAAATTATTTGAAAAATAACTGCCGGCTCTTCAAAATTGTAAAGCACAGAAAAAGTGCAATAAGCGGGTCATATCAGGCAAAGGACAGGAAATTCAATTTCACCAACAGCACTTCTATACGTCCAAAATAATTCCATTGACATTTCAGTCTATCGCAAGACTGAAATGCCAGGGGCTGGGAGAAGAAAGATCAATCATTTGGACAACAGGAGATCCCAATTTCAGTGTTAAAATTTGAGTAAGTGTTCTGAATGAGTACTGTTACAGAGAGAACAATAAAATTTAGGATTTAACTTGTGGAAACTATAGAAAGGGTGCAGAGGAGATTTACAAGGATGTTGCCTGGATTGGGGAGCACGCATTATAAGAAGAAGTTGAGTGAACTGGGCCTTTTCTCCTTGGAGCGACGGTGGACGAGAGGTGACCTGATAGAGGTGTATAAGACGATGAGAAGTATTGATCATGTAGATAGGCAGAGGATTTTTCCCAGGACTGAAATGGCTAACACGATAAGGCACAGTTTTTAGGTGCCTGGAAGTGGGTACAGAGGAGACGTTAGGGGTAAGCTTTTAACATATAGAGTGGTGTGTGCGTGGAATGGGCAGCCGGCGATGGTGGTGGAGCTGGATACAATAGGGTCTTTTAGAGACTCCTGATACGTAAATGGAGTTGAGAAATAGATAGGTCACCGGAGGTAATTTCGAAAATAAGTACATGTTCGGCACAGCATTGTGGGTCGAGGGGCTGTATTGTGCTGTAGGTTTTCTGTGTTTCTGCAGAAATCTGTAGGTTTTCTGTGTTTCTGCAGTAAAAAGATGCATTCATATTTGCGTATAGACAATAAAGTGCAAGGTTTCAATTAATTAAGAGCTGTGTCGGGAATTCCCTAAAGTGGATCACTGGTTGATAGGTCTACAAATTTTGATGGACTAAAACTCGTTGATTGCAAGGGGAGAGGAAAGAGAACAGTGGCGTGCAGCATTAAGAATATCTGCAAACTCATCAACTTTGGACAGTGTGGGAAATGCACTAAAATTTTGCAATCATTTTCACCCAATGCAAACACCATTGGGTACATGGTGTCTCCATTATGGTTTATTTACCTGGACTTGTATGAATTAAAAAATCATATCAGTGACTTCTTGAATATTATCCACGCAGCCTACCTGAGAACCTCCAGACAGGTCAAGGTCAACCTGTCCTTCAATCCATCGGTTTCCCTTATTTCCTGAATCAGACCACTTCAGCACTGCTGTTCCGCTTTCAATCTGGTAAACATTCAAAGCCATGCGCTGACCTACTCCATACATGTGGTACCAGAATCGCATGCATTGAGCTCCTCTCTCCGCACATGGAACACTGACCAGATGGGCTCGGTCTCCTGGTTGGCCATCATTGCCTTCAATGTAGATGTAGTAACCACCTGCAAACACAAGAAGGTTTATTCTTCCAATAGAAATCAGGTGCACAGTGGCTGAGCAGCAATCTCACATCACCTACCTGCTGTGGTGTGATCAAAGCTTGGTCCTGTGTTATATGATGGTGTCGGCCCTCTGTTGCGTGTCCAGTCCAACGTATCGCTCTTGGATTGGGCCCAATGGCACAGGTCTTTGTCAAAGTTACAATCCAGTGGACAACCTGCCGAGTTCAGAAAGACAGACATTCATCGGAATACTCTCAACAACTGTTGAAAATATTCAACACCTTACTATTGAATCAAGACACTGTACAGTCGCTCAGTACCGTACTTTACGGGAGGCACCAGAGGATTAAGACTTTTAATTTATCATTTATTATTACAATGGGATAAGAGTCCTTTATTTAAGATTGAACATCATTACCATTTGATCAAGGAGAGACTCTCTGAAATATTTCCCAATGTTGATAGTTATTGATGTAAAACTGAGATAGCTACATTGACACATGTGTTCTGGTCATGGTCTATACTGGAACAGTTCTGGAAGTCATCTTCTCGACAATTTCTAAAACACTCGGAGTTAACCTGCAACCTAATAACTTGACTGTGCTTTTTGGAATAATTCCTCAAAATATCCATGGTATTTCTGTGTCTAACCAACATGTTATTGCATTTGTTACATTGATAGCAAGGAGGGCCATTTTGTTGAAGTGGAAGGATATATCAGCTCCTACTTTGTCACAATGCTGCTTCTCAAGTGATGCTATGTCTTAGTTTGGAGAAAATTAGAAGTGGAACCTTTGAAACTTTATTTGATTTTGAGAAATGATGGGTCTCATTTGCTCGCTAGTATCATTTGAGCTCATTGATAGATCTTCTCCATCATCTAATTGTAAGTTTTTTTGATATATTTTTCTTTCTTGCTGGCGGTTTGATGTTTATTTTTAGAAGCTTTTTGCATGACGCATGGCTCCGGGGTTGCACTCCTAATGGTTTTCCCCACACTTTTCTCTTAGTAGAGCTATTTTATATTCACAAAATTTTCGATCTTTAAGATAATTTCTTTTTTTTTCTTTCAGGCATTGTAAGTATTGTTACTTTGATGTATTTGTGTTATTTTTGAATAATATAACAATAATAAAAAGATTCAAAAAGAAAAGACAATTAATGAGGACAGGCTATCACTCAAAATCTAGAGGGAAAGGAAGAACAAATTACGTTCCCTGTTAATCAGACTTCAGTGCCAGTCAGCAGAGATGTTTATTCAGATGCCATTGTCAGCTTGAAGGACTTGCTACTTGCTGCAAAGTACTCGGGTTTCTGTACACTGAGCCGGAAGGCTCCTTCAGGAGATATTGCGCAACTTTTACCGGTCTATTACATCGTGGCATGATGCAGTCCCAGAAACGTCACTGATGGCAAAAGCCTCAGCTTGCATCAGGAACTTCAAACATTAAGAGTATTAACTCTTGAATACCTTTCTCAAAAACAATCCTTCATTCATCAGTGGGGGACAACATGTAAACTACTAGAATCCCTTTGCCCAACTCTCTGCAAAGCAACTTGCATGGAGCTGATTGGGCAGCAAAAAGCTTGGGTTTCCGATGGAAAATGACTTTTGTCTCTTAACTGGGTTTCTCCATTCACCACATGCAGAAGTAAAACAGAGGAATAGATTCAGAGTTTGGACTTACTTTTCTGAGGACAGCCACTCTGCTGCCTCCAGTCTCCCAGCGCAACACCAGCTGCTTCACAAGCTGAAGCATAAGACTCCAGCATGTTGCACATCTGAACAGAGTCTCCGCCAGTCACACAATGATCGTAGACGCAGCTCTCAAAGTAGAGTTGAGGTGGGATATGCCAGTGGCACTCTTCAAATGGACCAGGGTTAGCCAAGACTATTTTACAGTATCTCTCTGCCTCTTCGCTTGCTGCTGGCTCGCATGGAGGTGGAAGTGGAGCTGTTTGGTTACACCTGTGCAACAGAAACAACCTCTCACTCTTCTCAAATTTAATTTATCCCATTCAGTCCTCTCCAAAACAGAAAGAAGCTTGGAAGGCTACGGGCAGGGCTTGAGAGAAAAATACACCATGCCATCAGAATACACAAGAAACAACATGACTCCGTTACACAACTGAAAAGACTGAAAGACATCCTGAAATCAACACTGGAAATATCTTTACATTTCTCCCCTGTGTGCCCTTGTCGTTCAAAAGAATAATACACTCGTGCTGATTCGAATTATCTCCTTGATATTGCTTCCTTGCCCCAACATTGCTTAGATTCACGCAACATTGCCACTTGCTGCAACACTTTTCAGGACTTGTGGAGACATTTTGCTAGTTTTTCTTCACGTAAATCACACACAGCAATACTCACGGCCAGTCATCGTCAGTAACTGTCCAACTGTTCCCAAATTGGTTTGAATCCAAGGCTAGTATTCCATCAGGTTTCAGGAAGTCATCCAGTTGGTCATTGGTGTAGGTTCCACACAAGCCACACAGCTGTCCTTTGTATCTCTCGTCCACAACTACCACCAGTTGATGATCTCCGTCAAACTTCACCTGAAGACCAAAGTCGGTCTGGAGCACAACATATGACCCTACCAGCGACAGTCTTACCGAAGCAATGGGTGTCACAGGGAGATACACCCTCACTCCATCCACCTAAACAAAGCATTACAGAGTTAGCTTCCAGAAAATCACAAACAACCCAACTGTTGCTTGACAACGTCATGTCAATGCTGAAAATTATACTCTTTCCAGTATATAATACTCACATAAACGTCCCTATTTTTCCGCAATGCAATGTGGAGGTTGTGCAGGCGCACGCTCACCGAGTTAATGGCAGTCCAGCTCGGACTACCTCGGTGCTCATTCCTACTCGTCACAGAAAATTGGACAGATGTATTTCCACAAGTCTCGGTCACCGTGTAATTGCAGGCACCCTGGAAATGGTACAGCTTCCCATCAAATGTTGTGTAGTGCGGGTCGCCATAGATGTGGCAAATGGCAGTGTCAGCGCCGTAACATCCCAAATTGCCACCCTGCACTTTGCAGATTTCTCCCGGTCCACAAGTTGCTGGCTCGCACACGATTCGGTCATTGCCAGTGCAGCGGCACCTTTCTCGACATCCGTCTTCCCAGAACATTGCACCTTTCTGGCACACAAACGACAAGGTTTATTTCCAAAAGTGCTATGTGCTCTGATGGGAAACAGAACCTTCTTTCCATAGAAACCAAAGTGTACCACAAACACTTCCAACTTACCTCGTAGTATTTGTTCTTGTGCGTGCAACCACAGTTCTCCACAGACACGCACGAGCTTCCACTCAGGACAAAGCCATGGTTACACTCACAGTCCTCCACACAAGGCTCACTGCAGTTCCCCGAAGCAAAGCGGTCAGTGCAAGTGGCTGGACAAGCGCTAGCGCATGCGTTATAATGGCTGTTGGCTTCACACACCATACCTGAAAGCAGCAGAGAAGCAACAAAACTGTTTACACTTCAACTCAAGCTTCACAAATGGCAATTCTCTGACACGATGTCATACAGCTCCGAACACTGCTAAGTACATCGGATTCCGGTTAATTGGACCATCAGTTAATCAGGGCAGCTGCTTATTTGGAACAACTCTTAAGCAACAAAATCTAATCCAGAAAATAGCCCTCATTCCTTTCGTTTGTTTTGGACACCGTATCGCCTCGTCGGGCCAGGAGACTTCTGACAAATAATGTATAACTTGCGCAGGGGGTCCAAACCTGTGGTACGCGGTCTTCTTGGAAAATGGTAAGGGACCACGACATAAAGAATGTTGGGAACCCATGAACTTGTGTCAGCCGCGTGGACACGTGTGGCCGTTGGACACTACACTGTGCTTACAGCGAAGAGTTTTCAAATAGTGTCAGTTGAATGTGCTTCTGATCTTTGTCACTGATAAATTGTGAGAAATAAGCAGCAAGACAATTCAGAACTCTCTTGCTCACGGCGGTTTCAGGCAGTCAGGCTTGGAGGTGCCAGAAAAGGCTGGGATTGAAAAGGAAATGATCTCAGTACTTCAACAAATTAAGAACTACAAACAACTTGAGTGTCTCAGCAAACGCCTTAAACGTTACAATAAAAGTGAAGTTTTGAGGCATGCAATTGGCTAAAGCACTGTATGAAGGCAGTACAATCAACAACCGGTGTCTGCACTGATCTTCTTCATTAAATGGCAGCGTCTACTGAGTGATTACTCTATCGATAACTATTGGGAGCTAATACATTGATTTAGTCTACTGTAGTAGTACTGGATGGTTTCCTATTTGCTCTGTATTTCTTTTAAATACATAATTTGCTGAATAAACTCTTCTCGGACTTCCATCCGGTAACAAGTATCGATTTTAACTGATGGTGATTTGATGACAAATTCTGCCATCTTCATCATGGATGTAGATAATTTGTTGATCGGTTAAACAGCAGTTTGTCTTTTTTTTTTAATAACTTTTAATTATTTCCATGACCCTTTGGCTGATTGGGGGCATTCACTTAATTAAGCCAAAATGCACTGGTCCCGGGTGTCTCAATGAACCGGAATCCAGTGTATTACTCCAACAGCATTTGCAGGAGACAACTCATACCTACCACAGAAAGTCGAGTTCCTCCATGGCACAATGGTCACTCCTGCTCTCTGGCAGGCATCTGAGTAGATCTGCAGGGCATTACACAGAGCTCCTTCGTCTCCTCCGGTCAAGCACAGTTCAACAACACAACTTTCAAAGAAACCATTGGTGTTGATCACAGAGTGGCAGTTTACAAATGGCCCCTGTTGACTGGTGATCAGACCACAGAAATCATCACGTCGATAGCGCTCCTCATCTGCGGGCTTACACTCTTCTGGCTCGACGGGGTCGCAACCTGGCTCGTCAGGTGGCACCTTCCAGCTATTTCCCAGTTCGTTGTCATCCTTAGCTTGCGTTCCATCAGCTTTCATGTAGTCATCCTGCCGTATTCCATTGTAGTTACCGCACATACCACAAACCCGATTAAAGTACGTACTGGGCACCTTCACTTCCACGGAATGATCAGTGTCGTAAGAAACGTACAGGCCGAAATCAGTTGTCAGCACCACGTATCTTCCGCTCCTTCTCACACTCAGGCCACCTTCGCCACGCCCAACAGGTAAGGTCTCCCACACGTCATCAACCTGTGCACAAGACGAAATACTGCATCATACAGACTGTATGGGGCCGCAGCCCTGGAGAAACAAAACAACCATTTGCACCGTACTCCTCTCAAGCCCTTCAGGCATGTCTAATGATCTTAGCCATCACATCCGTACACACTCACCTGCGTTCAGAGCCCCACTTCAGCTGAGGATAAAAAGCTCTCAAAGCCGCTTTAATTAGACTCATTTCCGTCGCACTGCGCATCCCTTCTCACTTACTCGCATCTCCAGTTACAAGCAAAGTGCTTTACCGATCAAGTGTTTCCATGTCAAATGATTTTTCGTGGAGAGAGCTGTACTTTAGCAGATTTAGACTTACAGTAAGAGACTTACCAACACCCGCCGACGTTCCCGCTTCACAATCCAAACACTGTGGCCGTGAACAGTTACATGAACTTTCTGAACGTAAGATACTCTTGCGTTGCCACGATTTTCATTCTTTGTTTCAATGTTGAAGTACGGAAGGGAGGAGGAATTTCCACACGACTTGGCGATTGTGTACGTACAGCTGCCCATAAAGTGGAGGGTGGCTTTGTCAAAGGTGTTGTAATGCGGATCATTATGCACTCTGCAGATACCGTACGTGTATGGGTAGCAACCGGGGACGCCGTTTACAACTCCACAGTATGAACCTGTAGAACACGTTGAATCCCTGCACACCATATTACTGCCTGCAGAAGGACATCTACATTTTCTTGAGCAGGTATCATCTGTCCAGAGTTCAGAGCCCACTGGGTAGTGCTTTCCTTCATACCAGCAACCACACTTATCCTCTGGCACACATCGGTCATTGTAGAGAAGGTAACCACTGTCACACACACAGCCTTCCACGCAAGGTTGCAAGCAGCGCGATGGAGCACTCGGACTCACACAGGTGGCTGGGCAAGCTGAGCCGCACTGCTCATGATGGCTATTCGCTCCACACTTTACAGCTGTGAACGGAATCCATACGGTTACACGTTACTTTCATCTGACATTCCTTCCATCAAACACTTCTCACTGCTCTCTATCTCCACTGAGTCTCACTGAAAGGTCTGGCACTATACTCTCAAGCACTTACGGCAGAAGCTCTCATTCCTCCAGGGATCCACACTCGCTCCCTCTGACTGGCATGCATCTCCGTACGACTCCAAACTGCTGCACAGAGCCTCCTGCTCCATGCCTAACGCACAAAGGTCGTACACACAGTCAGCAAAATAAGCTTCCGGGTCGACTCTCGAATGGCACCCTTTGAAAGGACCGTCTGCATCCTTGATTATCCCACAGTAATATTCACTTTCGATGATACGCTTTTCATCCTTACTGCAATTTGGTCTGATGCCAACATCAGGAGTACACCTGGGGAAACAGCAGCATCCCAAATCACAATTACTTCCAGCTAAATCAAAACTCAAAGAGCATAACGATGGAGATTGGAAACTGGACAGTTAGTTTCCAACCGAATGGAAAAGTTGCCAGCAGCTTGCTGCCAGTCACACTGTACCTTGTGTCATTTCCAGACTGCCAGCTGTTGCCCAAGCTGACTGAATCAGGTTCCATTATTCCATCTGGATTCAGAAAATCATCCCTTCTGTCTTCATTATAGTTTCCACACATTCCACACACCTTGCCTTTGAAGAGACTCGGGAGAGTCACCTCAGCTCGATGCCTGCCATTAAACTTCACTCGCAATCCAAAACTAGTGGCAATGACGACGTACTGCCCAGACAGAGTGACAACAACACCCGGGCTGACTGCAACAGGTAGCACTGCCTCTTCCCCATCAACCTGCAAGCATCCAAATCATTCATCAATTGATTCTTCTGCAGACCTTGCAATGCACCTGACAAAAGACACTTAGCACATCCAGCCCTTACCTTTACCACACGCCCCTTCCCGAGCGTGATTCTGTGATTGGAAACCTCAACGTTGACTTGTCTCACGTAAGACACGTACGGGTTACCGCCTCTGTGCTCATTTGCAGCTTCAACTTTGAAATAGGGCAGACTGCTGTTGGTACTGCACAGTTTTGATAAGGTGTACGTGCACGTTCCCATAAAGTCGTGAGCTTGGCCATCAAAGGTCATATAGTGAGGATCTCCTTGTACTATGCAGGAAGACTCTGAAAACATCAAAATAGTCAGAATTACTCTTGTTATTACTGACATACTTCGTGAAGTTTGTTGTTTACTGTAAGGAATAGAGCACAACACATTCCAAATTACTGCAAGTTAGAAGCAGAAAATAAATAAATAAACAGAAGGGGAAATGTGAGGTAGCATACACGGACTGTTCGGAAATATTACGGCAGAACGATAGAAGCTGTTCCTCAAATCCGAGTGTGGATCTTCCATCTCTTCTATCTCTTTCCCAATGGCAGTAATGGGGAGGCATGCCCTGATGGCTTATCAATAGATGCCAACTCTTTCAGGTACAGACTTTTGAAGGTATCCTTGACGATGTGGAGGGTTAGTCAGCCCTTGTGGCTAAAGGGATCAGGGGGTATGGAGAGAAAGCAGGTACAGGGTTCTGAGTTGGATGATCAGCCATGATCATACTGAATGGCGGTGCAGGCTCGAAGGACTGAACAGCCTACTCCTGCACCTATTTTCTATGTTTCTATGTTTCTGAATGTACTGGCGATTTGTATGGATCTTCTCAGGATCAGACTATGACCATTTGCATTCTTTACCAAAGAGATTCATGGGACTGATAACTCAATGCAGATGATAATGTTTAGATTAACAACTCAATTAACAGATGGCATAATCATCTCTGGAGAGGGAGAGTTGAGGAAATTGAGGGTAGAGTGAGAGGAGACAAGGAATTTTCTTTTCACCCAAAACGTGAACATTAGTGCTCAGAAAATGAAGACCTCAGAACAGCGGTCCATGCAGACACAATTCCCTCCAAATGTTGACAACTCACCAAGTATGCAGATGAACTTGTTTAAGCAGAATTATTAAGATGGAAAACTACAAGAAGCAAAAGACTACAAGGTACTACTTTAGCATGGCATGCCTGCGATGGGCTGAGAGGCCTCCTTCTCTCCCAGGAATTTCTACCATTCTGGAAACCTCCAATATAAACCGCACCACAAAGATTCCACATCACATACACATTGCATTCCCATACCTGTAAGGGCGGGCGTTGTGGTACTGGCTGTAGTTGAGGTGCTCGTAGTTGTTGTCGTTCCACAACCCTCTGCAGGAATAAAATAGTACAGACGCAGAACAGATTAACCTTTATAACAGAATCACATCATCTCACATTTCTAGTTGACTAAAGCATGGAAAACCAAAAGACAACCACAGCATGACAGGAGCAATGCAATTTTGTTGAATTAAATAAGTGCCGCTATTAGTATTGTTACAGTGAAAGCAAGCGCCGAGTACAACAGACCCACCTCCACAGCATCCTACGTGAAAGGAAATGTCATCCACAGCAACATCGCTCCGGTAGTCTTGGCCACGGACCGCCTCCAGGAGGATCTGTCAGAGAAAGCAGCAAAACTTCAGCAGGAAACAGCCAGTCAAGCAGCACGACAGAAGCCCCAAACTTGCATTTCACTTCAGTAAATCATGGGTGCACAACAGTTCTGAGACTGTGATGAAATCATTCAAGAGAGAATATATCCAAAAATTATTTGAAAAATAACTGCCGGCTCTTCAAAATTGTAAAGCACAGAAAAAGTGCAATAAGCGGGTCATATCAGGCAAAGGACAGGAAATTCAATTTCACCAACAGCACTTCTATACGTCCAAAATAATTCCATTGACATTTCAGTCTATCGCAAGACTGAAATGCCAGGGGCTGGGAGAAGAAAGATCAATCATTTGGACAACAGGAGATCCCAATTTCAGTGTTAAAATTTGAGTAAGTGTTCTGAATGAGTACTGTTACAGAGAGAACAATAAAATTTAGGATTTAACTTGTGGAAACTATAGAAAGGGTGCAGAGGAGATTTACAAGGATGTTGCCTGGATTGGGGAGCACGCATTATAAGAAGAAGTTGAGTGAACTGGGCCTTTTCTCCTTGGAGCGACGGTGGACGAGAGGTGACCTGATAGAGGTGTATAAGACGATGAGAAGTATTGATCATGTAGATAGGCAGAGGATTTTTCCCAGGACTGAAATGGCTAACACGATAAGGCACAGTTTTTAGGTGCCTGGAAGTGGGTACAGAGGAGACGTTAGGGGTAAGCTTTTAACATATAGAGTGGTGTGTGCGTGGAATGGGCAGCCGGCGATGGTGGTGGAGCTGGATACAATAGGGTCTTTTAGAGACTCCTGATACGTAAATGGAGTTGAGAAATAGATAGGTCACCGGAGGTAATTTCGAAAATAAGTACATGTTCGGCACAGCATTGTGGGTCGAGGGGCTGTATTGTGCTGTAGGTTTTCTGTGTTTCTGCAGAAATCTGTAGGTTTTCTGTGTTTCTGCAGTAAAAAGATGCATTCATATTTGCGTATAGACAATAAAGTGCAAGGTTTCAATTAATTAAGAGCTGTGTCGGGAATTCCCTAAAGTGGATCACTGGTTGATAGGTCTACAAATTTTGATGGACTAAAACTCGTTGATTGCAAGGGGAGAGGAAAGAGAACAGTGGCGTGCAGCATTAAGAATATCTGCAAACTCATCAACTTTGGACAGTGTGGGAAATGCACTAAAATTTTGCAATCATTTTCACCCAATGCAAACACCATTGGGTACATGGTGTCTCCATTATGGTTTATTTACCTGGACTTGTATGAATTAAAAAATCATTTCAGTGACTTCTTGAATATTATCCACGCAGCCTACCTGAGAACCTCCAGACAGGTCAAGGTCAACCTGTCCTTCAATCCATCGGTTTCCCTTATTTCCTGAATCAGACCACTTCAGCACTGCTGTTCCGCTTTCAATCTGGTAAACATTCAAAGCCATGCGCTGACCTACTCCATACATGTGGTACCAGAATCGCATGCAGTGAGCTCCTCTCTCCGCACATGGAACACTGACCAGATGGGCTCGGTCTCCTGGTTGGCCATCGTTGCCTTCAATGTAGATGTAGTAACCACCTGCAAACACAAGAAGGTTTATTCTTCCAATAGAAATCAGGTGCACAGTGGCTGAGCAGCAATCTCACATCACCTACCTGCTGTGGTGTGGTCAAAACTTGGTCCTGTGTTATATGATGGTGTCGGCCCTCTGTTGCGTGTCCAGTCCAACGTATCGCTCTTGGATTGGGCCCAATGGCACAGGTCTTTGTCAAAGTTACAATCCAGTGGACAACCTGCCGAGTTCAGAAAGACAGACATTCATCGGAATACTCTCAACAACTATTGAAAATATTCAACACCTTACTATTGAATCAAGACACTGTACAGTCGCTCAGTACCGTACTTTACGGGAGGCACCAGAGGATTAAGACTTTTAATTTATCATTTATTATTACAATGGGATAAGAGTCCTTTATTTAAGATTGAACATCATTACCATTTGACCAAGGAGAGACTCTCTGAAATATTTCCCAATGTTGATAGTTATTGATGTAAAACTGAGATAGCTACATTGACACATGTGTTCTGGTCATGGTCTATACTGGAACAGTTCTGGAAGTCATCTTCTCGACAATTTCTAAAACACTCGGAGTTAACCTGCAACCTAATAACTTGACTGTGCTTTTTGGAATAATTCCTCAAAATATCCATGGTATTTCTGTGTCTAACCAACATGTTATTGCATTTGTTACATTGATAGCAAGGAGGGCCATTTTGTTGAAGTGGAAGGATATATCAGCTCCTACTTTGTCACAATGCTGCTTCTCAAGTGATGCTATGTCTTAGTTTGGAGAAAATTAGAAGTGGAACCTTTGAAACTTTATTTGATTTTGAGAAATGATGGGTCTCATTTGCTCGCTAGTATCATTTGAGCTCATTGATAGATCTTCTCCATCATCTAATTGTAAGTTTTTTTGATATATTTTTCTTTCTTGCTGGCGGTTTGATGTTTATTTTTAGAAGCTTTTTGCATGACGCATGGCTCCGGGGTTGCACTCCTAATGGTTTTCCCCACACTTTTCTCTTAGTAGAGCTATTTTATATTCACAAAATTTTCGATCTTTAAGATAATTTCTTTTTTTTTCTTTCAGGCATTGTAAGTATTGTTACTTTGATGTATTTGTGTTATTTTTGAATAATATAACAATAATAAAAAGATTCAAAAAGAAAAGACAATTAATGAGGACAGGCTATCACTCAAAATCTAGAGGGAAAGGAAGAACAAATTACGTTCCCTGTTAATCAGACTTCAGTGCCAGTCAGCAGAGATGTTTATTCAGATGCCATTGTCAGCTTGAAGGACTTGCTACTTGCTGCAAAGTACTCGGGTTTCTGTACACTGAGCCGGAAGGCTCCTTCAGGAGATATTGCGCAACTTTTACCGGTCTATTACATCGTGGCATGATGCAGTCCCAGAAACGTCACTGATGGCAAAAGCCTCAGCTTGCATCAGGAACTTCAAACATTAAGAGTATTAACTCTTGAATACCTTTCTCAAAAACAATCCTTCATTCATCAGTGGGGGACAACATGTAAACTACTAGAATCCCTTTGCCCAACTCTCTGCAAAGCAACTTGCATGGAGCTGATTGGGCAGCAAAAAGCTTGGGTTTCCGATGGAAAATGACTTTTGTCTCTTAACTGGGTTTCTCCATTCACCACATGCAGAAGTATAACAGAGGAATAGATTCAGAGTTTGGACTTACTTTTCTGAGGACAGCCACTCTGCTGCCTCCAGTCTCCCAGCGCAACACCAGCTGCTTCACAAGCTGAAGCATAAGACTCCAGCATGTTGCACATCTGAACAGAGTCTCCGCCAGTCACACAATGATCGTAGACGCAGCTCTCAAAGTAGAGTTGAGGTGGGATATGCCAGTGGCACTCTTCAAATGGACCAGGGTTAGCCAAGACTATTTTACAGTATCTCTCTGCCTCTTCGCTTGCTGCTGGCTCGCATGGAGGTGGAAGTGGAGCTGTTTGGTTACACCTGTGCAACAGAAACAACCTCTCACTCTTCTCAAATTTAATTTATCCCATTCAGTCCTCTCCAAAACAGAAAGAAGCTTGGAAGGCTACGGGCAGGGCTTGAGAGAAAAATACACCATGCCATCAGAATACACAAGAAACAACATGACTCCGTTACACAACTGAAAAGACTGAAAGACATCCTGAAATCAACACTGGAAATATCTTTACATTTCTCCCCTGTGTGCCCTTGTCGTTCAAAAGAATAATACACTCGTGCTGATTCGAATTATCTCCTTGATATTGCTTCCTTGCCCCAACATTGCTTAGATTCACGCAACATTGCCACTTGCTGCAACACTTTTCAGGACTTGTGGAGACATTTTGCTAGTTTTTCTTCACGTAAATCACACACAGCAATACTCACGGCCAGTCATCGTCAGTAACTGTCCAACTGTTCCCAAATTGGTTTGAATCCAAGGCTAGTATTCCATCAGGTTTCAGGAAGTCATCCAGTTGGTCATTGGTGTAGGTTCCACACAAGCCACACAGCTGTCCTTTGTATCTCTCGTCCACAACTACCACCAGTTGATGATCTCCGTCAAACTTCACCTGAAGACCAAAGTCGGTCTGGAGCACAACATATGACCCTAGCAGCGACAGTCTTACCGAAGCAATGGGTGTCACAGGGAGATACACCCTCACTCCATCCACCTAAACAAAGCATTACAGAGTTAGCTTCCAGAAAATCACAAACAACCCAACTGTTGCTTGACAACGTCATGTCAATGCTGAAAATTATACTCTTTCCAGTATATAATACTCACATAAACGTCCCTATTTTTCCGCAATGCAATGTGGAGGTTGTGCAGGCGCACGCTCACCGAGTTAATGGCAGTCCAGCTCGGACTACCTCGGTGCTCATTCCTACTCGTCACAGAAAATTGGACAGATGTATTTCCACAAGTCTCGGTCACCGTGTAATTGCAGGCACCCTGGAAATGGTACAGCTTCCCATCAAATGTTGTGTAGTGCGGGTCGCCATAGATGTGGCAAATGGCAGTGTCAGCGCCGTAACATCCCAAATTGCCACCCTGCACTTTGCAGATTTCTCCCGGTCCACAAGTTGCTGGCTCGCACACGATTCGGTCATTGCCAGTGCAGCGGCACCTTTCTCGACATCCGTCTTCCCAGAACATTGCACCTTTCTGGCACACAAACGGCAAGGTTTATTTCCAAAAGTGCTATGTGCTCTGATGGGAAACAGAACCTTCTTTCCATAGAAACCAAAGTGTACCACAAACACTTCCAACTTACCTCGTAGTATTTGTTCTTGTGCGTGCAACCACAGTTCTCCACAGACACGCACGAGCTTCCACTCAGGACAAAGCCATGGTTACACTCACAGTCCTCCACACAAGGCTCACTGCAGTTCCCCGAAGCAAAGCGGTCAGTGCAAGTGGCTGGACAAGCGCTAGCGCATGCGTTATAATGGCTGTTGGCTTCACACACCATACCTGAAAGCAGCAGAGAAGCAACAAAACTGTTTACACTTCAACTCAAGCTTCACAAATGGCAATTCTCTGACACGATGTCATACAGCTCCGAACACTGCTAAGTACATCGGATTCCGGTTAATTGGACCATCAGTTAATCAGGGCAGCTGCTTATTTGGAACAACTCTTAAGCAACAAAATCTAATCCAGAAAATAGCCCTCATTCCTTTCGTTTGTTTGGGACACCGTATCGCCTCGTCGGGCCAGTAGACTTCTGACAAATAATGTATAACTTGCGCGGGGGGTCACAACCTGTGGTACGCGGTCTGCTTGGAAAATGGTAAGG
Organism: Hypanus sabinus; assembly: GCF_030144855.1. Lineage (NCBI taxonomy): Eukaryota > Metazoa > Chordata > Chondrichthyes > Myliobatiformes > Dasyatidae > Hypanus > Hypanus sabinus. The sequence continues at coordinate 9,595,069 of NC_082707.1, read as the reverse complement.
GACCACGACATAAAGAAGGTTGGGAGCCCATGAACTTGTGTCAGCCGCGTGGACACGTGTGGCCGTTGGACACTACACTGTGCTTACAGCGAAGAGTTTTCAAATAGTGTCAGTTGAATGTGCTTCTGATCTTTGTCACTGATAAATTCTGAGAAATAAGCAGCAAGACAATTCAGAACTCTCTTGCTCACGGCGGTTTCAGGCAGTCAGGCTTGGAGATGCCAGAAAAGGCTGGGATTGAAAAGGAAATGATCTCAGTACTTCAACAAATTAAGAACTACAAACAACTTGAGTGTCTCAGCAAACGCCTTAAACGTTACAATAAAAGTGAAGTTTTGAGGCATGCAATTGGCTAAAGCACTGTATGAAGGCAGTACAATCAACAACCGGTGTCTGCACTGATCTCCTTCATTAAATGGCAGCGTCTACTGAGTGATTACTCTATCGATAACTATTGGGAACTAATACATTGATTTAGTCTACTGTAGTAGTACTGGATGGTTTCCAATTTGCTCTGTATTTCTTTTAAATACATAATTTGCTGAATAAACTCTTCTCGGACTTCCATCCGGTAACAAGTATCGATTTTAACTGATGGTGATTTGATGACAAATTCTGCCATCTTCATCATGGATGTAGATAATTTGTTGATCGGTTAAACAGCAGTTTGTCTTTTTTTTAATAACTTTTAATTATTTCCATGACCCTTTGGCTGATTGGGGGCATTCACTTAATTAAGCCACAATGCACTGGTCCCGGGTGTCTCAATGAACCGGAATCCAGTGTATTACTCCAACAGCATTTGCAGGAGACAACTCATACGTACCACAGAAAGTCGAGTTCCTCCATGGCACAATGGTCACTCCTGCTCTCTGGCAGGCATCTGAGTAGATCTGCAGGGCATTACACAGTGCTCCTTCGTCTCCTCCGGTCAAGCACAGTTCAACAACACAACTTTCAAAGAAACCATTGGTGTTGATCACAGAGTGGCAGTTTACAAATGGCCCCTGTTGACTGGTGATCAGACCACAGAAATCATCACCTCGATAGCGCTCCTCATCTGCGGGCTTACACTCTTCTGGCTCGACGGGGTCGCAACCTGGCTCGTCAGGTGGCACCTTCCAGCTATTTCCCAGTTCGTTGTCATCCTTAGCTTGCGTTCCATCAGCTTTCATGTAGTCATCCTGCCGTATTCCATTGTAGTTACCGCACATACCACAAACCCGATTAAAGTACGTACTGGGCACCTTCACTTCCACGGAATGATCAGTGTCGTAAGAAACGTACAGGCCGAAATCAGTTGTCAGCACCACGTATCTTCCGCTCCTTCTCACACTCAGGCCACCTTCGCCACGCCCAACAGGTAAGGTCTCCCACACGTCATCAACCTGTGCACAAGACGAAATACTGCATCATACAGACTGTATGGGGCCGCAGCCCTGGAGAAACAAAACAACCATTTGCACCGTACTCCTCTCAAGCCCTTCAGGCATGTCTAATGATCTTAGCCATCACATCCGTACACACTCACCTGCGTTCAGAGCCCCACTTCAGCTGAGGATAAAAAGCTCTCAATGCCGCTTTAATTAGACTCATTTCCGTCGCACTGCGCATCCCTTCTCACTTACTCGCATCTCCAGTTACAAGCAAAGTGCTTTACCGATCAAGTGTTTCCATGTCAAATGATTTTTCGTGGAGAGAGCTGTACTTTAGCAGATTTAGACTTACAGTAAGAGACTTACCAACACCCGCCGACGTTCCCGCTTCACAATCCAAACACTGTGGCCGTGAACAGTTACATGAACTTTCTGAACGTAAGATACTCTTGCGTTGCCACGATTTTCATTCTTTGTTTCAATGTTGAAGTACGGAAGGGAGGAGGAATTTCCACACGACTTGGCGATTGTGTACGTACAGCTGCCCATAAAGTGGAGGGTGGCTTTGTCAAAGGTGTTGTAATGCGGATCATTATGCACTCTGCAGATACCGTACGTGTATGGGTAGCAACCGGGGACGCCGTTTACAACTCCACAGTATGAACCTGTAGAACACGTTGAATCCCTGCACACCATATTACTGCCTGCAGAAGGACATCTACATTTTCTTGAGCAGGTATCATCTGTCCAGAGTTCAGAGCCCACTGGGTAGTGCTTTCCTTCATACCAGCAACCACACTTATCCTCTGGCACACATCGGTCATTGTAGAGAAGGTAACCACTGTCACACACACAGCCTTCCACGCAAGGTTGCAAGCAGCGCGATGGAGCACTCGGACTCACACAGGTGGCTGGGCAAGCTGAGCCGCACTGCTCATAATGGCTATTCGCTCCACACTTTACAGCTGTGAACGGAATCCATAAGGTTACACGTTACTTTCATCTGACATTCCTTCCATCAAACACTTCTCACTGCTCTCTATCTCCACTGAGTCTCACTGAAAGGTCTGGCACTATACTCTCAAGCACTTACGGCAGAAGCTCTCATTCCTCCAGGGATCCACACTCGCTCCCTCTGACTGGCATGCATCTCCGTACGACTCCAAACTGCTGCACAGAGCCTCCTGCTCCATGCCTAACGCACAAAGGTCGTACACACAGTCAGCAAAATAAGCTTCCGGGTCGACTCTCGAATGGCACCCTTTGAAAGGACCGTCTGCATCCTTGATTATCCCACAGTAATATTCACTTTCGATGATACGCTTTTCATCCTTACTGCAATTTGGTCTGATGCCAACATCAGGAGTACACCTGGGGAAACAGCAGCATCCCAAATCACAATTACTTCCAGCTAAATCAAAACTCAAAGAGCATAACGATGGGGATTGGAAACTGGACAGTTAGTTTCCAACCGAATGGAAAAGTTGCCAGCAGCTTGCTGCCAGTCACACTGTACCTTGTGTCATTTCCAGACTGCCAGCTGTTGCCCAAGCTGACTGAATCAGGTTCCATTATTCCATCTGGATTCAGAAAATCATCCCTTCTGTCTTCATTATAGTTTCCACACATTCCACACACCTTGCCTTTGAAGAGACTCGGGAGAGTCACCTCAGCTCGATGCCTGCCATTAAACTTCACTCGCAATCCAAAACTAGTGGCAATGACGACGTACTGCCCAGACAGAGTGACAACAACACCCGGGCTGACTGCAACAGGTAGCACTGCCTCTTCCCCATCAACCTGCAAGCATCCAAATCATTCATCAATTGATTCTTCTGCAGACCTTGCAATGCACCTGACAAAAGACACTTAGCACATCCAGCCCTTACCTTTACCACACGCCCCTTCCCGAGCGTGATTCTGTGATTGGAAACCTCAACGTTGACTTGTCTCACGTAAGACACGTACGGGTTACCGCCTCTGTGCTCATTTGCAGCTTCAACTTTGAAATAGGGCAGACTGCTGTTGGTACTGCACAGTTTTGATAAGGTGTACGTGCACGTTCCCATAAAGTCGTGAGCTTGGCCATCAAAGGTCATATAGTGAGGATCTCCTTGTACTATGCAGGAAGACTCTGAAAACATCAAAATAGTCAGAATTACTCTTGTTATTACTGACATACTTCGTGAAGTTTGTTGTTTACTGTAAGGAATAGAGCACAACACATTCCAAATTACTGCAAGTTAGAAGCAGAAAATAAATAAATAAACAGAAGGGGAAATGTGAGGTAGCATACACGGACTGTTCGGAAATATTACGGCAGAACGATAGAAGCTGTTCCTCAAATCCGAGTGTGGATCTTCCATCTCTTCTATCTCTTTCCCAATGGCAGTAATGGGGAGGCATGCCCTGATGGCTTATCAATAGATGCCAACTCTTTCAGGTACAGACTTTTGAAGGTATCCTTGACGATGTGGAGGGTTAGTCAGCCCTTGTGGCTAAAGGGATCAGGGGGTATGGAGAGAAAGCAGGTACAGGGTTCTGAGTTGGATGATCAGCCATGATCATACTGAATGGCGGTGCAGGCTCGAAGGGCTGAACAGCCTACTCCTGCACCTATTTTCTATGTTTCTATGTTTCTGAATGTACTGGCGATTTGCATGGATCTTCTCAGGATCAGACTATGACCATTTGCATTCTTTACCAAAGAGATTCATGGGACTGATAACTCAATGCAGATGATAATGTTTAGATTAACAACTCAATTAACAGATGGCATAATCATCTCTGGAGAGGGAGAGTTGAGGAAATTGAGGGTAGAGTGAGAGGAGACAAGGAATTTTCTTTTCACCCAAAACGTGAACATTAGTGCTCAGAAAATGAAGACCTCAGAACAGCGGTCCATGCAGACACAATTCCCTCCAAATGTTGACAACTCACCAAGTATGCAGATGAACTTGTTTAAGCAGAATTATTAAGATGGAAAACTACAAGAAGCAAAAGACTACAAGGTACTACTTTAGCATGGCATGCCTGCGATGGGCTGAGAGGCCTCCTTCTCTCCCAGGAATTTCTACCATTCTGGAAACCTCCAATATAAACCGCACCACAAAGATTCCACATCACATACACATTGCATTCCCATACCTGTAAGGGCGGGCGTTGTGGTACTGGCTGTAGTTGAGGTGCTCGTAGTTGTTGTCGTTCCACAACCCTCTGCAGGAATAAAATAGTACAGACGCAGAACAGATTAACCTTTATAACAGAATCACATCATCTCACATTTCTAGTTGACTAAAGCATGGAAAACCAAAAGACAACCACAGCATGACAGGAGCAATGCAATTTTGTTGAATTAAATAAGTGCCGCTATTAGTATTGTTACAGTGAAAGCAAGCGCCGAGTACAACAGACCCACCTCCACAGCATCCTACGTGAAAGGAAATGTCATCCACAGCAACATCGCTCCGGTAGTCTTGGCCACGGACCGCCTCCAGGAGGATCTGTCAGAGAAAGCAGCAAAACTTCAGCAGGAAACAGCCAGTCAAGCAGCACGACGGAAGCCCCAAACTTGCATTTCACTTCAGTAAATCATGGGTGCACAACAGTTCTGAGACTGTGATGAAATCATTCAAGAGAGAATATATCCAAAAATTATTTGAAAAATAACTGCCGGCTCTTCAAAATTGTAAAGCACAGAAAAAGTGCAATAAGCGGGTCATATCAGGCAAAGGACAGGAAATTCAATTTCACCAACAGCACTTCTATACGTCCAAAATAATTCCATTGACATTTCAGTCTATCGCAAGACTGAAATGCCAGGGGCTGGGAGAAGAAAGATCAATCATTTGGACAACAGGAGATCCCAATTTCAGTGTTAAAATTTGAGTAAGTGTTCTGAATGAGTACTGTTACAGAGAGAACAATAAAATTTAGGATTTAACTTGTGGAAACTATAGAAAGGGTGCAGAGGAGATTTACAAGGATGTTGCCTGGATTGGGGAGCACGCATTATAAGAAGAAGTTGAGTGAACTGGGCCTTTTCTCCTTGGAGCGACGGTGGACGAGAGGTGACCTGATAGAGGTGTATAAGACGATGAGAAGTATTGATCATGTAGATAGGCAGAGGATTTTTCCCAGGACTGAAATGGCTAACACGATAAGGCACAGTTTTTAGGTGCCTGGAAGTGGGTACAGAGGAGACGTTAGGGGTAAGCTTTTAACATATAGAGTGGTGTGTGCGTGGAATGGGCAGCCGGCGATGGTGGTGGAGCTGGATACAATAGGGTCTTTTAGAGACTCCTGATACGTAAATGGAGTTGAGAAATAGATAGGTCACCGGAGGTAATTTCGAAAATAAGTACATGTTCGGCACAGCATTGTGGGTCGAGGGGCTGTATTGTGCTGTAGGTTTTCTGTGTTTCTGCAGAAATCTGTAGGTTTTCTGTGTTTCTGCAGTAAAAAGATGCATTCATATTTGCGTATAGACAATAAAGTGCAAGGTTTCAATTAATTAAGAGCTGTGTCGGGAATTCCCTAAAGTGGATCACTGGTTGATAGGTCTACAAATTTTGATGGACTAAAACTCGTTGATTGCAAGGGGAGAGGAAAGAGAACAGTGGCGTGCAGCATTAAGAATATCTGCAAACTCATCAACTTTGGACAGTGTGGGAAATGCACTAAAATTTTGCAATCATTTTCACCCAATGCAAACACCATTGGGTACATGGTGTCTCCATTATGGTTTATTTACCTGGACTTGTATGAATTAAAAAATCATTTCAGTGACTTCTTGAATATTATCCACGCAGCCTACCTGAGAACCTCCAGACAGGTCAAGGTCAACCTGTCCTTCAATCCATCGGTTTCCCTTATTTCCTGAATCAGACCACTTCAGCACTGCTGTTCCGCTTTCAATCTGGTAAACATTCAAAGCCATGCGCTGACCTACTCCATACATGTGGTACCAGAATCGCATGCAGTGAGCTCCTCTCTCCGCACATGGAACACTGACCAGATGGGCTCGGTCTCCTGGTTGGCCATCGTTGCCTTCAATGTAGATGTAGTAACCACCTGCAAACACAAGAAGGTTTATTCTTCCAATAGAAATCAGGTGCACAGTGGCTGAGCAGCAATCTCACATCACCTACCTGCTGTGGTGTGGTCAAAACTTGGTCCTGTGTTATATGATGGTGTCGGCCCTCTGTTGCGTGTCCAGTCCAACGTATCGCTCTTGGATTGGGCCCAATGGCACAGGTCTTTGTCAAAGTTACAATCCAGTGGACAACCTGCCGAGTTCAGAAAGACAGACATTCATCGGAATACTCTCAACAACTATTGAAAATATTCAACACCTTACTATTGAATCAAGACACTGTACAGTCGCTCAGTACCGTACTTTACGGGAGGCACCAGAGGATTAAGACTTTTAATTTATCATTTATTATTACAATGGGATAAGAGTCCTTTATTTAAGATTGAACATCATTACCATTTGACCAAGGAGAGACTCTCTGAAATATTTCCCAATGTTGATAGTTATTGATGTAAAACTGAGATAGCTACATTGACACATGTGTTCTGGTCATGGTCTATACTGGAACAGTTCTGGAAGTCATCTTCTCGACAATTTCTAAAACACTCGGAGTTAACCTGCAACCTAATAACTTGACTGTGCTTTTTGGAATAATTCCTCAAAATATCCATGGTATTTCTGTGTCTAACCAACATGTTATTGCATTTGTTACATTGATAGCAAGGAGGGCCATTTTGTTGAAGTGGAAGGATATATCAGCTCCTACTTTGTCACAATGCTGCTTCTCAAGTGATGCTATGTCTTAGTTTGGAGAAAATTAGAAGTGGAACCTTAATGACAATCTTCAAATCAGTGAATTCAAATGAATCAAGGACAGTGGAAGCAGTCTTTGTTCTTGCCATGTACTTGGGGGACGGAGGCTGCCATTTTGTGAAGATACTCAATTCTCCATTTTGTGAGCTTGACATGCTGGACTTGATTAGTGTTTTAAAGAAGGCACAAAGACTCTTCAGGTAATCTGCTGGACTGGAGGTCATTTCCAAATAAGTAGAGCTATTTTATATTCACAAAATTTTCGATCTTTAAGATAATTTCTTTTTTTTTCTTTCAGGCATTGTAAGTATTGTTACTTTGATGTATTTGTGTTATTTTTGAATAATATAACAATAATAAAAAGATTCAAAAAGAAAAGACAATTAATGAGGACAGGCTATCACTCAAAATCTAGAGGGAAAGGAAGAACAAATTACGTTCCCTGTTAATCAGACTTCAGTGCCAGTCAGCAGAGATGTTTATTCAGATGCCATTGTCAGCTTGAAGGACTTGCTACTTGCTGCAAAGTACTCGGGTTTCTGTACACTGAGCCGGAAGGCTCCTTCAGGAGATATTGCGCAACTTTTACCGGTCTATTACATCGTGGCATGATGCAGTCCCAGAAACGTCACTGATGGCAAAAGCCTCAGCTTGCATCAGGAACTTCAAACATTAAGAGTATTAACTCTTGAATACCTTTCTCAAAAACAATCCTTCATTCATCAGTGGGGGACAACATGTAAACTACTAGAATCCCTTTGCCCAACTCGCTGCAAAGCAACTTGCATGGAGCTGATTGGGCAGCAAAAAGCTTGGGTTTCCGATGGAAAATGACTTTTGTCTCTTAACTGGGTTTCTCCATTCACCACATGCAGAAGTAAAACAGAGGAATAGATTCAGAGTTTGGACTTACTTTTCTGAGGACAGCCACTCTGCTGCCTCCAGTCTCCCAGCGCAACACCAGCTGCTTCACAAGCTGAAGCATAAGACTCCAGCATGTTGCACATCTGAACAGAGTCTCCGCCAGTCACACAATGATCGTAGACGCAGCTCTCAAAGTAGAGTTGAGGTGGGATATGCCAGTGGCACTCTTCAAATGGACCAGGGTTAGCCAAGACTATTTTACAGTATCTCTCTGCCTCTTCGCTTGCTGCTGGCTCGCATGGAGGTGGAAGTGGAGCTGTTTGGTTACACCTGTGCAACAGAAACAACCTCTCACTCTTCTCAAATTTAATTTATCCCATTCAGTCCTCTCCAAAACAGAAAGAAGCTTGGAAGGCTACGGGCAGGGCTTGAGAGAAAAATACACCATGCCATCAGAATACACAAGAAACAACATGACTCCGTTACACAACTGAAAAGACTGAAAGACATCCTGAAATCAACACTGGAAATATCTTTACATTTCTCCCCTGTGTGCCCTTGTCGTTCAAAAGAATAATACACTCGTGCTGATTCGAATTATCTCCTTGATATTGCTTCCTTGCCCCAACATTGCTTAGATTCACGCAACATTGCCACTTGCTGCAACACTTTTCAGGACTTGTGGAGACATTTTGCTAGTTTTTCTTCACGTAAATCACACACAGCAATACTCACGGCCAGTCATCGTCAGTAACTGTCCAACTGTTCCCAAATTGGTTTGAATCCAAGGCTAGTATTCCATCAGGTTTCAGGAAGTCATCCAGTTGGTCATTGGTGTAGGTTCCACACAAGCCACACAGCTGTCCTTTGTATCTCTCGTCCACAACTACCACCAGTTGATGATCTCCGTCAAACTTCACCTGAAGACCAAAGTCGGTCTGGAGCACAACATATGACCCTACCAGCGACAGTCTTACCGAAGCAATGGGTGTCACAGGGAGATACACCCTCACTCCATCCACCTAAACAAAGCATTACAGAGTTAGCTTCCAGAAAATCACAAACAACCCAACTGTTGCTTGACAACGTCATGTCAATGCTGAAAATTATACTCTTTCCAGTATATAATACTCACATAAACGTCCCTATTTTTCCGCAATGCAATGTGGAGGTTGTGCAGGCGCACGCTCACCGAGTTAATGGCAGTCCAGCTCGGACTACCTCGGTGCTCATTCCTACTCGTCACAGAAAATTGGACAGATGTATTTCCACAAGTCTCGGTCACCGTGTAATTGCAGGCACCCTGGAAATGGTACAGCTTCCCATCAAATGTTGTGTAGTGCGGGTCGCCATAGATGTGGCAAATGGCAGTGTCAGCGCCGTAACATCCCAAATTGCCACCCTGCACTTTGCAGATTTCTCCCGGTCCACAAGTTGCTGGCTCGCACACGATTCGGTCATTGCCAGTGCAGCGGCACCTTTCTCGACATCCGTCTTCCCAGAACATTGCACCTTTCTGGCACACAAACGGCAAGGTTTATTTCCAAAAGTGCTATGTGCTCTGATGGGAAACAGAACCTTCTTTCCATAGAAACCAAAGTGTACCACAAACACTTCCAACTTACCTCGTAGTATTTGTTCTTGTGCGTGCAACCACAGTTCTCCACAGACACGCACGAGCTTCCACTCAGGACAAAGCCATGGTTACACTCACAGTCCTCCACACAAGGCTCACTGCAGTTCCCCGAAGCAAAGCGGTCAGTGCAAGTGGCTGGACAAGCGCTAGCGCATGCGTTATAATGGCTGTTGGCTTCACACACCATACCTGAAAGCAGCAGAGAAGCAACAAAACTGTTTACACTTCAACTCAAGCTTCACAAATGGCAATTCTCTGACACGATGTCGTACAGCTCCGAACACTGCTAAGTACATCGGATTCCGGTTAATTGGACCATCAGTTAATCAGGGCAGCTGCTTATTTGGAACAACTCTTAAGCAACAAAATCTAATCCATAAAATAGCCCTCATTCCTTTCGTTTGTTTGGGACACCGTATCGCCTCGTCGGGCCAGTAGACTTCTGACAAATAATGTATAACTTGCGCGGGGGGTCACAACCTGTGGTACGCGGTCTGCTTGGAAAATGGTAAGGGACCACGACATAAAGAATGTTGGGAACCCATGAACTTGTGTCAGCCGGGTGGACACGTGTGGCCGTTGGACACTACACTGTGCTTACAGCGAAGAGTTTTCAAATAGTGTCAGTTGAATGTGCTTCTGATCTTTGTCACTGATAATTGGTGAGAAATAAGCAGCAAGACAACTCAGAACTCTCTTGCTCACTGCGGTTTCAGGCAGTCAGGCTTGGAGATGCCAGAAAAGGCTGGGATTGAAAAGGAAATGATCTCACTACTTCAACAAATTAAGAACTACAAACAACTTGAGTGTCTCAGCAAACGCCTTAAACGTTACAATAAAAGTGGAGTTTTGAGGCATGCAATTGGCTAAAGCACTGTATGAAGGCAGTACAATCAACAACCGGTGTCTGCACTGATCTCCTTCATTAAATGGCAGCGTCTACTGAGTGATTCCTCTATCGATAACTATTGGGAACTAATACATTGATTTAGTGTACTGTAGTAGTACTGGATGGTTTCCAATTTGCTCTGTATTTCTTTTAAATACATAATTTGCTGAATAAACTCTTCTCGGACTTCCATCCGGTAACAAGTATCGATTTTAACTGATGGTGATTTGATGACAAATTCTGCCATCTTCATCATGGATGTAGATAATTTGTTGATCGGTTAAACAGCAGTTTGTCTTTTTTTTTTAATAACTTTTAATTATTTCCATGACCCTTTGGCTGATTGGGGGCATTCACTTAATTAAGCCAAAATGCACTGGTCCCGGGTGTCTCAATGAACCGGAATCCAGTGTATTACTCCAACAGCATTTGCAGGAGACAACTCATACGTACCACAGAAAGTCGAGTTCCTCCATGGCACAATGGTCACTCCTGCTCTCTGGCAGGCATCTGAGTAGATCTGCAGGGCATTACACAGAGCTCCTTCGTCTCCTCCGGTCAAGCACAGTTCAACAACACAACTTTCAAAGAAACCATTGGTGTTGATCACAGAGTGGCAGTTTACAAATGGCCCCTGTTGACTGGTGATCAGACCACAGAAATCATCACCTCGATAGCGCTCCTCATCTGCGGGCTTACACTCTTCTGGCTCGACGGGGTCGCAACCTGGCTCGTCAGGTGGCACCTTCCAGCTATTTCCCAGTTCGTTGTCATCCTTAGCTTGCGTTCCATCAGCTTTCATGTAGTCATCCTGCCGTATTCCATTGTAGTTACCGCACATACCACAAACCCGATTAAAGTACGTACTGGGCACCTTCACTTCCACGGAATGATCAGTGTCGTAAGAAACGTACAGGCCGAAATCAGTTGTCAGCACCACGTATCTTCCGCTCCTTCTCACACTCAGGCCACCTTCGCCACGCCCAACAGGTAAGGTCTCCCACACGTCATCAACCTGTGCACAAGACGAAATACTGCATCATACAGACTGTATGGGGCCGCAGCCCTGGAGAAACAAAACAACCATTTGCACCGTACTCCTCTCAAGCCCTTCAGGCATGTCTAATGATCTTAGCCATCACATCCGTACACACTCACCTGCGTTCAGAGCCCCACTTCAGCTGAGGATAAAAAGCTCTCAATGCCGCTTTAATTAGACTCATTTCCGTCGCACTGCGCATCCCTTCTCACTTACTCGCATCTCCAGTTACAAGCAAAGTGCTTTACCGATCAAGTGTTTCCATGTCAAATGATTTTTCGTGGAGAGAGCTGTACTTTAGCAGATTTAGACTTACAGTAAGAGACTTACCAACACCCGCCGACGTTCCCGCTTCACAATCCAAACACTGTGGCCGTGAACAGTTACATGAACTTTCTGAACGTAAGATACTCTTGCGTTGCCACGATTTTCATTCTTTGTTTCAATGTTGAAGTACGGAAGGGAGGAGGAATTTCCACACGACTTGGCGATTGTGTACGTACAGCTGCCCATAAAGTGGAGGGTGGCTTTGTCAAAGGTGTTGTAATGCGGATCATTATGCACTCTGCAGATACCGTACGTGTATGGGTAGCAACCGGGGACGCCGTTTACAACTCCACAGTATGAACCTGTAGAACACGTTGAATCCCTGCACACCATATTACTGCCTGCAGAAGGACATCTACATTTTCTTGAGCAGGTATCATCTGTCCAGAGTTCAGAGCCCACTGGGTAGTGCTTTCCTTCATACCAGCAACCACACTTATCCTCTGGCACACATCGGTCATTGTAGAGAAGGTAACCACTGTCACACACACAGCCTTCCACGCAAGGTTGCAAGCAGCGCGATGGAGCACTCGGACTCACACAGGTGGCTGGGCAAGCTGAGCCGCACTGCTCATAATGGCTATTCGCTCCACACTTTACAGCTGTGAACGGAATCCATAAGGTTACACGTTACTTTCATCTGACATTCCTTCCATCAAACACTTCTCACTGCTCTCTATCTCCACTGAGTCTCACTGAAAGGTCTGGCACTATACTCTCAAGCACTTACGGCAGAAGCTCTCATTCCTCCAGGGATCCACACTCGCTCCCTCTGACTGGCATGCATCTCCGTACGACTCCAAACTGCTGCACAGAGCCTCCTGCTCCATGCCTAACGCACAAAGGTCGTACACACAGTCAGCAAAATAAGCTTCCGGGTCGACTCTCGAATGGCACCCTTTGAAAGGACCGTCTGCATCCTTGATTATCCCACAGTAATATTCACTTTCGATGATACGCTTTTCATCCTTACTGCAATTTGGTCTGATGCCAACATCAGGAGTACACCTGGGGAAACAGCAGCATCCCAAATCACAATTACTTCCAGCTAAATCAAAACTCAAAGAGCATAACGATGGAGATTGGAAACTGGACAGTTAGTTTCCAACCGAATGGAAAAGTTGCCAGCAGCTTGCTGCCAGTCACACTGTACCTTGTGTCATTTCCAGACTGCCAGCTGTTGCCCAAGCTGACTGAATCAGGTTCCATTATTCCATCTGGATTCAGAAAATCATCCCTTCTGTCTTCATTATAGTTTCCACACATTCCACACACCTTGCCTTTGAAGAGACTCGGGAGAGTCACCTCAGCTCGATGCCTGCCATTAAACTTCACTCGCAATCCAAAACTAGTGGCAATGACGACGTACTGCCCAGACAGAGTGACAACAACACCCGGGCTGACTGCAACAGGTAGCACTGCCTCCTCCCCATCAACCTGCAAGCATCCAAATCATTCATCAATTGATTCTTCTGCAGACCTTGCAATGCACCTGACAAAAGACACTTAGCACATCCAGCCCTTACCTTTACCACACGCCCCTTCCCGAGCGTGATTCTGTGATTGGAAACCTCAACGTTGACTTGTCTCACGTAAGACACGTACGGGTTACCGCCTCTGTGCTCATTTGCAGCTTCAACTTTGAAATAGGGCAGACTGCTGTTGGTACTGCACAGTTTTGATAAGGTGTACGTGCACGTTCCCATAAAGTCGTGAGCTTGGCCATCAAAGGTCATATAGTGAGGATCTCCTTGTACTATGCAGGAAGACTCTGAAAACATCAAAATAGTCAGAATTACTCTTGTTATTACTGACATACTTCGTGAAGTTTGTTGTTTACTGTAAGGAATAGAGCACAACACATTCCAAATTACTGCAAGTTAGAAGCAGAAAATAAATAAATAAACAGAAGGGGAAATGTGAGGTAGCATACACGGACTGTTCGGAAATATTACGGCAGAACGATAGAAGCTGTTCCTCAAATCCGAGTGTGGATCTTCCATCTCTTCTATCTCTTTCCCAATGGCAGTAATGGGGAGGCATGCCCTGATGGCTTATCAATAGATGCCAACTCTTTCAGGTACAGACTTTTGAAGGTATCCTTGACGATGTGGAGGGTTAGTCAGCCCTTGTGGCTAAAGGGATCAGGGGGTATGGAGAGAAAGCAGGTACAGGGTTCTGAGTTGGATGATCAGCCATGATCATACTGAATGGCGGTGCAGGCTCGAAGGGCTGAACAGCCTACTCCTGCACCTATTTTCTATGTTTCTATGTTTCTGAATGTACTGGCGATTTGCATGGATCTTCTCAGGATCAGACTATGACCATTTGCATTCTTTACCAAAGAGATTCATGGGACTGATAACTCAATGCAGATGATAATGTTTAGATTAACAACTCAATTAACAGATGGCATAATCATCTCTGGAGAGGGAGAGTTGAGGAAATTGAGGGTAGAGTGAGAGGAGACAAGGAATTTTCTTTTCACCCAAAACGTGAACATTAGTGCTCAGAAAATGAAGACCTCAGAACAGCGGTCCATGCAGACACAATTCCCTCCAAATGTTGACAACTCACCAAGTATGCAGATGAACTTGTTTAAGCAGAATTATTAAGATGGAAAACTACAAGAAGCAAAAGACTACAAGGTACTACTTTAGCATGGCATGCCTGCGATGGGCTGAGAGGCCTCCTTCTCTCCCAGGAATTTCTACCATTCTGGAAACCTCCAATATAAACCGCACCACAAAGATTCCACATCACATACACATTGCATTCCCATACCTGTAAGGGCGGGCGTTGTGGTACTGGCTGTAGTTGAGGTGCTCGTAGTTGTTGTCGTTCCACAACCCTCTGCAGGAATAAAATAGTACAGACGCAGAACAGATTAACCTTTATAACAGAATCACATCATCTCACATTTCTAGTTGACTAAAGCATGGAAAACCAAAAGACAACCACAGCATGACAGGAGCAATGCAATTTTGTTGAATTAAATAAGTGCCGCTATTAGTATTGTTACAGTGAAAGCAAGCGCCGAGTACAACAGACCCACCTCCACAGCATCCTACGTGAAAGGAAATGTCATCCACAGCAACATCGCTCCGGTAGTCTTGGCCACGGACCGCCTCCAGGAGGATCTGTCAGAGAAAGCAGCAAAACTTCAGCAGGAAACAGCCAGTCAAGCAGCACGACGGAAGCCCCAAACTTGCATTTCACTTCAGTAAATCATGGGTGCACAACAGTTCTGAGACTGTGATGAAATCATTCAAGAGAGAATATATCCAAAAATTATTTGAAAAATAACTGCCGGCTCTTCAAAATTGTAAAGCACAGAAAAAGTGCAATAAGCGGGTCATATCAGGCAAAGGACAGGAAATTCAATTTCACCAACAGCACTTCTATACGTCCAAAATAATTCCATTGACATTTCAGTCTATCGCAAGACTGAAATGCCAGGGGCTGGGAGAAGAAAGATCAATCATTTGGACAACAGGAGATCCCAATTTCAGTGTTAAAATTTGAGTAAGTGTTCTGAATGAGTACTGTTACAGAGAGAACAATAAAATTTAGGATTTAACTTGTGGAAACTATAGAAAGGGTGCAGAGGAGATTTACAAGGATGTTGCCTGGATTGGGGAGCACGCATTATAAGAAGAAGTTGAGTGAACTGGGCCTTTTCTCCTTGGAGCG
The DNA here is from genome assembly GCF_030144855.1 of Hypanus sabinus. Taxonomy (NCBI): domain Eukaryota; kingdom Metazoa; phylum Chordata; class Chondrichthyes; order Myliobatiformes; family Dasyatidae; genus Hypanus; species Hypanus sabinus. The sequence goes on along the minus strand of NC_082707.1, from coordinate 9,579,397 downwards.
ACGGTGGACGAGAGGTGACCTGATAGAGGTGTATAAGACGATGAGAAGTATTGATCATGTAGATAGGCAGAGGATTTTTCCCAGGACTGAAATGGTTAACACGATAAGGCACAGTTTTTAGGTGCCTGGAAGTGGGTACAGAGGAGACGTTAGGGGTAAGCTTTTAACATATAGAGTGGTGTGTGCGTGGGATGGGCAGCCGGCGATGGTGGTGGAGCTGGATACAATAGGGTCTTTTAGAGACTCCTGATACGTAAATGGAGTTGAGAAATAGATAGGTCACCGGAGGTAATTTCGAAAATAAGTACATGTTCGGCACAGCATTGTGGGTCGAGGGGCTGTATTGTGCTGTAGGTTTTCTGTGTTTCTGCAGAAATCTGTAGGTTTTCTGTGTTTCTGCAGTAAAAAGATGCATTCATATTTGCGTATAGACAATAAAGTGCAAGGTTTCAATTAATTAAGAGCTGTGTCGGGAATTCCCTAAAGTGGATCACTGGTTGATAGGTCTACAAATTTTGATGGACTAAAACTCGTTGATTGCAAGGGGAGAGGAAAGAGAACAGTGGCGTGCAGCATTAAGAATATCTGCAAACTCATCAACTTTGGACAGTGTGGGAAATGCACTAAAATTTTGCAATCATTTTCACCCAATGCAAACACCATTGGGTACATGGTGTCTCCATTATGGTTTATTTACCTGGACTTGTATGAATTAAAAAATCATTTCAGTGACTTCTTGAATATTATCCACGCAGCCTACCTGAGAACCTCCAGACAGGTCAAGGTCAACCTGTCCTTCAATCCATCGGTTTCCCTTATTTCCTGAATCAGACCACTTCAGCACTGCTGTTCCGCTTTCAATCTGGTAAACATTCAAAGCCATGCGCTGACCTACTCCATACATGTGGTACCAGAATCGCATGCAGTGAGCTCCTCTCTCCGCACATGGAACACTGACCAGATGGGCTCGGTCTCCTGGTTGGCCATCGTTGCCTTCAATGTAGATGTAGTAACCACCTGCAAACACAAGAAGGTTTATTCTTCCAATAGAAATCAGGTGCACAGTGGCTGAGCAGCAATCTCACATCACCTACCTGCTGTGGTGTGGTCAAAACTTGGTCCTGTGTTATATGATGGTGTCGGCCCTCTGTTGCGTGTCCAGTCCAACGTATCGCTCTTGGATTGGGCCCAATGGCACAGGTCTTTGTCAAAGTTACAATCCAGTGGACAACCTGCCGAGTTCAGAAAGACAGACATTCATCGGAATACTCTCAACAACTATTGAAAATATTCAACACCTTACTATTGAATCAAGACACTGTACAGTCGCTCAGTACCGTACTTTACGGGAGGCACCAGAGGATTAAGACTTTTAATTTATCATTTATTATTACAATGGGATAAGAGTCCTTTATTTAAGATTGAACATCATTACCATTTGACCAAGGAGAGACTCTCTGAAATATTTCCCAATGTTGATAGTTATTGATGTAAAACTGAGATAGCTACATTGACACATGTGTTCTGGTCATGGTCTATACTGGAACAGTTCTGGAAGTCATCTTCTCGACAATTTCTAAAACACTCGGAGTTAACCTGCAACCTAATAACTTGACTGTGCTTTTTGGAATAATTCCTCAAAATATCCATGGTATTTCTGTGTCTAACCAACATGTTATTGCATTTGTTACATTGATAGCAAGGAGGGCCATTTTGTTGAAGTGGAAGGATATATCAGCTCCTACTTTGTCACAATGCTGCTTCTCAAGTGATGCTATGTCTTAGTTTGGAGAAAATTAGAAGTGGAACCTTTGAAACTTTATTTGATTTTGAGAAATGATGGGTCTCATTTGCTCGCTAGTATCATTTGAGCTCATTGATAGATCTTCTCCATCATCTAATTGTAAGTTTTTTTGATATATTTTTCTTTCTTGCTGGCGGTTTGATGTTTATTTTTAGAAGCTTTTTGCATGACGCATGGCTCCGGGGTTGCACTCCTAATGGTTTTCCCCACACTTTTCTCTTAGTAGAGCTATTTTATATTCACAAAATTTTCGATCTTTAAGATAATTTCTTTTTTTTTCTTTCAGGCATTGTAAGTATTGTTACTTTGATGTATTTGTGTTATTTTTGAATAATATAACAATAATAAAAAGATTCAAAAAGAAAAGACAATTAATGAGGACAGGCTATCACTCAAAATCTAGAGGGAAAGGAAGAACAAATTACGTTCCCTGTTAATCAGACTTCAGTGCCAGTCAGCAGAGATGTTTATTCAGATGCCATTGTCAGCTTGAAGGACTTGCTACTTGCTGCAAAGTACTCGGGTTTCTGTACACTGAGCCGGAAGGCTCCTTCAGGAGATATTGCGCAACTTTTACCGGTCTATTACATCGTGGCATGATGCAGTCCCAGAAACGTCACTGATGGCAAAAGCCTCAGCTTGCATCAGGAACTTCAAACATTAAGAGTATTAACTCTTGAATACCTTTCTCAAAAACAATCCTTCATTCATCAGTGGGGGACAACATGTAAACTACTAGAATCCCTTTGCCCAACTCTCTGCAAAGCAACTTGCATGGAGCTGATTGGGCAGCAAAAAGCTTGGGTTTCCGATGGAAAATGACTTTTGTCTCTTAACTGGGTTTCTCCATTCACCACATGCAGAAGTAAAACAGAGGAATAGATTCAGAGTTTGGACTTACTTTTCTGAGGACAGCCACTCTGCTGCCTCCAGTCTCCCAGCGCAACACCAGCTGCTTCACAAGCTGAAGCATAAGACTCCAGCATGTTGCACATCTGAACAGAGTCTCCGCCAGTCACACAATGATCGTAGACGCAGCTCTCAAAGTAGAGTTGAGGTGGGATATGCCAGTGGCACTCTTCAAATGGACCAGGGTTAGCCAAGACTATTTTACAGTATCTCTCTGCCTCTTCGCTTGCTGCTGGCTCGCATGGAGGTGGAAGTGGAGCTGTTTGGTTACACCTGTGCAACAGAAACAACCTCTCACTCTTCTCAAATTTAATTTATCCCATTCAGTCCTCTCCAAAACAGAAAGAAGCTTGGAAGGCTACGGGCAGGGCTTGAGAGAAAAATACACCATGCCATCAGAATACACAAGAAACAACATGACTCCGTTACACAACTGAAAAGACTGAAAGACATCCTGAAATCAACACTGGAAATATCTTTACATTTCTCCCCTGTGTGCCCTTGTCGTTCAAAAGAATAATACACTCGTGCTGATTCGAATTATCTCCTTGATATTGCTTCCTTGCCCCAACATTGCTTAGATTCACGCAACATTGCCACTTGCTGCAACACTTTTCAGGACTTGTGGAGACATTTTGCTAGTTTTTCTTCACGTAAATCACACACAGCAATACTCACGGCCAGTCATCGTCAGTAACTGTCCAACTGTTCCCAAATTGGTTTGAATCCAAGGCTAGTATTCCATCAGGTTTCAGGAAGTCATCCAGTTGGTCATTGGTGTAGGTTCCACACAAGCCACACAGCTGTCCTTTGTATCTCTCGTCCACAACTACCACCAGTTGATGATCTCCGTCAAACTTCACCTGAAGACCAAAGTCGGTCTGGAGCACAACATATGACCCTAGCAGCGACAGTCTTACCGAAGCAATGGGTGTCACAGGGAGATACACCCTCACTCCATCCACCTAAACAAAGCATTACAGAGTTAGCTTCCAGAAAATCACAAACAACCCAACTGTTGCTTGACAACGTCATGTCAATGCTGAAAATTATACTCTTTCCAGTATATAATACTCACATAAACGTCCCTATTTTTCCGCAATGCAATGTGGAGGTTGTGCAGGCGCACGCTCACCGAGTTAATGGCAGTCCAGCTCGGACTACCTCGGTGCTCATTCCTACTCGTCACAGAAAATTGGACAGATGTATTTCCACAAGTCTCGGTCACCGTGTAATTGCAGGCACCCTGGAAATGGTACAGCTTCCCATCAAATGTTGTGTAGTGCGGGTCGCCATAGATGTGGCAAATGGCAGTGTCAGCGCCGTAACATCCCAAATTGCCACCCTGCACTTTGCAGATTTCTCCCGGTCCACAAGTTGCTGGCTCGCACACGATTCGGTCATTGCCAGTGCAGCGGCACCTTTCTCGACATCCGTCTTCCCAGAACATTGCACCTTTCTGGCACACAAACGGCAAGGTTTATTTCCAAAAGTGCTATGTGCTCTGATGGGAAACAGAACCTTCTTTCCATAGAAACCAAAGTGTACCACAAACACTTCCAACTTACCTCGTAGTATTTGTTCTTGTGCGTGCAACCACAGTTCTCCACAGACACGCACGAGCTTCCACTCAGGACAAAGCCATGGTTACACTCACAGTCCTCCACACAAGGCTCACTGCAGTTCCCCGAAGCAAAGCGGTCAGTGCAAGTGGCTGGACAAGCGCTAGCGCATGCGTTATAATGGCTGTTGGCTTCACACACCATACCTGAAAGCAGCAGAGAAGCAACAAAACTGTTTACACTTCAACTCAAGCTTCACAAATGGCAATTCTCTGACACGATGTCGTACAGCTCCGAACACTGCTAAGTACATCGGATTCCGGTTAATTGGACCATCAGTTAATCAGGGCAGCTGCTTATTTGGAACAACTCTTAAGCAACAAAATCTAATCCATAAAATAGCCCTCATTCCTTTCGTTTGTTTGGGACACCGTATCGCCTCGTCGGGCCAGTAGACTTCTGACAAATAATGTATAACTTGCGCGGGGGGTCACAACCTGTGGTACGCGGTCTGCTTGGAAAATGGTAAGGGACCACGACATAAAGAATGTTGGGAACCCATGAACTTGTGTCAGCCGGGTGGACACGTGTGGCCGTTGGACACTACACTGTGCTTACAGCGAAGAGTTTTCAAATAGTGTCAGTTGAATGTGCTTCTGATCTTTGTCACTGATAATTGGTGAGAAATAAGCAGCAAGACAACTCAGAACTCTCTTGCTCACTGCGGTTTCAGGCAGTCAGGCTTGGAGATGCCAGAAAAGGCTGGGATTGAAAAGGAAATGATCTCACTACTTCAACAAATTAAGAACTACAAACAACTTGAGTGTCTCAGCAAACGCCTTAAACGTTACAATAAAAGTGGAGTTTTGAGGCATGCAATTGGCTAAAGCACTGTATGAAGGCAGTACAATCAACAACCGGTGTCTGCACTGATCTCCTTCATTAAATGGCAGCGTCTACTGAGTGATTCCTCTATCGATAACTATTGGGAACTAATACATTGATTTAGTGTACTGTAGTAGTACTGGATGGTTTCCAATTTGCTCTGTATTTCTTTTAAATACATAATTTGCTGAATAAACTCTTCTCGGACTTCCATCCGGTAACAAGTATCGATTTTAACTGATGGTGATTTGATGACAAATTCTGCCATCTTCATCATGGATGTAGATAATTTGTTGATCGGTTAAACAGCAGTTTGTCTTTTTTTTTTAATAACTTTTAATTATTTCCATGACCCTTTGGCTGATTGGGGGCATTCACTTAATTAAGCCAAAATGCACTGGTCCCGGGTGTCTCAATGAACCGGAATCCAGTGTATTACTCCAACAGCATTTGCAGGAGACAACTCATACGTACCACAGAAAGTCGAGTTCCTCCATGGCACAATGGTCACTCCTGCTCTCTGGCAGGCATCTGAGTAGATCTGCAGGGCATTACACAGAGCTCCTTCGTCTCCTCCGGTCAAGCACAGTTCAACAACACAACTTTCAAAGAAACCATTGGTGTTGATCACAGAGTGGCAGTTTACAAATGGCCCCTGTTGACTGGTGATCAGACCACAGAAATCATCACCTCGATAGCGCTCCTCATCTGCGGGCTTACACTCTTCTGGCTCGACGGGGTCGCAACCTGGCTCGTCAGGTGGCACCTTCCAGCTATTTCCCAGTTCGTTGTCATCCTTAGCTTGCGTTCCATCAGCTTTCATGTAGTCATCCTGCCGTATTCCATTGTAGTTACCGCACATACCACAAACCCGATTAAAGTACGTACTGGGCACCTTCACTTCCACGGAATGATCAGTGTCGTAAGAAACGTACAGGCCGAAATCAGTTGTCAGCACCACGTATCTTCCGCTCCTTCTCACACTCAGGCCACCTTCGCCACGCCCAACAGGTAAGGTCTCCCACACGTCATCAACCTGTGCACAAGACGAAATACTGCATCATACAGACTGTATGGGGCCGCAGCCCTGGAGAAACAAAACAACCATTTGCACCGTACTCCTCTCAAGCCCTTCAGGCATGTCTAATGATCTTAGCCATCACATCCGTACACACTCACCTGCGTTCAGAGCCCCACTTCAGCTGAGGATAAAAAGCTCTCAATGCCGCTTTAATTAGACTCATTTCCGTCGCACTGCGCATCCCTTCTCACTTACTCGCATCTCCAGTTACAAGCAAAGTGCTTTACCGATCAAGTGTTTCCATGTCAAATGATTTTTCGTGGAGAGAGCTGTACTTTAGCAGATTTAGACTTACAGTAAGAGACTTACCAACACCCGCCGACGTTCCCGCTTCACAATCCAAACACTGTGGCCGTGAACAGTTACATGAACTTTCTGAACGTAAGATACTCTTGCGTTGCCACGATTTTCATTCTTTGTTTCAATGTTGAAGTACGGAAGGGAGGAGGAATTTCCACACGACTTGGCGATTGTGTACGTACAGCTGCCCATAAAGTGGAGGGTGGCTTTGTCAAAGGTGTTGTAATGCGGATCATTATGCACTCTGCAGATACCGTACGTGTATGGGTAGCAACCGGGGACGCCGTTTACAACTCCACAGTATGAACCTGTAGAACACGTTGAATCCCTGCACACCATATTACTGCCTGCAGAAGGACATCTACATTTTCTTGAGCAGGTATCATCTGTCCAGAGTTCAGAGCCCACTGGGTAGTGCTTTCCTTCATACCAGCAACCACACTTATCCTCTGGCACACATCGGTCATTGTAGAGAAGGTAACCACTGTCACACACACAGCCTTCCACGCAAGGTTGCAAGCAGCGCGATGGAGCACTCGGACTCACACAGGTGGCTGGGCAAGCTGAGCCGCACTGCTCATGATGGCTATTCGCTCCACACTTTACAGCTGTGAACGGAATCCATACGGTTACACGTTACTTTCATCTGACATTCCTTCCATCAAACACTTCTCACTGCTCTCTATCTCCACTGAGTCTCACTGAAAGGTCTGGCACTATACTCTCAAGCACTTACGGCAGAAGCTCTCATTCCTCCAGGGATCCACACTCGCTCCCTCTGACTGGCATGCATCTCCGTACGACTCCAAACTGCTGCACAGAGCCTCCTGCTCCATGCCTAACGCACAAAGGTCGTACACACAGTCAGCAAAATAAGCTTCCGGGTCGACTCTCGAATGGCACCCTTTGAAAGGACCGTCTGCATCCTTGATTATCCCACAGTAATATTCACTTTCGATGATACGCTTTTCATCCTTACTGCAATTTGGTCTGATGCCAACATCAGGAGTACACCTGGGGAAACAGCAGCATCCCAAATCACAATTACTTCCAGCTAAATCAAAACTCAAAGAGCATAACGATGGGGATTGGAAACTGGACAGTTAGTTTCCAACCGAATGGAAAAGTTGCCAGCAGCTTGCTGCCAGTCACACTGTACCTTGTGTCATTTCCAGACTGCCAGCTGTTGCCCAAGCTGACTGAATCAGGTTCCATTATTCCATCTGGATTCAGAAAATCATCCCTTCTGTCTTCATTATAGTTTCCACACATTCCACACACCTTGCCTTTGAAGAGACTCGGGAGAGTCACCTCAGCTCGATGCCTGCCATTAAACTTCACTCGCAATCCAAAACTAGTGGCAATGACGACGTACTGCCCAGACAGAGTGACAACAACACCCGGGCTGACTGCAACAGGTAGCACTGCCTCTTCCCCATCAACCTGCAAGCATCCAAATCATTCATCAATTGATTCTTCTGCAGACCTTGCAATGCACCTGACAAAAGACACTTAGCACATCCAGCCCTTACCTTTACCACACGCCCCTTCCCGAGCGTGATTCTGTGATTGGAAACCTCAACGTTGACTTGTCTCACGTAAGACACGTACGGGTTACCGCCTCTGTGCTCATTTGCAGCTTCAACTTTGAAATAGGGCAGACTGCTGTTGGTACTGCACAGTTTTGATAAGGTGTACGTGCACGTTCCCATAAAGTCGTGAGCTTGGCCATCAAAGGTCATATAGTGAGGATCTCCTTGTACTATGCAGGAAGACTCTGAAAACATCAAAATAGTCAGAATTACTCTTGTTATTACTGACATACTTCGTGAAGTTTGTTGTTTACTGTAAGGAATAGAGCACAACACATTCCAAATTACTGCAAGTTAGAAGCAGAAAATAAATAAATAAACAGAAGGGGAAATGTGAGGTAGCATACACGGACTGTTCGGAAATATTACGGCAGAACGATAGAAGCTGTTCCTCAAATCCGAGTGTGGATCTTCCATCTCTTCTATCTCTTTCCCAATGGCAGTAATGGGGAGGCATGCCCTGATGGCTTATCAATAGATGCCAACTCTTTCAGGTACAGACTTTTGAAGGTATCCTTGACGATGTGGAGGGTTAGTCAGCCCTTGTGGCTAAAGGGATCAGGGGGTATGGAGAGAAAGCAGGTACAGGGTTCTGAGTTGGATGATCAGCCATGATCATACTGAATGGCGGTGCAGGCTCGAAGGGCTGAACAGCCTACTCCTGCACCTATTTTCTATGTTTCTATGTTTCTGAATGTACTGGCGATTTGCATGGATCTTCTCAGGATCAGACTATGACCATTTGCATTCTTTACCAAAGAGATTCATGGGACTGATAACTCAATGTAGATGATAATGTTTAGATTAACAACTCAATTAACAGATGGCATAATCATCTCTGGAGAGGGAGAGTTGAGGAAATTGAGGGTAGAGTGAGAGGAGACAAGGAATTTTCTTTTCACCCAAAACGTGAACATTAGTGCTCAGAAAATGAAGACCTCAGAACAGCGGTCCATGCAGACACAATTCCCTCCAAATGTTGACAACTCACCAAGTATGCAGATGAACTTGTTTAACCAGAATTATTAAGATGGAAAACTACAAGAAGCAAAAGACTACAAGGTACTACTTTAGCATGGCATGCCTGCGATGGGCTGAGAGGCCTCCTTCTCTCCCAGGAATTTCTACCATTCTGGAAACCTCCAATATAAACCGCACCACAAAGATTCCACATCACATACACATTGCATTCCCATACCTGTAAGGGCGGGCGTTGTGGTACTGGCTGTAGTTGAGGTGCTCGTAGTTGTTGTCGTTCCACAACCCTCTGCAGGAATAAAATAGTACAGACGCAGAACAGATTAACCTTCATAACAGAATCACATCATCTCACATTTCTAGTTGACTAAAGCATGGAAAACCAAAAGACAACCACAGCATGACAGGAGCAATGCAATTTTGTTGAATTAAATAAGTGCCGCTATTAGTATTGTTACAGTGAAAGCAAGCGCCGAGTACAACAGACCCACCTCCACAGCATCCTACGTGAAAGGAAATGTCATCCACAGCAACATCGCTCCGGTAGTCTTGGCCACGGACCGCCTCCAGGAGGATCTGTCAGAGAAAGCAGCAAAACTTCAGCAGGAAACAGCCAGTCAAGCAGCACGACGGAAGCCCCAAACTTGCATTTCACTTCAGTAAATCATGGGTGCACAACAGTTCTGAGACTGTGATGAAATCATTCAAGAGAGAATATATCCAAAAATTATTTGAAAAATAACTGCCGGCTCTTCAAAATTGTAAAGCACAGAAAAAGTGCAATAAGCGGGTCATATCAGGCAAAGGACAGGAAATTCAATTTCACCAACAGCACTTCTATACGTCCAAAATAATTCCATTGACATTTCAGTCTATCGCAAGACTGAAATGCCAGGGGCTGGGAGAAGAAAGATCAATCATTTGGACAACAGGAGATCCCAATTTCAGTGTTAAAATTTGAGTAAGTGTTCTGAATGAGTACTGTTACAGAGAGAACAATAAAATTTAGGATTTAACTTGTGGAAACTATAGAAAGGGTGCAGAGGAGATTTACAAGGATGTTGCCTGGATTGGGGAGCACGCATTATAAGAAGAAGTTGAGTGAACTGGGCCTTTTCTCCTTGGAGCGACGGTGGACGAGAGGTGACCTGATAGAGGTGTATAAGACGATGAGAAGTATTGATCATGTAGATAGGCAGAGGATTTTTCCCAGGACTGAAATGGCTAACACGATAAGGCACAGTTTTTAGGTGCCTGGAAGTGGGTACAGAGGAGACGTTAGGGGTAAGCTTTTAACATATAGAGTGGTGTGTGCGTGGAATGGGCAGCCGGCGATGGTGGTGGAGCTGGATACAATAGGGTCTTTTAGAGACTCCTGATACGTAAATGGAGTTGAGAAATAGATAGGTCACCGGAGGTAATTTCGAAAATAAGTACATGTTCGGCACAGCATTGTGGGTCGAGGGGCTGTATTGTGCTGTAGGTTTTCTGTGTTTCTGCAGAAATCTGTAGGTTTTCTGTGTTTCTGCAGTAAAAAGATGCATTCATATTTGCGTATAGACAATAAAGTGCAAGGTTTCAATTAATTAAGAGCTGTGTCGGGAATTCCCTAAAGTGGATCACTGGTTGATAGGTCTACAAATTTTGATGGACTAAAACTCGTTGATTGCAAGGGGAGAGGAAAGAGAACAGTGGCGTGCAGCATTAAGAATATCTGCAAACTCATCAACTTTGGACAGTGTGGGAAATGCACTAAAATTTTGCAATCATTTTCACCCAATGCAAACACCATTGGGTACATGGTGTCTCCATTATGGTTTATTTACCTGGACTTGTATGAATTAAAAAATCATTTCAGTGACTTCTTGAATATTATCCACGCAGCCTACCTGAGAACCTCCAGACAGGTCAAGGTCAACCTGTCCTTCAATCCATCGGTTTCCCTTATTTCCTGAATCAGACCACTTCAGCACTGCTGTTCCGCTTTCAATCTGGTAAACATTCAAAGCCATGCGCTGACCTACTCCATACATGTGGTACCAGAATCGCATGCAGTGAGCTCCTCTCTCCGCACATGGAACACTGACCAGATGGGCTCGGTCTCCTGGTTGGCCATCGTTGCCTTCAATGTAGATGTAGTAACCACCTGCAAACACAAGAAGGTTTATTCTTCCAATAGAAATCAGGTGCACAGTGGCTGAGCAGCAATCTCACATCACCTACCTGCTGTGGTGTGGTCAAAACTTGGTCCTGTGTTATATGATGGTGTCGGCCCTCTGTTGCGTGTCCAGTCCAACGTATCGCTCTTGGATTGGGCCCAATGGCACAGGTCTTTGTCAAAGTTACAATCCAGTGGACAACCTGCTGAGTTCAGAAAGACAGACATTCATCGGAATACTCTCAACAACTATTGAAAATATTCAACACCTTACTATTGAATCAAGACACTGTACAGTCGCTCAGTACCGTACTTTACGGGAGGCACCAGAGGATTAAGACTTTTAATTTATCATTTATTATTACAATGGGATAAGAGTCCTTTATTTAAGATTGAACATCATTACCATTTGACCAAGGAGAGACTCTCTGAAATATTTCCCAATGTTGATAGTTATTGATGTAAAACTGAGATAGCTACATTGACACATGTGTTCTGGTCATGGTCTATACTGGAACAGTTCTGGAAGTCATCTTCTCGACAATTTCTAAAACACTCGGAGTTAACCTGCAACCTAATAACTTGACTGTGCTTTTTGGAATAATTCCTCAAAATATCCATGGTATTTCTGTGTCTAACCAACATGTTATTGCATTTGTTACATTGATAGCAAGGAGGGCCATTTTGTTGAAGTGGAAGGATATATCAGCTCCTACTTTGTCACAATGCTGCTTCTCAAGTGATGCTATGTCTTAGTTTGGAGAAAATTAGAAGTGGAACCTTTGAAACTTTATTTGATTTTGAGAAATGATGGGTCTCATTTGCTCGCTAGTATCATTTGAGCTCATTGATAGATCTTCTCCATCATCTAATTGTAAGTTTTTTTGATATATTTTTCTTTCTTGCTGGCGGTTTGATGTTTATTTTTAGAAGCTTTTTGCATGACGCATGGCTCCGGGGTTGCACTCCTAATGGTTTTCCCCACACTTTTCTCTTAGTAGAGCTATTTTATATTCACAAAATTTTCGATCTTTAAGATAATTTCTTTTTTTTTCTTTCAGGCATTGTAAGTATTGTTACTTTGATGTATTTGTGTTATTTTTGAATAATATAACAATAATAAAAAGATTCAAAAAGAAAAGACAATTAATGAGGACAGGCTATCACTCAAAATCTAGAGGGAAAGGAAGAACAAATTACGTTCCCTGTTAATCAGACTTCAGTGCCAGTCAGCAGAGATGTTTATTCAGATGCCATTGTCAGCTTGAAGGACTTGCTACTTGCTGCAAAGTACTCGGGTTTCTGTACACTGAGCCGGAAGGCTCCTTCAGGAGATATTGCGCAACTTTTACCGGTCTATTACATCGTGGCATGATGCAGTCCCAGAAACGTCACTGATGGCAAAAGCCTCAGCTTGCATCAGGAACTTCAAACATTAAGAGTATTAACTCTTGAATACCTTTCTCAAAAACAATCCTTCATTCATCAGTGGGGGACAACATGTAAACTACTAGAATCCCTTTGCCCAACTCTCTGCAAAGCAACTTGCATGGAGCTGATTGGGCAGCAAAAAGCTTGGGTTTCCGATGGAAAATGACTTTTGTCTCTTAACTGGGTTTCTCCATTCACCACATGCAGAAGTAAAACAGAGGAATAGATTCAGAGTTTGGACTTACTTTTCTGAGGACAGCCACTCTGCTGCCTCCAGTCTCCCAGCGCAACACCAGCTGCTTCACAAGCTGAAGCATAAGACTCCAGCATGTTGCACATCTGAACAGAGTCTCCGCCAGTCACACAATGATCGTAGACGCAGCTCTCAAAGTAGAGTTGAGGTGGGATATGCCAGTGGCACTCTTCAAATGGACCAGGGTTAGCCAAGACTATTTTACAGTATCTCTCTGCCTCTTCGCTTGCTGCTGGCTCGCATGGAGGTGGAAGTGGAGCTGTTTGGTTACACCTGTGCAACAGAAACAACCTCTCACTCTTCTCAAATTTAATTTATCCCATTCAGTCCTCTCCAAAACAGAAAGAAGCTTGGAAGGCTACGGGCAGGGCTTGAGAGAAAAATACACCATGCCATCAGAATACACAAGAAACAACATGACTCCGTTACACAACTGAAAAGACTGAAAGACATCCTGAAATCAACACTGGAAATATCTTTACATTTCTCCCCTGTGTGCCCTTGTCGTTCAAAAGAATAATACACTCGTGCTGATTCGAATTATCTCCTTGATATTGCTTCCTTGCCCCAACATTGCTTAGATTCACGCAACATTGCCACTTGCTGCAACACTTTTCAGGACTTGTGGAGACATTTTGCTAGTTTTTCTTCACGTAAATCACACACAGCAATACTCACGGCCAGTCATCGTCAGTAACTGTCCAACTGTTCCCAAATTGGTTTGAATCCAAGGCTAGTATTCCATCAGGTTTCAGGAAGTCATCCAGTTGGTCATTGGTGTAGGTTCCACACAAGCCACACAGCTGTCCTTTGTATCTCTCGTCCACAACTACCACCAGTTGATGATCTCCGTCAAACTTCACCTGAAGACCAAAGTCGGTCTGGAGCACAACATATGACCCTACCAGCGACAGTCTTACCGAAGCAATGGGTGTCACAGGGAGATACACCCTCACTCCATCCACCTAAACAAAGCATTACAGAGTTAGCTTCCAGAAAATCACAAACAACCCAACTGTTGCTTGACAACGTCATGTCAATGCTGAAAATTATACTCTTTCCAGTATATAATACTCACATAAACGTCCCTATTTTTCCGCAATGCAATGTGGAGGTTGTGCAGGCGCACGCTCACCGAGTTAATGGCAGTCCAGCTCGGACTACCTCGGTGCTCATTCCTACTCGTCACAGAAAATTGGACAGATGTATTTCCACAAGTCTCGGTCACCGTGTAATTGCAGGCACCCTGGAAATGGTACAGCTTCCCATCAAATGTTGTGTAGTGCGGGTCGCCATAGATGTGGCAAATGGCAGTGTCAGCGCCGTAACATCCCAAATTGCCACCCTGCACTTTGCAGATTTCTCCCGGTCCACAAGTTGCTGGCTCGCACACGATTCGGTCATTGCCAGTGCAGCGGCACCTTTCTCGACATCCGTCTTCCCAGAACATTGCACCTTTCTGGCACACAAACGGCAAGGTTTATTTCCAAAAGTGCTATGTGCTCTGATGGGAAACAGAACCTTCTTTCCATAGAAACCAAAGTGTACCACAAACACTTCCAACTTACCTCGTAGTATTTGTTCTTGTGCGTGCAACCACAGTTCTCCACAGACACGCACGAGCTTCCACTCAGGACAAAGCCATGGTTACACTCACAGTCCTCCACACAAGGCTCACTGCAGTTCCCCGAAGCAAAGCGGTCAGTGCAAGTGGCTGGACAAGCGCTAGCGCATGCGTTATAATGGCTGTTGGCTTCACACACCATACCTGAAAGCAGCAGAGAAGCAACAAAACTGTTTACACTTCAACTCAAGCTTCACAAATGGCAATTCTCTGACACGATGTCGTACAGCTCCGAACACTGCTAAGTACATCGGATTCCGGTTAATTGGACCATCAGTTAATCAGGGCAGCTGCTTATTTGGAACAACTCTTAAGCAACAAAATCTAATCCATAAAATAGCCCTCATTCCTTTCGTTTGTTTGGGACACCGTATCGCCTCGTCGGGCCAGTAGACTTCTGACAAATAATGTATAACTTGCGCGGGGGGTCACAACCTGTGGTACGCGGTCTGCTTGGAAAATGGTAAGGGACCACGACATAAAGAATGTTGGGAACCCATGAACTTGTGTCAGCCGGGTGGACACGTGTGGCCGTTGGACACTACACTGTGCTTACAGCGAAGAGTTTTCAAATAGTGTCAGTTGAATGTGCTTCTGATCTTTGTCACTGATAATTGGTGAGAAATAAGCAGCAAGACAACTCAGAACTCTCTTGCTCACTGCGGTTTCAGGCAGTCAGGCTTGGAGATGCCAGAAAAGGCTGGGATTGAAAAGGAAATGATCTCACTACTTCAACAAATTAAGAACTACAAACAACTTGAGTGTCTCAGCAAACGCCTTAAACGTTACAATAAAAGTGGAGTTTTGAGGCATGCAATTGGCTAAAGCACTGTATGAAGGCAGTACAATCAACAACCGGTGTCTGCACTGATCTCCTTCATTAAATGGCAGCGTCTACTGAGTGATTCCTCTATCGATAACTATTGGGAACTAATACATTGATTTAGTGTACTGTAGTAGTACTGGATGGTTTCCAATTTGCTCTGTATTTCTTTTAAATACATAATTTGCTGAATAAACTCTTCTCGGACTTCCATCCGGTAACAAGTATCGATTTTAACTGATGGTGATTTGATGACAAATTCTGCCATCTTCATCATGGATGTAGATAATTTGTTGATCGGTTAAACAGCAGTTTGTCTTTTTTTTTTAATAACTTTTAATTATTTCCATGACCCTTTGGCTGATTGGGGGCATTCACTTAATTAAGCCAAAATGCACTGGTCCCGGGTGTCTCAATGAACCGGAATCCAGTGTATTACTCCAACAGCATTTGCAGGAGACAACTCATACGTACCACAGAAAGTCGAGTTCCTCCATGGCACAATGGTCACTCCTGCTCTCTGGCAGGCATCTGAGTAGATCTGCAGGGCATTACACAGAGCTCCTTCGTCTCCTCCGGTCAAGCACAGTTCAACAACACAACTTTCAAAGAAACCATTGGTGTTGATCACAGAGTGGCAGTTTACAAATGGCCCCTGTTGACTGGTGATCAGACCACAGAAATCATCACCTCGATAGCGCTCCTCATCTGCGGGCTTACACTCTTCTGGCTCGACGGGGTCGCAACCTGGCTCGTCAGGTGGCACCTTCCAGCTATTTCCCAGTTCGTTGTCATCCTTAGCTTGCGTTCCATCAGCTTTCATGTAGTCATCCTGCCGTATTCCATTGTAGTTACCGCACATACCACAAACCCGATTAAAGTACGTACTGGGCACCTTCACTTCCACGGAATGATCAGTGTCGTAAGAAACGTACAGGCCGAAATCAGTTGTCAGCACCACGTATCTTCCGCTCCTTCTCACACTCAGGCCACCTTCGCCACGCCCAACAGGTAAGGTCTCCCACACGTCATCAACCTGTGCACAAGACGAAATACTGCATCATACAGACTGTATGGGGCCGCAGCCCTGGAGAAACAAAACAACCATTTGCACCGTACTCCTCTCAAGCCCTTCAGGCATGTCTAATGATCTTAGCCATCACATCCGTACACACTCACCTGCGTTCAGAGCCCCACTTCAGCTGAGGATAAAAAGCTCTCAAAGCCGCTTTAATTAGACTCATTTCCGTCGCACTGCGCATCCCTTCTCACTTACTCGCATCTCCAGTTACAAGCAAAGTGCTTTACCGATCAAGTGTTTCCATGTCAAATGATTTTTCGTGGAGAGAGCTGTACTTTAGCAGATTTAGACTTACAGTAAGAGACTTACCAACACCCGCCGACGTTCCCGCTTCACAATCCAAACACTGTGGCCGTGAACAGTTACATGAACTTTCTGAACGTAAGATACTCTTGCGTTGCCACGATTTTCATTCTTTGTTTCAATGTTGAAGTACGGAAGGGAGGAGGAATTTCCACACGACTTGGCGATTGTGTACGTACAGCTGCCCATAAAGTGGAGGGTGGCTTTGTCAAAGGTGTTGTAATGCGGATCATTATGCACTCTGCAGATACCGTACGTGTATGGGTAGCAACCGGGGACGCCGTTTACAACTCCACAGTATGAACCTGTAGAACACGTTGAATCCCTGCACACCATATTACTGCCTGCAGAAGGACATCTACATTTTCTTGAGCAGGTATCATCTGTCCAGAGTTCAGAGCCCACTGGGTAGTGCTTTCCTTCATACCAGCAACCACACTTATCCTCTGGCACACATCGGTCATTGTAGAGAAGGTAACCACTGTCACACACACAGCCTTCCACGCAAGGTTGCAAGCAGCGCGATGGAGCACTCGGACTCACACAGGTGGCTGGGCAAGCTGAGCCGCACTGCTCATGATGGCTATTCGCTCCACACTTTACAGCTGTGAACGGAATCCATACGGTTACACGTTACTTTCATCTGACATTCCTTCCATCAAACACTTCTCACTGCTCTCTATCTCCACTGAGTCTCACTGAAAGGTCTGGCACTATACTCTCAAGCACTTACGGCAGAAGCTCTCATTCCTCCAGGGATCCACACTCGCTCCCTCTGACTGGCATGCATCTCCGTACGACTCCAAACTGCTGCACAGAGCCTCCTGCTCCATGCCTAACGCACAAAGGTCGTACACACAGTCAGCAAAATAAGCTTCCGGGTCGACTCTCGAATGGCACCCTTTGAAAGGACCGTCTGCATCCTTGATTATCCCACAGTAATATTCACTTTCGATGATACGCTTTTCATCCTTACTGCAATTTGGTCTGATGCCAACATCAGGAGTACACCTGGGGAAACAGCAGCATCCCAAATCACAATTACTTCCAGCTAAATCAAAACTCAAAGAGCATAACGATGGAGATTGGAAACTGGACAGTTAGTTTCCAACCGAATGGAAAAGTTGCCAGCAGCTTGCTGCCAGTCACACTGTACCTTGTGTCATTTCCAGACTGCCAGCTGTTGCCCAAGCTGACTGAATCAGGTTCCATTATTCCATCTGGATTCAGAAAATCATCCCTTCTGTCTTCATTATAGTTTCCACACATTCCACACACCTTGCCTTTGAAGAGACTCGGGAGAGTCACCTCAGCTCGATGCCTGCCATTAAACTTCACTCGCAATCCAAAACTAGTGGCAATGACGACGTACTGCCCAGACAGAGTGACAACAACACCCGGGCTGACTGCAACAGGTAGCACTGCCTCTTCCCCATCAACCTGCAAGCATCCAAATCATTCATCAATTGATTCTTCTGCAGACCTTGCAATGCACCTGACAAAAGACACTTAGCACATCCAGCCCTTACCTTTACCACACGCCCCTTCCCGAGCGTGATTCTGTGATTGGAAACCTCAACGTTGACTTGTCTCACGTAAGACACGTACGGGTTACCGCCTCTGTGCTCATTTGCAGCTTCAACTTTGAAATAGGGCAGACTGCTGTTGGTACTGCACAGTTTTGATAAGGTGTACGTGCACGTTCCCATAAAGTCGTGAGCTTGGCCATCAAAGGTCATATAGTGAGGATCTCCTTGTACTATGCAGGAAGACTCTGAAAACATCAAAATAGTCAGAATTACTCTTGTTATTACTGACATACTTCGTGAAGTTTGTTGTTTACTGTAAGGAATAGAGCACAACACATTCCAAATTACTGCAAGTTAGAAGCAGAAAATAAATAAATAAACAGAAGGGGAAATGTGAGGTAGCATACACGGACTGTTCGGAAATATTACGGCAGAACGATAGAAGCTGTTCCTCAAATCCGAGTGTGGATCTTCCATCTCTTCTATCTCTTTCCCAATGGCAGTAATGGGGAGGCATGCCCTGATGGCTTATCAATAGATGCCAACTCTTTCAGGTACAGACTTTTGAAGGTATCCTTGACGATGTGGAGGGTTAGTCAGCCCTTGTGGCTAAAGGGATCAGGGGGTATGGAGAGAAAGCAGGTACAGGGTTCTGAGTTGGATGATCAGCCATGATCATACTGAATGGCGGTGCAGGCTCGAAGGGCTGAACAGCCTACTCCTGCACCTATTTTCTATGTTTCTATGTTTCTGAATGTACTGGCGATTTGCATGGATCTTCTCAGGATCAGACTATGACCATTTGCATTCTTTACCAAAGAGATTCATGGGACTGATAACTCAATGCAGATGATAATGTTTAGATTAACAACTCAATTAACAGATGGCATAATCATCTCTGGAGAGGGAGAGTTGAGGAAATTGAGGGTAGAGTGAGAGGAGACAAGGAATTTTCTTTTCACCCAAAACGTGAACATTAGTGCTCAGAAAATGAAGACCTCAGAACAGCGGTCCATGCAGACACAATTCCCTCCAAATGTTGACAACTCACCAAGTATGCAGATGAACTTGTTTAAGCAGAATTATTAAGATGGAAAACTACAAGAAGCAAAAGACTACAAGGTACTACTTTAGCATGGCATGCCTGCGATGGGCTGAGAGGCCTCCTTCTCTCCCAGGAATTTCTACCATTCTGGAAACCTCCAATATAAACCGCACCACAAAGATTCCACATCACATACACATTGCATTCCCATACCTGTAAGGGCGGGCGTTGTGGTACTGGCTGTAGTTGAGGTGCTCGTAGTTGTTGTCGTTCCACAACCCTCTGCAGGAATAAAATAGTACAGACGCAGAACAGATTAACCTTTATAACAGAATCACATCATCTCACATTTCTAGTTGACTAAAGCATGGAAAACCAAAAGACAACCACAGCATGACAGGAGCAATGCAATTTTGTTGAATTAAATAAGTGCCGCTATTAGTATTGTTACAGTGAAAGCAAGCGCCGAGTACAACAGACCCACCTCCACAGCATCCTACGTGAAAGGAAATGTCATCCACAGCAACATCGCTCCGGTAGTCTTGGCCACGGACCGCCTCCAGGAGGATCTGTCAGAGAAAGCAGCAAAACTTCAGCAGGAAACAGCCAGTCAAGCAGCACGACGGAAGCCCCAAACTTGCATTTCACTTCAGTAAATCATGGGTGCACAACAGTTCTGAGACTGTGATGAAATCATTCAAGAGAGAATATATCCAAAAATTATTTGAAAAATAACTGCCGGCTCTTCAAAATTGTAAAGCACAGAAAAAGTGCAATAAGCGGGTCATATCAGGCAAAGGACAGGAAATTCAATTTCACCAACAGCACTTCTATACGTCCAAAATAATTCCATTGACATTTCAGTCTATCGCAAGACTGAAATGCCAGGGGCTGGGAGAAGAAAGATCAATCATTTGGACAACAGGAGATCCCAATTTCAGTGTTAAAATTTGAGTAAGTGTTCTGAATGAGTACTGTTACAGAGAGAACAATAAAATTTAGGATTTAACTTGTGGAAACTATAGAAAGGGTGCAGAGGAGATTTACAAGGATGTTGCCTGGATTGGGGAGCACGCATTATAAGAAGAAGTTGAGTGAACTGGGCCTTTTCTCCTTGGAGCGACGGTGGACGAGAGGTGACCTGATAGAGGTGTATAAGACGATGAGAAGTATTGATCATGTAGATAGGCAGAGGATTTTTCCCAGGACTGAAATGGCTAACACGATAAGGCACAGTTTTTAGGTGCCTGGAAGTGGGTACAGAGGAGACGTTAGGGGTAAGCTTTTAACATATAGAGTGGTGTGTGCGTGGAATGGGCAGCCGGCGATGGTGGTGGAGCTGGATACAATAGGGTCTTTTAGAGACTCCTGATACGTAAATGGAGTTGAGAAATAGATAGGTCACCGGAGGTAATTTCGAAAATAAGTACATGTTCGGCACAGC